>NC_136059.1:605373057-605807398 GCF_964261635.1 Lissotriton helveticus | reverse complement strand
TGGCTTTTGTTAAACAATTCTAGCAGTAAGATGTATGATTTTAGCTGAACCTGTCAAATCAAAATGTACACTCATTAACAACGAATATATATACACATTGGAATCAACCAGAGGGACATGCACACATTGCTAATTAGCAGCACTAAAACATCTGCTGTGTGAAGTGGCAATAAATCCAACTATGTTGTGCAAATGAAGCTCTGTCTAGTTAACTGATATCATTATAAATAGAACTAAACAGCACAGAAACATCAATGTTACACAACACGGGAAATAGCCTTTACCATTCACACACGTATTTTGTGCCTGTACCACGCACTGTAAGTATAGGTAAGGTAAATATATATACATATATATCCTCTCACATGTGCTTGCTGTCACGGTGGCCGGTTCCACCTGTGTACGGTGCCCTGTAGCAAGATCCGCTTCCACATATGAATCCACTGCTACGAGGCCAAAACAAAAGACTGTCCATTGTGGAACCTGTAGCCTGACTATGTGCCCGTCTATTGCTATAGCCTCAAAGAAATGGCTTTGTATATGAAAAGGAGGGTTTGGAGTAGAGGAAAGTTAGGAGTAATTGAATAGAGGGTAGCTTGATTATTGAGATATTATATATATATAATGCCTAATTCTATCTGTTGAAGAGGTCAAAAGGTTCCTCATACAGCAATATTTAATTACCAAATGTTAATCCAACGTCTGCTGCCCACATCAGTGATGTCATGTCATTTGAGATGTCATCAGTGATGTCACTGACCATGTCATGAGTGATGTAGTACGTGAGGTCATAAGCAGTGCCTCACGGGGCATAAGTTATACTTAGCTCAGGTAACTATAACTGCTGCATTTCTATTGTTTTGTGCGTGTAAAATCTGACCCTAACTATAAAGTCCCTGTAAATTTCTATGTTTAAAAAAATATATATTTCCTAACTATAACCTTTAACCCTTGAGAGTGGGTGTGTGAGTGGCGGTATGGGTCTGAGAGTGGGTGTGTGAGTGGTTTTGTGGGTGTGTGAGTGGCTGTATGGGTGGTGAGTGGCTGTGTGGGTCTGTGAGTGGGTGTGTGAGTGGCTGTATGGGTCTGTTATGGGGTGTGTACGTAGTTTTGTGGGTTTGTGGGACCTGGTCAGTGACTGGGTGGGCGAGTGGCTTATGGGTCTGTGAGTGGGTGTGTGAGTGTCTGGATGGGTGAATGAGTGGGTGTGTGAGTAGTTTTGCGAGTGTGTCAGAGGGTTTGTCAGTCAGTGGGTGTATGAGTGGGTGTGTGAGTGGCTATATAGGTATCTTATTGGGTGTGTATGTGGTTTTGTGGGTGTGTGAGTAGCTGTATGGGTTGGTGAATGGGTGTGTGTGTGTCTGCATGGGTGTTTGAGTAGCTGTGTGGGTGTGAGGGGCTCTGTGAGTGGCTATATGGGTCTGTTATAGGTTGTGTACGTGGTTTTGTGGGTGTGGGACTCGGTCGGTGACTGGGTGTGCGAGTGGCTTATGGGTCTGTGAATGGGTGTGTGTGTCTGCATGGGTGTGTGAGAAGCTGTGTGGGTATGCAAGGGGTTTTGTGAGTGCGTTTCTGAGGGTGTGTGAGTGGGTATGTGAGTGGTTATGTGGGTGTGTGAGTGGCTGTATAGGCCTGAGTGGGGTGTGAGTGGATTTGTGTATGTGTGAGTGAGTGACTAGGGGGGTATGAGTGTGTGGGTCTGTGAGTGTATGTGAAAGTGTGTGAGTGGGTGGCTGAACGGGTGCATGCAGGTGTCAGCAGCAGTGGCCAGCACTGATCAGAGGTAGGGAGGCAGGAGCAGGAGGACCCGGGGTAAACAGGAATACACTTTATTTTTAAAGTAACTTCTTGTCGCTCCCTTGTGCCTATAGTCCTCCCTCGTTTGGCCTTACCAGAAGCACACCCAGGCCAACAGTCAGCCGATCACAACGTTGCCTTAGCAGCGCTCTCTTTGTGTATTGGTGCTCAGACGCTGACTCAGGGCCTGGGCATGTTTTCCACATACGCTGTAATGCAGCCTGGCAGGAGAACATGCTAAGTGCGCAAGGCTGTTTTGGGTGGCCCGAGAGGGCCAGTCAAGCAGTCATTGCACACTTTAGGAGGGTGCTACCACTCCTCCTCTGCCCCCATCCCCTAATGCAAAGAGGGCAGAAGTAGGAGAATATAAAATGAAAATAACAGAAGTTATTATCATTTTATTTTCCCTTTGTGTCACTGCAAAAAAGCAGTGGGGCGACGCTCTTCCGCCTTAGCAGGGGAGTTGCCACTGGGTGTCAGTAGCTGTGTGAGTGGACCAGAACGGAACCTCGCCTGCCTCTTTATCCAACAACAGTCTACAATTTTGCACAACATTTCTACCCAACTAGAGTACTTTATATTGGCTAATTAATATGTGCTACCTCGTTGGGTAAATGTGCAGCGCATAATCAACATTACAGCTGCCTAATGAACCACAAGGAAATGTCTTCAGTGACCTTGTGTTCATGTAATTTTGGACATGTGATTGCTCCTCGAGGTCTTGATCCACAAATCGGTGATAATATGAATCTAGGCTAGCGAAGAGGACGAGATTACACAAGAGCGGAAACTCCACCAAACAAGGGTACCTCGTGTTAACTTTATGAAGTAAGTGCTTCTTTGTTTGGTGGAGATGTCCTTGCATTCCTCTGCATCAAGAACCCATCACCAAAATCGTCAGGAAACACGCTCAGGGGCTTTTTCGTAAGCTATCCATCAACATGGAAAAAGGAGGGAAGACCTTTGCATACTACTAAGGAAAATGGGGTGGTTGTGGGGGGGTGAACCAAACAGAAAGAGCATGCAGATAGTTTTGGGCATTTGCATACTCAGCTTAATTAAATGGGAAAACCATGGACTCTACACTCATCAGGAGACTACAAGAAAGAGACCTTGTCACAGTCACTACAGATCAGATTGCGCTCGAATAGATCAATGATGCATTCACCTTCTTTAAGGATTTTAAGGGGAGGGGGGCCATGCAACCCCCCTCCTGGATTGATTTCGGCTTTGGGGACCCCATCCTCTGGGGCCCAGCCTCTTGAAGGGAGGCAGCCCCTGGGGGGCGGCGGTCCCCAGGGTCATTATTCGCTCATGGAGGGGGGCAATGCTACCCCCCTCCTTTCAATTTGACAGGATAGCCCCAGGGAGGTGGTGGTCCAGAGAGCCAAATATGGCATGGGAGGGGAGCCGCGCAGACCCCTCCCCCTTTATTTTGTATATCAGGCCCCGGGGAGGTGCTGGTCCCCGGGGCCCTATAGGGGCAATGTGGAAAGTCCACGCGGCCCCCTCTCCAATTAACAATTGAACCCCCAGGGAGGTGGTGGTCCCAGGGTTTTTTAAAAGGCTTAGGGGTGCGTCTGCGCGCCCCCCTCCAATTTAAAAATCAAGCCCAGAGAAGGTGGTGGTCGCCGGGGCTCTTAGGAGCATCAGAAGGGGAGGCGCATATGCCTCTCCCCACATTTTATAACTGACAATGCCCCCTCATGCAGGGCTGTAATACAAACAAGAGCAGGAATCCACAGATCCACCCCTGATGTTGCAGCAAAATAAAAAAAAATATGCTTTTTAGCCCTGGTGGGTCTCTGCGGGCCCCACTGCCAGGATTAGGGGGTTGGGGTTTTCCTACCCTGCCCCCTTTTCTTTATTTCTAGCATTTGTTTTGAAAATTAGCTGAGTCAGAGTCCAAAATGGCTGCCAATTGTTCCTGGTTGAAGTGATGGCAGTCAATCAGATCCCTGGACGAGATCTCTCGTATCCAAGGAGAGTCAGCGTCCTTAAATATACAAGTTTGCACAGTGCCATCCATGCCAAGCTGTAAAATGAGAAAAGACTTTTACTATTGCAGGCACTGCGATATTCTATGCTTAAAGACCTTGCTGTAGAAAAGGCAAAAGACTTTGGGCCAGAAGCATCAAGCAATTTTCCGTTCGCAAGAATCGTCGCATTTGGGAACTGAAAAAGGCCATTTCTAATGCATCAAAGGCTTGAAATTCGCAATGTAGGTCAACGCAATAACCTTAATTGCGAATGGAAATTGGGAATCGCAATTTGCTATTTCCTTATGCACATGCAGGAAGCCTTTCCTAAATGCGAACTGTGCATTCAGGAAACGCTAATTACCATCAACTTCAAGTTGGTGGTGACCATGTGCATACTTTGAAATATGCACAAAATGCATTTTTCAAAGTTCCATGTGGAGCACACAATCCCCCAGGGCATGTGTGTGCTTTACCAGTGCACACTTTCTTTCTTGGGGGTGATTCAGGGGGGGGATAGGCCCCCCAGGCACCCTTGGTGGTGCATTTGCTAATTGCGATTACCAATTTGGTAATCGCAAATTAGCAAATGCAAAGGCCCATAGGAATGAATGGAGTCATATTAACTAATAGAGATTCACTATTTACCAAATCGCTATTAGGTAATGTAAAAGAATTGCAAAATATTTTGAGATTCCTATATGCATTGCATTTTACGATTCCAAAATAGCGATTCGGTAAAATTCGCTATTTTAGAATCGCAAAATGTGTGCTTGATGCAGGTGTCCCTTTCAATATCGGCATGGATGGCTATGTGTAATCCTATGCCTGAAAACTTTGACGGAAAAACAGACATTTGAGGTGAGCAAATTTAAAGTGTCGCTGGTGTTGTAGATTTCTCTATACAGGAGCTTCTCTCCATGTTCTTCAATGTACAGCAGAAAGTGCCTGTCTGCTCAGTCTCAGTACCGCTGCTGATATGGGACTCTTAATTACAATTTGAATGTTCGCCTCAAAACAGGAAGTCATTTCCTTCATTGTTTCAAATCAAATCAAACAGCATTTGTAAAGCGCCAGGGATATCTAGGTACTGTGTCAGCACTGCGACGGATGCGGGGTGTGTGCGCAAGGGAGAGTGAAGAGGAGTGCAGGTGTCTTGAGATTTGGTGGAAGTTCAGTTTATGGTTGATGTAGGCAGGTGCGAGGTTGTGGAGGGCTTTGTAGGTGTGCGTGAGGATCTTGAACTGGCATCTCTTCTGGATGGGAAGCCAGTGGACGTCTCTCAGGTGGAGGGCAATGTGGGTATGTTTGAGGAGCTCCAGGATGAGTCTAGGTGCAGTGTTCTATATGGTCTGGAGTCTTCTGAGGAGCTGGGTAGAGATGCCGTCATAGAAGGTGTTCGCGTATTCGAGGTGGATGGTGCTGAGGGCCTGGGTTACGGCCTTCCTGGTGTTGGATGGGATCCATCTGAAGATTCTGCAGAGCATGCAAAGTGTGTAGAAGGAGGAGGCGACAGTGTTGACTTGTTTCATGATCAGTTGGCTGTCGAGGGTACGTGCATGGTCGGTCAGTGTGGGTGTAGGTCTGAGTTCTGCAGGCTACCAGCTGTGGTCCCACGTTGAAATGTTCTTCCCGAAGATCAGTACTTCAGTCTTGTCGGAGTTGAGTGGAGGCAGTTGTCTTCAATTAATTTGGCTACGTTGGTAGTGGCGTTTTAGAAGTTGGTTTTGGCGTTGGAGGGGTCTTCGGTAAGCAAGAGGGTCAGTTGAGAGTCATCTGCGTTGGAGAGAATGTTGAGTCTGTGGGATCTGCGGTCGAGGAGTGGTTTGATGTGGTATGAGGCGGCAATCAGTGCTCTCTCAGTCCTGCAGTTGGCACAAAATCCTGATTGTGAGGCGTCCAGTAGGTGAGTTTGTTCCAGGAATTCGGTGAGCTGCTGCTTCGTGGCTTTCTTGAGTATTTTGGCTGGGTAGGGGAGCAGGGAGATCAGATGGTAATTTCTGAGATCGCTGGGGTCAGCAGAAGCTTTTTTTAGGAGGGTCTGACCTCTCCATGTTTCTATCTGTTCGGGAAAGTTGCTGTGGTGATGGAGGTATTGGGGATGCTGGTGAGTTGTGTGCTGATTGGGTTCATTGCGAGGTTGTAGAGGTAGGGGACGGCGGGCACCCCGGATTGGAAGAAAGACAGGATGGCTCACTTGGTCAGAGCAGTGAGCAGAGACGAGGTGGTGATGCTTAGGCTGATGTTCAATGGTTGGTTGAGCTCATTGGGGTTGAAGGTGGCGGATTGGAGTTTAAAATTGTTGTAGATGCTAGTGCTCTTGCTTTGGAAGTAGTCTGAGAGGGAGTCATAGAGTTCTTGGGATGAACTCTGGAAGGGTAGATTGTTTTCTTTGTAGCTCTCTGGTTGGAGAATTCTTTGACTATTTTGAAGAGGTCCTTTGTATGGTTGGCTGCGAAGCCGATGCAGGTGATGGCTGCTGTTTTGGCAAGCTTAATGTACTGGTGATGGTTGCTGAGGGCTGTTTTGTGAGCTGCTCTGTCGGCAGGGTTCTTAGTGGCATGCCATCGGTTCTCCAGTTGATGGCAGTTGCGCTTGGTGGTCCTGAGTTCTGGGGCGTACCAGCTGGCATGTTTAAAGGTCTTGTTGGACTTTGTATGTTTTAGTGGCGCAAGACTGTCAGTGATCCAGGAGGTGAAGTTCTGAATGGCCTGGTCACGGTGTTGAGGCCTCGGGTTGAGAGCCTCAGGTTGAAAGGTGGAGAGCTCCAGCTGCGGTGGGAGGAGGTCTGACATCTAGTGATGGTGTGCTGGCCATTGGTGATTGCGAAGTGTAAGATGGTGTCCAGGTGAGTTCTGTGGTGTGCCTGAATTTGATTCTGTTGCTGGAGGTTGAAATGGGGTTGAATGTGTGTCTGGCTTTGTGCATGGGTTCGGTGACCAGTTGCATGAGGCCGCTGTTTCCAAGTTCTCCAGGAGGGCGGGGAAGTTGGCGGTGTTGGGGTCGTCTATGTAGAATTTGAGGTCGCCAAGCAGGACGTGGTGGGGAGAGTAGATTGCTAAGGGGGGCGATGAGGTTGGGGACGGCATCGCAGAAAGTTGCTCGGGGTCCTGGGGGTCTGTAGGGGAGTCTGCCTTTTATTGTGGTCTTCACATCAGTTTGTAGTAGGAAGTTGAGGGGTTCCATGAGAGGTGTGGAGTCCCCATTGGTGATAATGTACTTGATGGTTTCTTGGAAGATGATGGCAATGCCTCAGCCTTGTCTATTTGGGCGATCTTGGTGTATCATGTTCTAGCCTTCGGGAGTGGTGGTGGTGATGTCAGGGTTCAAGTAGGGGTTGAGCCATCTAATGGTGATGAAGGCAACATCCATGGAGGGGTGGTGATGGTGCCCCAGATTTCCCTGGTGTGTTTGTGGTGTGAGCGGGCGATGAGCAAGATACAATGGAATGGTTGCAGGGTGTTCTTGGTCTTGTGGGCAGGAGTGGTGTAGGATCTTTTATAGTTTGTTTTGCTGGAGAACTGACTGTGCCTGCAGGTGAAGAGTCTTTCGGATGAATCGTGGGGAGAAGGAGAATCAGCTGTTGTTTCGGCATTTGGGTTCCAGTTCCAGGAGTTTCCTGGTGGTGTACCATAAGGTGGCAGGTGGGCCAGGGGTCCTGCTACTGGGCGTTGTCCAACCGGGATTGCATTGGCTGCGCATGTCCACTGTGTGACTGTGCAGTGGCCTCCATTAGAGGTCCTGGTAGTACTAGGAGCCAGGCATAGACCTGGAAAAGGCAGTGTGGGGACCGTGTCAGCAGGCAACGCAGTGACCAGGCACGAGGAGAGGCAGCACAGTGATCGGGCAGGTGTATTTTGCAGCCATGGGGCAGGGGGAGCGGTAGCACAGGGACCAGGACAGCAAGCAGCACAGTCACCGGGCAGGGGGAGTGGCAGCACAGGGGCAGGGACAGCAGGTAGTGCAGGGACCGGGCAGGGGGAGCGGCAGTGCAGGGACAGCAGGCAGCACAGGGACCTGGACAGGAGGCAACACAGTGACCAGGTAGGGGTAGCAGCAGCAGGGGGGGGGGGGTGATTACCTTACCTTGGCTGGGGTTCAGACAAAAGCAGGGTGGCCCAGCCCAGCCTATACCAGGTTATGACGGGCAAGGACAGGCCCTCTCTTTGCCCAGGCACTACCCGCATGTATCCCGCGATGCGTGAGACAGCTTCTAGATATGAGGCTGGAGGGGCAGAACCAGCAGGAACCAGTCTGGGGTCTCCTTCCAGCAGCAGAGGTTGCTGGGAGCTGTAGTTCTGCGGAAGGTCAGCTGGATGCCCTGGAAGGTATAAGCCTCCCCTCATTCCCTGGCTTCGCTCATCAACACCTTCACCCACCAGCTGGAAGTCCCGGGATGTGGGAGACGGGGTCCGGATACAAGGCCAGAGGGTCAGGGGCAGAACCAGCAGGAACCAGTCTGGGCTCTTCTTCCAGCAGCAGAGGCTGCAGGGAGCTTTAGTCCGGCGGAGGGTCAGCTGGAAGTCCTGGAAGGTATTAGCCTCGCCTCATTGCCTGGCTCTGCTGAGCAACACGTTTACCCACCTCAGCTCTACCTGGACTCTCTACAGCCGCCTCTTTTCCTTTCTGCCCTTGCCTTCACCGATCAATCTTCCCTAGCACCCGTCTAGAGACCCTTGTTTCCCTCCATATGAGAGTGTTCCTTCTGCTTCTTTCTCTTATCAGCCTGTTTCCCCCTGGCTTGACTCACCTCAGATGTCTCATGTCCGGCTTCTATTCCCTCAGCTCCGCTGGATTGGCTCCTCAATGTTCCACCAGCTTCTAAGGCTCGGCTCCCTCCTGTTTTCCCCTGTCCGCCCTCTCTCGGCTCAGCGCCTTTGGCTTGTTCCCCTTAGGTCTCCCTTCCTTTCAGTCTGGTTTGGGAAAGCTTAAGACTATGAAAGTAAAGTTGCTAAGAGACATAGACGAGTTGCTTTTCATGTACAAGAAGCTGTTAAAAAAGAACTTGAATCGTTACTGAAGCATGACATTATTGAGCGTTCAATTGATCCGACGCCATGGGATTCTCCCATATTGGTAGTGCCCAAAAAGGACACTGAAGGAGCTGTATGCATATGCATTGATATCCACCAACCAAACAAGGCAATTGAATGAGAACGACATCCAGATCTACACAATGCTGACATGATAACGAAATTAAAAGGTGCAATGTTCTTCTCTCGCCTTGATTTACATAAAGGTTTTCATCAGTTGGAACTCGAAGAATGCAGGTATATTGCAACCTTTTCTACATATGTTGGTCTGTTTCGATATAAGATACTCAGTTATGGTGTGTCATCGGCTGCAGAACTTTTACAAAATGTCATTCAACGTGTCATACAGGCGGTTGTGAATGCATTCAATTATAGCAATGACATACTGATTTTTTGAAGCTACAAAGAAGAAGCATGATAAAGTTTTCACCCAAGTACGTCATTTACTGAGTGATGTAGGCCTGACTTTGAATACAGACAAGTGTGAGCTCCACAAGACAAAGTTAAAATTATTTGGGCATATCTTTTCAGATGGGAGTATGACACCAAACCTTGCCAAATTACAAGCCCTGTTGAATGCTGATCCCCCACCGGATGTCTCTATTCTACGTTTATTTCTTAGCATAGCTAGTTACTGTTAAAGATACATGAGACTTTGCTAGTATAAGCGCTCCCTTATGAGAGTTAACAAAGAAAAATGTTTCATCCAAGTGGTCACAAGAATATGAGAGAAGTTTCTAGAAAATCGAACAAACCATAGAAACTACTACTGAAATGGCCAAAGCTTCATATAGAGGTTGTTGTTGATGTTAGCCCAACCAGGTTAGGTGCTGACCTGGCACAGCACAGCAGATACCCCCGTGCTTGAAGGCATATTATGGCATACGCCAATAGACGTTTGTCCCAGACAGAACGTGCTCATAACCTGAGAAAGAAAGTCTGCCCATGGTATGGGTTTGTGAACATTTCCATGTACTTGTGTATGAAAAGCCTTTTATGACTGTAACTGATCATCAAGCTTTAATGACTATCTTTAACAATCCAAAACCAACATACCTCCTCGCATTGAACTGTGGGGACTACAAATACAAGAGTATGATTATACCATTGTGCATCATACAGGGAAGGATCACAACCCGGCTGTCAACTTTTCCAGAGTACCTATACAAGGTCAAGGTACTCCAACAAAGACGGCTGAAGCCTACATGAATTTCATTGTGTAAAGTCGAATTTGCCAACTGCCATATCGTTACCCCAGATCATCAATGCCACAAGCCCTGATAGTGACATGCAGAAGTTGAAAGATATAATTAAATATCAGTCGTGGAAGATGCTCGAACTTTCACCAGTAATGATGAATACCAAAAGTACAAAAACATTAAAGATGAACTGTCTATAGGAAGCAGTTATACTGTGAGGCTTGAGAATCCTAATTCGGGAGAGTTTGAGATAGAGAATAATTTAAGTGATTCACGAAGGACATCGTGGTATTGTTGCCAGCAAGAGAGAACTACGAGATCAAGTTTGGTTTCAATATTTAGACAAGAGGTTTGAAAAGAAACTCAAAGCATGTTATCTATGTAGCTGCCTTTCTACAAAAATTACCCAACATACTCTTACCATGTCAGAACGCCCTCAGCGTGCCTGGGAGAGAATAGCTACCAGTTTCTTTGGGCCACTCGATTTTGGAAATCACCTGATGGCAATTGTGGATGAGTACTCCCTTTTTCCGTTAACCCCTTCGGGGCTGATGACGAGCTGGGCTCGTCATGGCGCGCACCGGTCGTGCGCCGATGACAAGGCCAGCTCGTCATCAGCCCCACCCTCGGGGGAAGCGCTGGCGCTCCCCCCGAGGGTCTCCGATCCTGTTCGTTTTGCTGGGGGCGGCAGCGGAAGAGTTTCTGCTGCCGCCCCCGCCCCCCCCCCCATGGGAATCCCTGATAACGTCAGCGCGCACAGCGCGCGCTGACATCATCAGGGATTCCCAGCGCTCGGGAAGCCATTTGCTTCCTGAGCGCTGGAGAACAAGGTGGGTTTCTGGTGTCTGGCGGGGATTTGGGGCAGCGAAGAGGCATCAGGGGAGAGGAAAGAGATTTTCCTCTCCCCCGATGTCTCTTTGAAGGGCATTTCTGCCTCACGATCGCGCACAGCGTCGCGATCGTGCGGCGGAAATGCCCCCACTAGCACCAGGGATTAATTTTAGTTTATAGGAAGCGACCCCTTGGGCAAGGGTCGCTTCCAGGCGGAGTCTAAGTATGTTTTCGTTTTTCTGCCCCCCCCTGGGGGCAAATCGGCCCGTTTTTTCGGCCGTTTTGCCCCCAGGGGGGACAGAAAATGCCCACTAGCACCAGGGATTTTGTTTTTAGCTTTTAGGAAGCGACCCCTTGGATAAGGGTCGCTTCCAGGTGGCCATGATTGTGTTTTTGTTTTTCTGTCCACTCTGGGGGCAAATCGGCCCTTTTTTTTTGCCGTTTTGCCCCCAGGGGGGGGGGGGGCAGAAAATGCCCACTAGCACCAGGGAATTTAAATTTAGTTTTTAGGAAGCGACCCCTTGGGCAAGGGTCGCTTCCTGGTGGCAAGTAATTATGTTTTTGAATTTCTGCCCGCCCTTGGGGCAAATCGGCCCGTTTTTTTTTTTACGTTTTGCCTCCTGTTTTTTGGCCCACTAGGCCCTAGGATTTGAGTTTTGTTCCAATGTTGGTTTTAATTTTGGTTGTTTTTTACTGTCCACCTCCCTTGGTGCCGGTTGGTCTTTTTTTGTCCGTACTGCCTTGGCTGGCGGTGTGTGTGGAGTGGTGCTTGGCTGGCGGTGTGTGTGGAGTGGTGCTTGGCTGGCGGTGTGCGTGGAGTGGCGCTTGGCTGGTGATGTGCGTGGAGTGGTACTTGGCTGGCGGTGTGTGTGGAGTGGCGCTTGGCTTGCAGTGAGCGTGGAGTGGTGTTTGGCTGGCAGTGTGTGTGGAGTGGCGCTTGGCCTGATGGTGTGCGTGCAGTGGTACTTGGCTGTCTGTGCACGGAGTGCTGCTTTGCTGGCGGTGTGTGTGGAGTGGTGCTTGGCTGGATGGTGTGCGTGGAGTGGTACTTGGTTGTCTGTTCACGGAGTGGTGTTTGGCTGGTGGTGTGTGTGGAGTGGTGTTTGGCCGGCGGTGTGTGTGGAGTGGTACTTGGCTGGATGGTGTGCGTGGAGCGGTGCTTGGCTGGCGGTGAGTGGCGCTTGGCTTGCGGTGTGTGTGGAGTGGTGCTTGGCTGGATGGTGTGCGTGGAGTGGTACTTGGTTGTCTGTGCACGGAGTGCTGCTTTGCTGGCGGTGTGTGTGGAGTGGTGCTTGGCTGGATGGTGTGCGTGGAGTGGTACTTGGTTGTCTGTGCACGGAGTGGTGTTTGGCTGGTGGTGTGTGTGGAGTGGTGTTTGGTCGGCGGTGTGTGTGGAGTGGTACTTGGCTGGATGGTGTGCGTGGAGGGGTGCTTGGCTGGCGGTGAGTGGCGCTTGGCTTGCGGTGTGTGTGGAGTGGTGCTTGGCTGGATGGAGTGCGTGGAGTGGTACTTGGTTGTCTGTGCACGGAGTGGTGTTTGGCTGGTGGTGTGTGTGGAGTGGCGCTTGGCTTGCGGTGTGCGTGGAGCGGTGCTTGGCTGGCGGTGTGTGTGGAGTGGTACTTGGCTGTCGGTGCGCGCTGAGTGGTGTTTGGCTGGCGGTGTGCGTGGAGGGGTACTTGGCTATCTATGCACGGAGTGGTGCTTGGCTGGTGGTGTTTGTGGAGTGGCGCTTGGCTGGTGGTGTGCGTGGAGTGCTACTTGGTTGTCTGTGCACGGAGTGGTGTTTGGCTGGTGGTGTGTGTGGAGTGGTGTTTGGCTGGCGGTGTGTGTGGAGTGGTACTTTGCTGTCTGTGCACGGAGTGGTGCTTGGCTGGCGGTGTGTGTGGAGTAGCGCTTGGCTGGTGGTGTGCGTGGAGTGGTACTTTGCTGTCTGTGCACGGAGTGCTGCTTGGCTGGCGGTGTGTGTGGAGTGGCGCTTGGCTGGTGGTGTGCGTGGAGTGGTACTTTGCTGTCTGTGCACGGAGTGCTGTTTGGCTGGTGGTGTGTGTGGAGTGGTGTTTGGCTGGCGGTGTGTGTGGAGTGGTACTTGGCTGGATGGTGTGCGTGGAGCGGTGCTTGGCTGGCGGTGAGTGGCGCTTGGCTTGCGGTGTGCGTGGAGTGGTGCTTGGCTGGCGGTGTGTGTGGAGTGGTACTTGGCTGTCGGTGTGCGCTGAGTGGTGTTTGGCTGGCGGTGTGCGTGGAGGGGTACTTGGCTATCTATGCACGGAGTGGTGCTTGGCTGGCGGTGTGTGTGGAGTGGCGCTTGGCTGGTGGTGTGTGTGGAGTGGCGCTTGGCTGGTGATGTGCGTGGAGTGGTACTTGGCTGTCTGTGCACGGAGTGGTGCTTGGCTGGCGGTGTGTGTGGAGTGGCGCTTGGCTTGCAGTGTGCGTGGAGTGGTGTTTGGCTGGCGGTGTGTGTGGAGTGGTGCTTGGCTGGATGGTGTGCGTGCAGTGGTACTTTGCTGTCTGTGCACGGAGTGCTGCTTTGCTGGCGGTGTGTGTGGAGTGGTGCTTGGCTGGATGGTGTGCGTGGAGTGGTACTTGGTTGTCTGTGCACGGAGTGGTGTTTGGCTGGTGGTGTGTGTGGAGTGGTGTTTGGCCGGCGGTGTGTGTGGAGTGGTACTTGGCTGGATGGTGTGCGTGGAGGGGTGCTTGGCTGGCGGTGAGTGGCGCTTGGCTTGCGGTGTGTGTGGAGTGGTGCTTGGCTGGATGGTGTGTGTGGAGTGGTACCTGGTTGTCTGTGCACGGAGTGGTGTTTGGCTGGTGGTGTGTGTGGAGTGGCGCTAGGCTTGCAGTGTGCGTGGAGCGGTGCTTGGCTGGCGGTGTGTGTGGAGTGGTACTTGGCTGTCGGTGCGCGCTGAGTGGTGTTTGGCTGGCGGTGTGCGTGGAGGGGTACTTGGCTATCTATGCACGGAGTGGTGCTTGGCTGGTGGTGTTTGTGGAGTGGCGCTTGGCTGGTGGTGTGCGTGGAGTGCTACTTGGTTGTCTGTGCACGGAGTGGTGTTTGGCTGGTGGTGTGTGTGGAGTGGTGTTTGGCTGGCGGTGTGTGTGGAGTGGTACTTTGCTGTCTGTGCACGGAGTGGTGCTTGGCTGGTGGTGTGTGTGGAGTGGCGCTTGGCTGGTGGTGTGCGTGGAGTGGTACTTTGCTGTCTGTGCAGGGAGTGCTGCTTGGCTGGCGGTGTGTGTGGAGTGGCGCTTGGCTGGTGGTGTGCGTGGAGTGGTACTTTGCTGTCTGTGCACGGAGTGCTGTTTGGCTGGTGGTGTGTGTGGAGTGGTGTTTGGCTGGTGGTGTGTGTGGAGTGGTACTTGGCTGGATGGTGTGCGTGGAGCGGTGCTTGGCTGGCGGTGAGTGGCGCTTGGCTTGCGGTGTGCGTGGAGTGGTGCTTGGCTGGCGGTGTGTGTGGAGTGGTACTTGGCTGTCGGTGTGCACTGAGTGGTGTTTGGCTGGCGGTGTGCGTGGAGGGGTATTTGGCTATCTATGCACGGAGTGGTGCTTGGCTGGCAGTGTGTGTGGAGTGGCGCTTGGCTGGTGGTGTGTGTGGAGTGGTCGTTTGCTGTCTGTGCACGGAGTGCTGCTTGGCTGGCGGTGCGTGTGGAGTGGCGCTTGGCTGGTGGTGTGCGTGGAGTGCTACTTTGCTGTCTGTGCACGGAGCGGTGCTTGGCTGGCGGTGTGCGCTGAGTGGTGTTTGGCTGGCGGTGTGCGTGGAGGGGTACTTTGCTGTCTGTGCACGGAGTGCTGCTTGGCTGGCGGTGTGTGTGGAGTGGCGCTTGGCTGGTGGTGTGCGTGGAGTGGTACTTTGTTGTCTGTGCACGGAGTGCTGTTTGGCTGGTGGTGTGTGTGGAGTGGTGTTTGGCTGGCGGTGTGTGTGGAGTGGTACTTGGCTGGATGGTGTGCGTGGAGCGGTGCTTGGCTGGCGGTGAGTGGCGCTTGGCTTGCGGTGTGCGTGGAGTGGTGCTTGGCTGGCGGTGTGTGTGGAGTGGTACTTGGATGTCGGTGTGCGCTGAGTGGTGTTTGGCTGGCGGTGTGCGTGGAGGGGTACTTGGCTATCTATGCACGGAGTGGTGCTTGGCTGGCGGTGTGTGTGGAGTGGCGCTTGGCTGGTGGTGTGTGTGGAGTGGTCGTTTGCTGTCTGTGCACGGAGTGCTGCTTGGCTGGCGGTGTGTGTGGAGTGGCGCTTGGCTGGTGGTGTGCGTGGAGTGCTGCTTTGCTGTCTGTGCACGGAGCGGTGCTTGGCTGGCGGTGTGCGTGGAGTGGCGCTTGGCTGGTGGTGTGCGTGGAGTGGTACTTGGCTGTCTGTGCACGGAGTGGTGCTTGGCTGGCGGTGTGTGTGGAGTGGCGCTTGGATGGTGGTGTGGGTGGACTGGCTTGGCTGGCGGTGTGTGAGTAGTTACTTTCTGTTGGTCACTACACACACTGCTAGTTGAGTGACACTCTACGCAGTCCATCATTTTCTGTAGTTGCTGTGTCAGATATGTGGGCGTGTGAAAGTGATGGGCCCTTGAATGGCGCTGACGGCTGGCGGTGTGAATGTTTTGTATGTGTCACACATACAAAAGGTGTATGAATGTCCTTACTGCTCCTGTGTGATGGGGGTACTGGTAGGAGCAAAAGACTGACTGGCACCAAAGGGGACAGGCAGTAAAAAAAATTCAAAAAATTAACCAGTGTCTTGATGTTAAACCTCATCTAATCCCAATTGGTCTAAGCCCTATTTGATGGCCCTTCTGGCCGAATTTAAATTTGGGGGGCAAATTTGTGTGTTGTTGTTTTAATTGTTATATTGTTTGTGAAATGTGGTAGTAATTTTTTTTTCTTCTCTATTTTTGTCTTGTTCCAGGCTTTTGCTGTCTGGATTGTTGTAGGTTGCGTGTCTGTTTGCAGCTTGTGTAGTTGCTTGTGCTTGGTAAGTGAATGTATTTTGTACTACTTTCCCTTGATGTTTGTCTTTTTGAAAAAGGTTGTACTTCTAGCAGTTTGTGTGGCTCTGTGTTTTTTTTTCCAGCATTAGTGTTTGATGTGCACTTTGTTTTCTAATCTGTCATTTCTTTTTTTCTTTCTAGTGGGATATCATTTCTTTTTGTTGTGTCTCAACAGAGTAGGTGCTGGTGAGTGTAGCTATATTTGGTAAGAGTGAAATTGTTTTGGATTGTATTTATCTTTTTGTGAAAGCCTTACCTTGTTTACTTCTTACTTTGCACAGTGTAGGTTGTTGTTCCCTTGTGTGTGCAGTCTTCTTGCTTTGTAAGGATAATGGCTAGTCGCAGGATTACTGCTCAGCAGGTTCTTGGTTTTCTTTTTGAGTCTTCCTCTGATCATGGTTCAGAGACTGAGTCCGATTCGGACTCCCAGGTGGCGGCAGAAGATTCAGGCAGTGAGTTTTCTCTTCGCATGGAATCATCATCATCGGATGATGAATCTTCTTCTAGTGCTGATGAAGGGCCTATGTTAGAGGAGGACATTGAGGTGCCGGTAGTGGGCCAAGAGGCACCTGTGCTGCTGCCTAGGGCCGCAAGGTTTCCTTTCTTTTTACGTCGGCAAGAAGCATGTGGGCTGGAGCCTGCGCCCAAAAGGCTTCACATTGTTGTGGTGCGCGAAGAGGCATCTGGTGCTTTTCGTCTTCCTGCTGGTGTAGTGCAGCAAGAGGCATCTGGGGCTGTTAGGCTTCCCATTGGTGTAGAGCGGCAAGAGGCATCTGGGCCTGCTTGGTTTCCCCGGTGGTGTAGTGCAGCAAGAAGCATCTCAGGCTGCTGGGCTTCCCGTTGGTCTAGGGCAGGAAGAGCCCTCTGGGGATGCTATGTCTTCTGTTGGTGTTGTGCAGCCAGAAGTATCTGTGGCTGTTAGGCTTCCCATTGGTGTAGAGCGGCAAGAGGCATCTGGGCCTGCTGGGTTTCCCGGTGGTGTAGTGCAGCAAGAAGCATCTCAGGCTGCTGGGCTTCCCGTTGGTGTAGTGCAGGAAGAGCCCTCTGGGAATGCTATGTCTTCTGATCGTGTTGTGCAGTCAGAAGTATCTGTGGCTGTTAGGCTTCCCGTTGGTGAACAGCAGCAAGAGGCTTCTGGGCTGCAGGCTGGGGTGGCTGCTCCCCCCGTTGATAGGGATGGCCTCTGGGTTCCCTCTGGCTTGGTGCAGCCGGCATTGCCAGAGTTCACTGGTGTTCCTGAGTGTAGAGTGAATACTGAGAATTTTCTGCCAATTCATTTTTTTCAGTTGTTTTTTGACGATGTGTTTTTGCAAGAGATCGTTGAGCAAACCAATTTGTATGCAGAACAATTTTTGAGGGCCAACAGTGCCAGCCTTAAGCCCTATTCTAGAGCAATCCGGTGGACTCCCACAAATGTTGAAGAGATGAAGAAGTTTTTTTTTGGGATTAACTTTTTTGATGGGCTTGCTAAGGAAGCCATCAATGACTCCATATTGGTCCACTAGTCCCTTGATGGCAACAGCTATATTTCCAGCAGTCATAAGTCGTGATCGGTATATGCTTCTTCTTCGGATGATGCATTTTGTTGATAATAGTTTAGCGTTGTCACGCGATCACCCTGATTGTGACCGTTTGTTTAAAATTCGGCCTGTCCTTGATTACTTTGTTGATCGTTTTTCTGAGATCTTTGTCCCTGGTAAAGAAATTGCAGTGGATGAGTCTTTGCTGTTGTTCAAGGGCCGCTTGGTTTTTAGGCAATACATTCCTAGAAAGAGGGCACGCTATGGAATCAAACTGTATATGCTGTGTGACAGTGAGACTGGATATGTCTACAATTTCAGGGTGTACACTGGTAAGGAGTCCAGCATTAACCCTCCTGGTTGTCCTTCTACTTTTGGAGTGACTGAGAAAATTGTGTGGGAACTAGGTAGAGGATTATTTAACAAAGGCCATCAATTATATGTAGATAACTTCTACACTGGTGTCCGGTTGTTCCAGGAGTTGGCCAAAGTGGGCACTGTTGCTTGTGGCACAATGCGCAGTAACCGTAAAGGTTTCCCAAAGGAACTTGTTTGCAAAAGGCTTGAGCGGGGACAGTCTACGGCATTGCGATGTGGGGAGCTTCTAGCTGTGAAGTTTTCAGACAAGAGAGATGTGTACATGCTGACTACTATCCACGATGAAAGTACAGAACCTGTGCCTGTTTGGGGTCAGGGTGCTGAAGTGCGCAAACCTGTGTGCATTTTAGCTTACAATAAGTTCATGGGTGGTGTTGACAGAGTAGATCAGAGGTTGGAACCTTATGCTGCTCTTCGAAAGGCTTACGTTTGGTACAAGAAGTTGGCTATCCATCTGTTCCACTTGGCATCCTTTAATGCTTTCCTTGTGTACCAGAAGTCTTGTCCTGAGAAGAAGATGCCTTTTGTTAAGTTTCAGGAGTCTATAATAGGCAGCCTTGTACTTGTGGAGCAGGCAAGTGTTCCTAATTTTGGAGTGGTGGAGGAAGTGTCTAGATTGAAAGATCGCCACTTTCCTGAATTTATTCCTTCCACTACCGCAAGAGACTTTCCGACTAGAAGATGCAGAGTCTGTTGGCGAAGAGGCGTGCGGAAGGAGTCTCGTATATACTGTCCTGACTGTCCTTCTAAGCCTGCATTGTGTCTGTCAGCTTGTTTTAAATCGTACCACACGCAAAAGAAGTTTTGGGAGTTTTAATGAGCTGTAAAGTGAATTGCCTGGTCTGCATTCTGTAAAAATGTTTTAGTTTGTTTCAAGGATTGGCATTAGTGCAAAGTTTTTATTTTAAGAATTTGTGTTAGCTGATTTGTAGGTATTTTCATTTGTTTAGTGTTATTTTCAAAAAAAGAATTCTAAATGTGTTTGTGGTGTGTGCCGGCTGGTGCTTGGCTGGCGGTGTGTGTGGAGTTGCGCTTGGCTGGTGGTGTGCGTGGAGTGGTACTTGGCTGTCTGTGCACGGAGTGGTGCTTGGCTGGCGGTGTGTGTGGAGTGGCGCTTGGCTGGTGGTGTTCGTGGAGTGGTACTTGGCTGTCTGTGCATGGAGTGGCGTTTGGCTGGTGGTGTGTGTGGAGTGGTGCTTGGCTGGCGGCGTGTGTGGAGTGGTGCTTGGCTGGTGGTGTGTGTGGAGTTGCGCTTGGCTGGTGGTGTTTGTGGAGTAGTACTTGGCTGTCTGTGCACGGAGTGGTGCTTGGCTGGCGGTGTGTGTGGAGTGGCGCTTGGCTGGAGGTGTTCGTGAAGTGGTACTTGGCTGTCTGTGCATGGAGTGGTGTTTGGCTGGTGGTGTGTGTGGAGTGGTGTTTGGCTGGCGGTGTGTGTGGAGTTGTACTTGGCTGGATGGTGTGCGTGGAGCGGTGCTTAGCTGTCTGTGCACGGAGTGGTGCTTGGCTGGCGGTGTGTGTGGAGTGGCGCTTGGCTGGTGGTGTGTGTGGAGTGGTACTTGGCTGTCTGTGCACGGAGTTGTGCTTGGCTGTCGGTGTGCGCTGAGTGGTGTTTGGCTGGCGGTGTGCATGGTCTGGTGCTTGGATGGTGGTGTGGGTGGACTGGCGCTCGGCTGGCGGTGTGTGAGTAGTTACTTTCTGTTGGTCACTACACACACTGCTAGTTGAGTGACACTCCACGCAGTCCATCATTTTGTGTAGTTGCAGTGTCAGAAATGTGGGCGTGTGAAAGTGATGGGCCCTTGAATGGCGCTGTTTGCTGGTGTGAGTGTTGAAATGTGATGGGTCCGCGGCTGGCGGTGTGAATGTTTTGAATGTGTCACACGTACGAAAGGTGTATGAATGGCCTGTAAAGAGGTTGGTGCCTTGACGTGGCTTTACAGCTCACGAGCTGTGAGTCAGTGGTTCAGTTAATCATACTTTCAATTATACGCAGTGTATTTCATTTTTTGTGAAATTACTTGCGAATACAATTGTATGTACTGAATCATCACTCACCCTCGTGCCACATCCAACCAGTATGTGTGTGTGCTTGCGGATTAGATGGCTGTGCAGTAAAAACATTTTTTTTCTCTTTGTGCAGTAGGGTGTACCTTGACCCTTATTGTGATTGTTGTAATGTGTTGCTTTGCTTCCAGATGGTGTCAGTGGTCTGGTTTGTATCAGGTATGAAAGGTGCGTGAATGGCCTGTAAAACGGTTGGTGCCTTGTCGTGGCTTTACAGCTCACAAGTTGCGAGTCACTGGTTCGGTTTGTATGCATTTATTTATTAACAGAGCATTTCATTTTTTTGAAATATCATGTTAATAAAATTTTATGTACTGAACCATCACTCGCCCTCGTGCCAATTCCAACCTGTATGTGTGTGTCTTTGAGGAATAGATAGCCGTGCTTGATTCTTTGTCTTTTGAGTAACTCAGTTATGGTGTATATTATAGCTATAAATAACTTTCTAAATTTAGATATTATTGGTAATTCATGGTAGTATATGGTCATGTCTTTCTGGTGAATTCTATTGTTGTTTTTTGTCCACAATCTCTTGCAAACTTGAAATTGTCTGTCGCAATTTTTATGCAATATTGTCCCCTGAATCGCACGTTCTCCAACTGAAAACTTAATTAATTCAAAACAATTTGGTTTTGCAAGGGGGTTCCCATGAGTTTTTGGCCCGGGGCTTGCTTGGCGGGCATCTTTGCAAACTGCCAAACACAAACAGTTCTGAGAACTAGACACCCGGGGGAGTCCAGGGAGGTATGGCATGCGTGGGTCCCCCAATGTTTTCCTACCCAGAAATCCCTGCAAACCTTAAATTTAGGTTAAAAAACCCACTTTTCCTTATTTTTTTGGGTGGGATCTCGCTGCCGGCACAAATGTCCTACCACCCAGCGTTCCCCTTGTTCTCTCGAGTAAAATGATACCTCACTTGTGTGGGTGGGCCAAAGGCCTGTGACTAAGGTAGGGGGGCTTAATTTGTAAAACTTAAATACTACTTTTTTCAAAATTCATTTTTGGCCTGTTCTGCTTTGGGGCACCCACACAAGTGAGGTATCCTTTTACTCGGGAGAACAAGGGGAACGCTGGGTGGTAGGACATTTTTGCCGGCACGGAGATCCCACGCAAAAAAGTTTGGAAAAGTGATATTTTTACCTAATTTTAAGGTTTGCAAGGAGTTCTGGGTAGGAAAACATTGGGGGACCCACGCATGCCATACCTCCCTGGACTCCCCCGGGTGTTTAGTTTTCAGAACTGTTCGGGTTTGGTACTTTCCAAAGAATACCACCGAGCCCCGGGCCAAAAACTCAGGTGCCCCCCCCCAAAAGTCAAGGTTATTTTGCTTCAGGGTATTTTAAATTCACCACCGTGCGATTTGGACCTTTTCCTGTTGCAGCCACTTGCCTACCCACGAAAGTGAGGTACCGTTATTATCGGGAGACCTGGGGGAACGCTGGGTGGGAGGTAATTTGTGTGAGCCCAGTGATGCCACGCTTTCCCACACAAAAAAGTGTGAAAAACTGATTTTTTTTCTGCTAAAATTGAGGTTTGCAAGGGATTCTGGGTAAAGGAACGTTGGAGGATCCACGCTAGCCATACCTCATTGGGAGCCCCCGGGTGTCTACTTTTCAGAAATGTGTGGGTTTGGTAGGTTTCCCTAGATGGCCGTCTAGCACGGGGCCAAAAACCCAGGTAACCCCTCTTGCAAAAGCTGGTGGATTTGACAATGGTGACAATGTCAAGTGAACCGTTTCCTGTTGCAGCCACTATGCCTATCCACGCAAGTGAGGTACCATTTTTTTCGGGAGACCTGGGGGAACGCTGGGTGGGCGGAAATTTGTTGATCCACGCAGATTCCAGAACTTTCCACCACAGAAATGTGAGGAAAATGTGTTTTTTTGGTCAAAATCTTAGCTTTGCAAGGGATTCTGGGTAACAAAACCTGGGGGTAGGCTGACGAGTCACCCCATCCTGAATTCCCCTAGGTGTCTAGTTTTCAAAAATGTATAGGTTTGCTGGGTTTCCCTAGGTGCTGGCAGAGCTAGGGTGCAAAAACAAAAGGTAGTCTTTTTGTCCAAAAAGTGCAAGATTTCACTGGGAAATTGAGGTGCGACCATGTTGCGTTTTGCGCTGTTTCATGTCGCAGCCACTATGCCTACCCACGCAAGTGAGGCACCATTTTTTTCGGGAGACCTGGGGGAACGCTGGGTGGATGGGAATTTGTTTATCCACGCAGATTCCAGAACTTTCATCCACAGAAA
Organism: Lissotriton helveticus; assembly: GCF_964261635.1. Taxonomy (NCBI): domain Eukaryota; kingdom Metazoa; phylum Chordata; class Amphibia; order Caudata; family Salamandridae; genus Lissotriton; species Lissotriton helveticus. Next base: position 605,785,392 of record NC_136059.1, on the reverse strand, counting down.
TGTGAGGAAAATGTGTTTATTTTGTCAAAATCTTAGCTTTGTAAGGGATTCTGGGTAAAAAAACAGGGGGGTAGGCAGACGAGTCACCCCATCCTGAATTCCCCTGGGTGTCTAGTTTTCAAAAATGTATAGGTTTGCTAGGTTTCCCTAGGTGCTGGCAGAGCTAGGGCGCAAAAACTAAAGGTAGTCTTTTTGTCCAAAAAGTGCAAGATTTCACTGGGAAATTGAGGTGCGACCATGTTGCGTTTTGCGCTGTTTCATGTCGCAGCCACTATGCCTACCCACTCAAGTGAGGTACCATTGTTTTCGGGAGACCTGGGGGAACGCTGGGTGGGTGGAAATTTGTTGATCCACGCAGATTCCAGAACTTTCCACCACAGAAATGTGAGGAAAATGTGTTTTTTTTGTCAAAATCTTAGCTTTGCAAGGGATTCTGGGTAACAAAACCTGGGGGTAGGCAGACGAGTCACCCCATCCTGATTTCCCCTGGGTGTCTAGTTTTAAAAAATGTATAGGTTTGCTTGGTTTCCCTAGGTGCTGGCAGAGCTAGGGCGCAAAAACAAAAGGTAGTCTTTTTGTCCAAAAAGTGCAAGATTTCACTGGGAAATTGAGGTGCGACCATGTTGCGTTTTGCACTGTTTCATGTCGCAGCCACTATGCCTACCCACGCAAGTGAGGTACCATTTTTTTCGGGAGACCTGGGGGAACGCTGGGTGGGTGGAAATTTGTTTATCCACGCAGATTCCAGAACTTTCATCCACAGAAATGTGAGGAAAATGTGTTTTTTTGTCAAAATCTTAGCTTTGTAAGGGATTCTGGGTAAAAAAACCTGGGGGTAGGCAGACATGTCACCCCATCCTGAATTCCCCTGGGTGTCTTGTTTTCAAAAATGTATAGGTTTGCTAGGTTTCCCTAGGTGCTGGCAGAGCTAGGGCGCAAAAACAAAAGGTAGTCTTTTTGTCCAAAAAGTGCAAGATTTCACTGGGAAATTGAGGTACGACCATGTTGCGTTTTGCGCTGTTTCATGTCGCAGCCACTATGCCTACCCACGCAAGTGAGGTACCATAGTTTTCGGGAGACCTGGGGGAACGCTGGGTGGGTGGAAATTTGTTTATCCACGCAGATTCCAGAACTTTCATCCACAGAAATGTGAGGAAAATTTGTTTTTTTTGTCAAAATCTTAGCTTTGTAAGGGATTCTGGGTAAAAAAACATGGGGGTAGGCAGACATGTCACCCCATCCTGAATTCCCCTGGGTGTCTAGTTTTCAAAAATGTATAGGTTTGCTAGGTTTCCCTAGGTGCTGGCAGAGCTAGGGCGCAAAAACTAAAGGTAGTCTTTTTGTCCAAAAAGTGCAAGATTTCACTGGGAAATTGAGGTGCGACCATGTTGCGTTTTGCGCTGTTTCATGTCGCAGCCACTATGCCTACCCACGCAAGTGAGGTATCATTTTTTTCGGGAGACCTGGGGGAACGCTGGGTGGGTGGAAATTTGTTGATCCACGCAGATTCCAGAACTTTCCACCACAGAAATGTGAGGAAAATGTGTTTTTTTTGTCAAAATCTTAGCTTTGCAAGGGATTCTGGGTAACAAAACCTGGGGGTAGGCAGACGAGTCACCCCATCCTGATTTCCCCTGGGTGTCTAGTTTTAAAAAATGTATAGGTTTGCTTGGTTTCCCTAGGTGCTGGCAGAGCTAGGGCGCAAAAACAAAAGGTAGTCTTTTTGTCCAAAAAGTGCAAGATTTCACTGGGAAATTGAGGTGCGACCATGTTGCGTTTTGCACTGTTTCATGTCGCAGCCACTATGCCTACCCACGCAAGTGAGGTACCATTTTTTTCGGGAGACCTGGGGAAACGCTGGGTGGGTGGAAATTTGTTTATCCACGCAGATTCCAGAACTTTCATCCACAGAAATGTGAGGAAAATGTGTTTTTTTGTCAAAATCTTAGCTTTGTAAGGGATTCTGGGTAAAAAAACCTGGGGGTAGGCAGACATGTCACCCCATCCTGAATTCCCCTGGGTGTCTAGTTTTCAAAAATGTATAGGTTTGCTAGGTTTCCCTAGGTGCTGGCAGAGCTAGGGCGCAAAAACAAAAGGTAGTCTTTTTGTCCAAAAAGTGCAAGATTTCACTGGGAAATTGAGGTACGACCATGTTGCGTTTTGCGCTGTTTCATGTCGCAGCCACTATGCCTACCCACGCAAGTGAGGTACCATAGTTTTCGGGAGACCTGGGGGAACGCTGGGTGGGTGGAAATTTGTTTATCCACGCAGATTCCAGAACTTTCATCCACAGAAATGTGAGGAAAATTTGTTTTTTTTGTCAAAATCTTAGCTTTGTAAGGGATTCTGGGTAAAAAAACCTGGGGGTAGGCAGACATGTCACCCCATCCTGAATTCCCCTGGGTGTCTAGTTTTCAAAAATGTATAGGTTTGCTAGGTTTCCCTAGGTGCTGGCAGAGCTAGGGCGCAAAAACTAAAGGTAGTCTTTTTGTCCAAAAAGTGCAAGATTTCACTGGGAAATTGAGGTGCGACCATGTTGCATTTTGCGCTGTTTCATGTCGCAGGCACTATGCCTACCCACGCAAGTGAGGTATCATTTTTTTCGGGAGACCTGGGGGAACGCTGGGTGGGTGGAAATTTGTTGATCCACGCAGATTGCAGAACTTTCCACCACAGAAATGTGAGGAAAATGTGTTTTTTTTGTCAAAATCTTAGCTTTGCAAGGGATTCTGGGTATCAAAACCTGGGGGTAGGCAGACGAGTCACCCCATCCTGATTTCCCCTGGGTGTCTAGTTTTAAAAAATGTATAGGTTTGCTTGGTTTCCCTAGGTGCTGGCAGAGCTAGGGCGCAAAAACAAAAGGTAGTCTTTTTGTCCAAAAAGTGCAAGATTTCACTGGGAAATTGAGGTGCGACCATGTTGCGTTTTGCACTGTTTCATGTCGCAGCCACTATGCCTACCCACGCAAGTGAGGTACCATTTTTTTCGGGAGACCTGGGGGAACGCTGGGTGGGTGGAAATTTGTTTATCCACGCAGATTCCAGAACTTTCATCCACAGAAATGTGAGGAAAATGTGTTTTTTTGTCAAAATCTTAGCTTTGTAAGGGATTCTGGGTAAAAAAACCTGGGGGTAGGCAGACATGTCACCCCATCCTGAATTCCCCTGGGTGTCAGTTTTCAAAAATGTATAGGTTTGCTAGGTTTCCCTAGGTGCTGGCAGAGCTAGGGCGCAAAAACAAAAGGTAGTCTTTTTGTCCAAAAAGTGCAAGATTTCACTGGGAAATTGAGGTGCGACCATGTTGCGTTTTGCGCTGTTTCATGTCGCAGCCATTATGCCTACCCACGCAAGTGAGGTACCATTTTTTTCGGGAGACCTGGGGGAACGCTGGGTGGGTGGAAATTTGTTGATCCACGCAGATTCCAGAACTTTCCACCACAGAAATGTGAGGAAAATGTGTTTTTTTTGTCAAAATCTTAGCTTTGCAAGGGATTCTGGGTAACAAAACCTGGGGGTAGGCAGACGAGTCACCCCCTCCTGAATTCCCCTGGGTGTCTAGTTTTCATAAATGTATAGGTTTGCTAGGTTTCCCTAGGTGCTGGCAGAGCTAGGGCGCAAAAACAAAAGGTAGTCTTTTTGTCCAAAAAGTGCAAGATTTCACTGGGAAATTGAGGTGCGACCATGTTGCGTTTTGCACTGTTTCATGTCGCAGCCACTATGCCTACCTACGCAAGTGAGGTACCATTTTTTTCGGGACACCTGGGGGAACGCTGGGTGGGTGGAAATTTGTTTATCCACGCAGATTCCAGAACTTTCCACCACAGAAATGTGAGGAAAATGTGTTTTTTTTGTCAAAATCTTAGCTTTGTAAGGGATCCTGGGTAAAAAAATCTCGGGGTAGGCAGACATGTCACCCCATCCTGAATTCCCCTGGGAGTCTAGTTTTCAAAAATGTATAGGTTTGCTAGGTTTCCCTAGGTGCTGGCAGAGCTAGGGCGCAAAAACAAAAGGTAGTCTTTTTGTCCAAAAAGTGCAAGATTTCACTGGGAAATTGAGGTGCGACCATGTTGCGTTTTGCGCTGTTTCATGTCGCAGCCACTATGCCTACCCACGCAAGTGATGTACCATTTTTTTCGGGAGACCTGGGGGAACGCTGGGTGGGTGGAAATGTGTTGATCCACGCAGATTCCAGAACTTTCCACCACAGAAATGTGAGGAAAATGTGTTTTTTTTGTCAAAATCTTAGATTTGCAAGGGATTCTGGGTAACAAAACCTGGGGGTAGGCAGACATGTCACCCCATCCTGAATTCCCCTGGGTGTCTACTTTTCAAAAATTTATAGGTTTGCTAGGTTTCCCTAGGTACTGGCAGAGCTAGGGCGCAAAAACAAAAGGTAGTCTTTTTGTCCAAAAAGTGCAAGATTTCACTGGGAAATTGAGGTGCGACCATGTTGCGTTTTGCGCTGTTTCATGTCGCAGCCACTATGCCTACCCACGCAAGTGAGGTACCATTTTTTTCGGGAGACCTGGGGGAACGCTGGGTGGGTGGAAATTGCTTGATCCACGCAGATTCCAGAACTTTCCACCACAGAAATGTGAGAAAAATTTGTTTTTTTGTCAAAATCTTAGCTTTGCAAGGGATTCTGGGTAACAAAACCTGGGGGTAGGCAGACGAGTCACCCCATCCTGAATTCCCCTGGGTGTATAGTTTAAAAAAATGTATAGGTTTGCTAGGTTTCCCTAGGTGCTGGCAGAGCTAGGGCGCAAAAACAAAAGGTAGTCTTTTTGTCCAAAAAGTGCAAGATTTCACTGGGAAATTGAGGTGCGACCATGTTGCGTTTTGCGCTGTTTCATGTCGCAGCCACTATGCCTACCCACGCAAGTGAGGTACCATTTTTTTCGGAGACCTGGGGGAACGCTGGGTGGGTGGAAATTTGTTTATCCACGCAGATTCCAGAACTTTCCACCACAGAAATGTGAGGAAAATGTGTTTTTTTTGTCAAAATCTTAGCTTTGCAAGGGATTCTGGGTAACAAAACCTGGGGGTAGGCAGACATGTCACCCCATCCTGAATTCCCCTGGGTGTCTACTTTTCAAAAATGTATAGGTTTGCTAGGTTTCCCTAGGTACTGGCAGAGCTAGGGCGCAAAAACAAAAGGTAGTCTTTTTGTCCAAAAAGTGCAAGATTTCACTGGGAAATTGAGGTGCGACCATGTTGCGTTTTGCGCTGTTTCATGTCGCAGCCACTATGCCTACCCACGCAAGTGAGGTACCATTTTTTTCGGAGACCTGGGGGAACGCTGGGTGGGTGGAAATTTGTTGATCCACGCAGATTCCAGAACTTTCCACCACAGAAATGTGAGGAAAATGTGTTTTTATTGTCAAATGTTTAGGTTTGCAAGGGATTATGGGTAACAAAACCTGGGGGTAGGCAGACGAGTCACCCCATCCTGAATTCCCCTGGGTGTCTCGTTTTCAAAAATGTATAGGTTTGCTAGGTTTCCCAAGGTGCTGGCAGAGCTAGGGCGCAAAAACAAAAGGTAGTCTCTTTGTCCAAAAAGCGCAAGATTTCACTGGGAAATTGAGGTGCGACCACGTTGCGTTTTGCGCTGTTTCATGTCGCAGCCACTATGCTTAACAACGCAAGTGAGGTACCATTTTTTTCGGGAGACCTGGGGGAACGCTGGGTGGGTGGAAATTTGTTGATCCACGCAGATTCCATAACTTTCCACCACAGAAATGTGAGGAAAATGTGTTTTTTTTGTCAAATTCTTAGCTTTGCAAGGGATTCTGGGTAACAAACCCTGCTGGTAGGCAGTCGAGTCACCCCATCCTAAATTCCCCTGGGTGTCTCGTTTTCAAAAATGTATAGGTTTGCTAGGTTTCCCTAGGTGCTGGCAGAGCTAGGGCTCAAAAACAAAAGGTAGTCTCTTTGTCCAAAAAGCGCAAGATTTTACTGGGAAATTGAGGTGCGACCACGTTGCGTTTTGCGCTGTTTCATTTTGCAACCACTATGCCTACCCACGCAAGTGAGGTACCATTTTTTTCGGGAGACCTGGGGGAACGCTGGGTGGGTGGAAATTTGTTGATCCACGCAGATTCCAGAACTTTCCACCACAGAAATGTGAGGAAAATGTGTTTTTTTTTTTACAAATTGTTAGCTTTGCAAGGGATTCTGGGTAACAAAACCTGGTGGTAGGCAGTCGAGTCACCCCATCCTGAATTCCCCTGGGTGTCTACTTTTCAAAAATGTATAGGTTTGCTAGGTTTCCCTAGGTGCTGACAGAGCTTGGGCACAAAAAGAAAAGGTAGTCTCTTTGTCCAAAAAACGCAAGATTTCACTGGGAAATTGAGGTGCGACCACTTTGCGTTTTGCGCTGTTTTGTGTCGCAGCCACTATGCCTACCCACGCAAGTGAGGTACCATTTTTTCGGGAGACCTGGGGGAACGCTGGGTGGCTGGAAATTTGTTGATCCACGCAGATTCCAGAACTTTCCACCACAGAAATGTGAGGAAAATGTGTTTTGTTTGTCAAATTCTTAGCTTTGCAAGGAATTCTGGGTAACAAAACCTGGTGGTAGGCAGTCGAGTCACCCCATTTATTTATTTATTTATTTTTTAAATTTATAAAGCGCAACAAATACCACGAATGGTGTCTCGGCGCTGGGCAGACAGAGAGGCACCTCCTGTGCATTATTGGATGAATAGCCATGTCTTCACTTGCTTTCTGAAAATCATCAGTGAGGAACTGCTTTTTATATGGTGGGGCAAGGTGTTCCAGAGCTTCGAGGCGGCTACCAGGAAGCGTCTGTCTCCCCATGTAACCGTTCTCACCCGTTGAATGCATAGAGATGCGGATGAAGCGGATCTTAAAGCTCTATTAGGGACATACACCAACAGTGATTCCCTAAAAAAGTCAGGACCTAGGCTGTTCAATGCTCTATAGATGATACATAAAGCCTTAAATTTGGTTCTCTTTTTTACTGGGAGCCAGTGAAGTTGGTAAACAATAGGAGAGATGGATGCGAACTTGGGAGTTTTGGTCAAAATTCGTGCAGCAGCGTTCTGTACCATTTGTAGTTTTTTAAAAACCTGCTCCTGGGCATTCAGCAGAAGCCCATTACAATAATCCACCTTGGATAACACCAAGGAGGACATAAGGGTTTTTCCCGCAGACAGGGGAAGGAAAGGTAACAACTTTTTCACTTTTCGTAACGTGAAAAAAGAAGAGGAAACTACCGCATTAGCATGACTGGTAAAGCTTAGTTTGTTGTCAAACAACACTCCCAGGTTTCTAACCTTTGAAACTGGGGTGGGTGGGTTACCCATTTCTGGTGGCCACCAGACCGGGGACCAAGATGGTTTTAGGTCTCCAAACACCATTACCTCGGTCTTATCGGTGTTTAATTTTAGACAATTACTGTCCATCCAGTGACTAATGGCTCTCATACCTGACTGAAAGTTGGCTGCCACCTCACTCCCATTTTTATGCACCGCTAGCACCAACTGAGTATCGTCGGCATACGAAGTCACTCCCATTCCATGAGTTTTAATGACCCTCGCCAAGTCCGACACATAGATGTTAAAGAGTGTCGGACTTAGCGAGGATCCCTGGGGGACTCCGCAGGGCAGCACAAACGTTGGTGAATAGAAGCTCCCCATCTTTACCGACTGTTCTCTGTTAGACAGGAAAGAAGCCAGGAGCTCCGCAGCTTTACCCTGTATGCCCATAGCAGTGACACGGTCGATCAGGATGTTATGATCGACCGTGTCAAAGGCCGCTGAGAGATCCAGCAAGATCAGGACTGCCGTGCCACCCTGGTCCATGATCTGTCTGATCTCCTCAGAAGCCTTTATGAGCGCCGTCTCCGTTCCATGGCCTCTCCTAAACCCGAACTGAGTGTTGTCTAGCAGGTTATTATAGTCAATGTAGTTGGCCAGCTGTTTATTTATAATTTTTTCAAGTATTTTAGAAGGAAATGAGAGCGCTGCTATAGGGCGATAACTTTTTAATTCCAAGGTGTTAAGGGTGGGTTTCTTTAGAAGTGGCTTTATTATAGCTGTTTTCCATCTTTGAGGATAGTTTCCTGATTCGCAGATGGTACTGCAGATGTTTTCCAAGACTGGAGCTACCACATCAGTTGTTGATTTTATGATGGTCGGTGGGCAGGGATCCAGGGGGGAACCCGACATTGTAGATTTAATGAGATCTTTTAATTCTGACAGTGATGGGGGAGAAATTCATTCAAAGATGAGGATGTGAGTTGTGTGTTCTTGAGGCTTTCTGATGATTCCCCTGTCATGTTATTGTTAAATTCCCCTGGGTGTCTAGTTTTCAAAAATGTATAGGTTTGCTAGGTTTCCCTAGGTGCTGGCAGAGCTAGGGCGCAAAAACAAAAGGTAGTCTTTTTGTCCAAAAAGTGCAAGATTTCACTGGGAAATTGAGGTGCGACCATGTTGCGTTTTGCACTGTTTCATGTCGCAGCCACTATGCCTACCCACGCAAGTGAGGTACCATTTTTTTCGGGAGACCTGGGGGAACGCTGGGTGGGTGGAAATTCGTTTATCCACGCAGATTCCAGAACTTTCATCCACAGAAATGTGAGGAAAATGTGTTTTTTTTGTCAAAATCTTAGCTTTGTAAGGGATTCTGGGTAAAAAAATCTCGGGGTAGGCAGACATGTCACCCCATCCTGAATTCCCCCGGGAGTCTAGTTTTCAAAAATGTATAGGGTTGCTAGGTTTCCCTAGGTGCTGGCAGAGCTAGGGGGCAAAAACAAAAGGTAGTCTTTTTGTCCAAAAAGTGCAAGATTTCACTGGGAAATTGAGGTGCGACCATGTTGCGTTTTGCGCTGTTTCATGTCGCAGCCACTATGCCTACCCACGCAAGTGAGGTACCATTTTTTTCGGGAGACCTGGGGGAACGCTGGGTGGGTGGAAATTTGTTGATCCACGCAGATTCCAGAACTTTCCACCACAGAAATGTGAGGAAAATGTGTTTTTTTTGTCAAAATCTTAGCTTTGCAAGGGATTCTGGGTAACAAAACCTGGGGGTAGACAGACGAGTCACCTTATCCTGAATTCCCCTGGGTGTCTACTTTTCAAAAATGTATAGGTTTGCTAGGTTTCCCTAGGTACTGGCAGAGCTAGGGCGCAAAAACATAAGGTAGTCTTTTTGTCCAAAAAGTGCAAGATTTCACTGGGAAATTGAGGTGCGACCATGTTGCGTTTTGCGCTGTTTCATGTCGCAGCCACTATGCCTACCCACGCAAGTGAGGTACCATTTTTTTCGGGAGACCTGGGGGAACGCTGGGTGGGTGGAAATTGCTTGATCCACGCAGATTCCAGAACTTTCCACCACAGAAATGTGAGAAAAATTTGTTTTTTTTGGTCAAAATCTTAGCTTTGCAAGGGATTCTGGGTAACAAACCCTGGGGGTAGGCAGACAAGTCACCCCATCCTGAATTCCCCTGGGTGTATAGTTTTAAAAAATGTATAGGTTTGCTAGGTTTCCCTAGGTGCTGGCAGAGCTAGGGCGCAAAAACAAAAGGTAGTCTTTTTGTCCAAAAAGTGCAAGATTTCACTGGGAAATTGAGGTGCGACCATGTTGCGTTTTGCGCTGTTTCATGTCGCAGCCACTATGCCTACCCACGCAAGTGAGGTACCATTTTTTTCGGAGACCTGGGGGAACGCTGGGTGGGTGGAAATTTGTTGATCCACGCAGATTCCAGAACTTTCCACCACAGAAATGTGAGGAAAATGTGTTTTTATTGTCAAATTTTTAGGTTTGCAAGGGATTATGGGTAACAAAACCTGGGGGTAGGCAGACGAGTCACCCCATCCTGAATTCCCCTGGGTGTCTCGTTTTCAAAAATGTATAGGTTTGCTAGGTTTCCCAAGGTGCTGGCAGAGCTAGGGCGCAAAAACAAAAGGTAGTCTCTTTGTCCAAAAAGCGCAAGATTTCACTGGAAAATTGAGGTGCGACCATGTTGCGTTTTGCGCTGTTTCATGTCGCAGCCACTATGCCTACCCACGCAAGTGAGGTACCATTTTTTTCGGAGACCTGGGGGAACGCTGAGTGGGTGGAAATTTGTTGATCCACGCAGATTCCAGAACTTTCCACCACAGAAATGTGAGGAAAATGTGTTTTTATTGTCAAATGTTTAGGTTTGCAAGGGATTATGGGTAACAAAACCTGGGGGTAGGCAGACGAGTCACCCCATCCTGAATTCCCCTGGGTGTCTCGTTTTCAAAAATGTATAGGTTTGCTAGGTTTCCCAAGGTGCTGGCAGAGCTAGGGCGCAAAAACAAAAGGTAGTCTCTTTGTCCAAAAAGCGCAAGATTTCACTGGAAAATTGAGGTGCGACCACGTTGCGTTTTGCGCTGTTTCATGTCGCAGCCACTATGCCTAACAACGCAAGTGAGGTACCATTTTTTTCGGGAGACCTTGGGGAACGCTGGGTGGGTGGAAATTTGTTGATCCACGCAGATTCCATAACTTTCCACCACAGAAATGTGAGGAAAATGTGTTTTTTTTGTCAAATTCTTAGCTTTGCAAGGGATTCTGGGTAACAAACCCTGCTGGTAGGCAGTCGAGTCACCCCATCCTAAATCCCCTGGATGTCTACTTTTCAAAAATGTATAGGTTTGCTAGGTTTCCCTAGGTGCTGGCAGAGCTAGGGCTCAAAAACAAAAGGTAGTCTCTTTGTCCAAAAAGCGCAAGATTTTACTGGGAAATTGAGGTGCGACCACGTTGCGTTTTGCGCTGTTTCATTTCGCAGCCACTATGCCTACCCACGCAAGTGAGGTACCATTTATTTCGGGAGACCTGGGGGAACGCTGGGTGGGTGGAAATTTGTTGATCCACGCAGATTCCAGAACTTTCCACCACAGAAATGTGAGGAAAATGTGTTTTTTTTTTTACAAATTGTTAGCTTTGCAAGGGATTCTGGGTAACAAAACCTGGTGGTAGGCAGTCGAGTCACCCCATCCTGAATTCCCCTGGGTGTCTACTTTTCAAAAATGTATAGGTTTGCTAGGTTTCCCTAGGTGCTGACAGAGCTTGGGCACAAAAAGAAAAGGTAGTCTCTTTGTCCAAAAAACGCAAGATTTCACTGGGAAATTGAGGTGCGACCACTTTGCGTTTTGCGCTGTTTTGTGTCGCAGCCACTATGCCTACCCACGCAAGTGAGGTACCATTTTTTTCGGGAGACCTGGGGGAACGCTGGGTGGCTGGAAATTTGTTGATCCACGCAGATTCCAGAACTTTCCACCACAGAAATGTGAGGAAAATGTGTTTTGTTTGTCAAATTCTTAGCTTTGCAAGGAATTCTGGGTAACAAAACCTGGTGGTAGGCAGTCGAGTCACCCCATTTATTTATTTATTTATTTTTTAAACTTATAAAGCGCAACAAATACCACGAATGGTGTCTCAGCGCTGGGCAGACAGAGAGGCACCTCCTGTGCATTATTGGATGAATAGCCATGTCTTCACTTGCTTTCTGAAAATCATCAGTGAGGAACTGCTTTTTATATGGTGGGACAAGGTGTTTCAGAGCTTCGAGGCGGCTACCAGGAAGCGTCTGTCTCCCCATGTAACCGTTCTCACCCGTTGAATGCATAGAGATGCGGATGAAGCGGATCTTAAAGCTCTATTAGGGACATACACCAACAGTGATTCCCTAAAAAAGTCAGGACCTAGGCTGTTCAATGCTCTATAGATGATACATAAAGCCTTAAATTTGGTTCTCTTTTTTACTGGGAGCCAGTGAAGTTGGTAAACAATAGGAGAGATGGATGCGAACTTGGGAGTTTTGGTCAAAATTCGTGCAGCAGCGTTCTGCACCATTTGTAGTTTTTTTAAAAACCTGCTCCTGGGCATTCAGCAGAAGCCCATTACAATAATCCACCTTGGATAACACCAAGGAGGACATAAGGGTTTTTCCCGCAGACAGGGGAAGGAAAGGTAACAACTTTTTCACTTTTCGTAACGTGAAAAAAGAAGAGGAAACTACCGCATTAGCATGACTGGTAAAGCTTAGTTTGTTGTCAAACAACACTCCCAGGTTTCTAACCTTTGAAACTGGGGTGGGTGGGTTACCCATTTCTGGTGGCCACCAGACCGGGGACCAAGATGGTTTTAGGTCTCCAAACACCATTACCTCGGTCTTATCGGTGTTTAATTTTAGACAATTACTGTCCATCCAGTGACTAATGGCTCTCATACCTGACTGAAAGTTGGCTGCCACCTCACTCCCATTTTTATGCACCGCTAGCACCAACTGAGTATCGTCGGCATACGAAGTCACTCCCATTCCATGAGTTTTAATGACCCTCGCCAAGTCCGACACATAGATGTTAAAGAGTGTCGGACTTAGCGAGGATCCCTGGGGGACTCCGCAGGGCAGCACAAACGTTGGTGAATAGAAGCTCCCCATCTTTACCGACTGTTCTCTGTTAGACAGGAAAGAAGCCAGGAGCTCCGCAGCTTTACCCTGTATGCCCATAGCAGTGACACGGTCGATCAAGATGTTAAGATCGACCGTGTCAAAGGCCGCTGAGAGATCCAGCAAGATCAGGACTGCCGTGCCACCCTGGTCCATGATCTGTCTGATCTCCTCAGAAGCCTTTATGAGCGCCGTCTCCGTTCCATGGCCTCTCCTAAACCCGAACTGAGTGTTGTCTAGCAGGTTATTATAGTCAATGTAGTTGGCCAGCTGTTTATTTATAATTTTTTCAAGTATTTTAGAAGGAAATGAGAGCGCTGCTATAGGGCGGTAACTTTTTAATTCCAAGGTGTTAAGGGTGGGTTTCTTTAGAAGTGGCTTTATTATAGCTGTTTTCCATCTTTGAGGATAGTTTCCTGATTCGCAGATGGTACTGCAGATGTTTTCCAAGACTGGAGCTACCACATCAGTTGTTGATTTTATGATGGTCGGTGGGCAGGGATCCAGGGGGGAACCCGACATTGTAGATTTAATGAGATCTTTTATTTCTGACAGTGATGGGGGAGAAATTCATTCAAAGATGAGGATGTGAGTTGTGTGTTCTTGAGGCTTTCTGATGATTCCCCTGTCATGTTATTGTTAAATTCCCCTGGGTGTCTACTTTTCAAAAATGTATAGGTTTGCTAGGTTTCCCTAGTTGCTGGCAGAGCTAGGGCTCAAAAACAAAAGGTAGTCTCTTTGTCCAAAGAGCGCAAGATTTCACTGGGAAATTGAGGTGCGACCACGTTGCGTTTTGCGCTGTTTCGTGTCGCAGCCACTATGCCTACCCACGCAAGTGAGGTACCATTTTTTTCGGGAGACCTGGGGGAACGCTGAGTGGGTGGAAATTTGTTGATCCACGCAGATTCCAGAACTTTCCACCACAGAAATGTGAGGAAAATGTGTTTTTTTCTGTCAAATTCTTAGCTTTGCAAGGGATTCTGGGTAACAAAACCTGGTGGTAGGCAGTCAAGTCACCCCATCCTGAATTCCCCTGGGTGTCTACTTTTCAGAAATGTATAGGTTTGCTAGGTTTCCCTAGGTGCCGGCAGAGCTAGGGTGCAAAAACTACAGGTAGGCACTTTGCCAAAAAAGGGTCAATTTGTAACTGCAAAATTTAGGTGTGACCACGTTGCATTTTGCGCCGTTTCCTGTTGCAGGCACAAGGCCGACCCACACAAGTGAGGTACCGTTTTTATCGGGAGACTTGGGGTAATTCAGATTTGTAAATCAACTGTTATTACCAATTGAGCTTTCATGCATTTCTCCCTTTCAATGAAAGACATTGTGTAAAAAAAAAAAAAACTTTTTGAAAAATGACCAATAATTCTCATGCTAGTATGAGTATTCCCAATTTTGAAAATGTGCAATTATATACTGTTTCTGAACTCTATAATTTGTACCCAATTCAGAAATACATAGGTGTCTTTCATACAGATTTTTCCATGTATACATTTTCCAAGACAAAGTGCTCTCTACCCAGTAAATGAAAAAATACCATTGCAAGTTGCTGCTCAGTTTTTGGATCTGGGTTCGTCGGGTTCTTGGTGAAACTACAAGTCCTATATATCCCCACAACCAGGAAGGTCTAACGGATGTAACGGTATATTGCTTTCCAAGAGTTGTCAAAATTAGAAAAAGTTATAGGTGAAAACGTTGAGACAAAAGGCTGTTTTTTTCAACAAATTTTCAATTACTCCAATATTTAACTGTTAGTTTCTATAAAGAAACCTTCATGGATTTAGACAAATGACCCCTTTCTAAATTCAGAATTTTGTCTACTTATTGGAAATGTACAGCTTTCCAGGATCCATTATTGCTTTCAAACTCATTTCTACCATTAACTGGAAGGAGGTGGAAAGCTCTAAAAATAGCAAAAATGTCGGTTCTCTGACAAAAGACTGTCATTCCCTAAAAGCTGAGAAAATGGAGATTTCCGCCCCACAAACCCTTTTTTGATAACATTTTCAGGGAAAAACCCAGAGGCTTTCATTTGCAGCCCGTTTTTCCTATTTTTCTGAAAAAAACAAAAAAATCACTATATTTTGGTTAATTTCTCCAAGGGAATCCACAAACCCTGGGCGCCTTTAGAATCCACATGATGTTGGAAGAAAAGGACGCAAATTTGGCGTGGATACCTTATGTGGTCAAAAAGGTACAAGGGCCTAAGCGCGCACTACCCCAAAACGCCAAAAAAAGCCTTAGCACAGGAGGGGAAAAGGCCTAGCAGCGAAGGGGTTAATAGAGGATCTCTCATCCACAACTCATGAGCAAGTCATTGAGAGACTCAATGGCATTTTTGCAACCTGGGGAGTTCCAGCCATTTTGAAGTCTGATAATGGCCCGCCGTGCAACAGTCGAGATTTCAAGGATTTCCTGGAGCATCTGAACATAAAGCTTTAGAAGAGTACATCTTTGTGGCCGCAGGCCAATAGACTTGTTGACCATTTTATGAGTACGCCAAAGAAAACAGTACAGCATGTAACTCTTCAGAGGTTCAGTTTAGAAATTGTATTGAATTTCACCCTATGACCCTATCGTTCGACACTTTACTCTACCACCAGCAAAAGTACTACGACTTTGATGTTTGGGAGAGCAATGACAACCAAATTACTTCAATGGACCAACAAAAGAAAAGGAAGTTAAAATACAACTTCGATGAAGGACTTGGTTAGTAAGGAAACATTGAAAACCTAGAGGCAAAATGCGAAGAACATGAGTTTAAGACAGGATATCTAGTGATCGCCCGACAACTGCGAAGTAGAAAACCTGATGCTCCATATGATGCTGCAACCTTTCCATGTTGTGTCCACCAAGGGACATATGGTAACTGCCCAGTGTCCAGGAAAGTCTGTTACCAGACACACTTCTCACTTTCGGCAATTGATTTATCGGTCTTCTGAGCAAGATGGTGAAAGAAAGAATGAACCCGAAAACTCAGTGACTGCTGTTACTTCTTCACCGTCTTCAAAAATCTCCAACACTGAAGACAACAGCACCCAGTAACCAGATCAGGTTGATTAATCAAAGTGCTAAAAAGGTTAACTGAAAAAGTATAAATCTGCTGATTTATATATATTATTTTACTTTTTTAACAGAGGGGGAGATGTAGTGTCTTTCAATATTTTATGATTGAACCCTTTTGGCTCCTAACAGACTCCATAGAGTTGTGATGTAGGTGTCAGAACGTAATGCCATGAAAGCTTGTTTTAGAATGTTGAGTGCACAGTTAAACACAGCAGAATAAAGAGATGTAATGCTAAGCTTTGTGTGTGGTGTAGTCGTTGGCAGGTACCCAGGCTGGGAAGACGCTACAACTGCAACCTAGTGACTTGTTGCACCTAGGGAGTTTCAGAACGGATCTTTGGAAAATATTTACCTTTGCCGGCAGGCTAGGTTAGAAGGACCACCAGTTATAGCATATGACGCTGCTCAGAAACGGACACTCACAAATGGTCTTGCCTTAAATAGTACATGCGGATGAATTACTGGCAACTAGAATGAGTAAAAAAAATGGGGCCTCCTGATGACCCTGAGCAGTAAAAATGGGCAACTGTGAAAGACGCACTCTCTCCACCAAAAGAACTGAAGATCAGAGAGCGCAGAAATTAGCCAACAAATATGAAGCACAAATTAGTAATATACAAGTGTTATGAATGTATGTGTGTGTGTATATATATATATGTATATATATATACACACACACACCAAAAAAATCGAGTTACTGAGAGCGCCAGTCATTGTTCGATTTTTTGGTGTGGATTTACTACTGGCGTGCTCCGCCGGCGTGTGCGCCACTTCACATGGGGCCAGAGCAGTCAGAAGGAGCAACTTTTGGTGATATATAAATATATATATATATATTACCTACTGGCGGTCGCAAGTAGGTAGTTATAGTTAGGACCAAGTTTCCATAGGAAGAGCATTTTTTTTGCTTATAACTTTGGCATCGTTTGATGAATCTTCATGAAATTTTCCAAAGGAATTCTTTGTCCATATCAGCTCCTATGTTGAAAGTTTGGGGAGATTAGTCAAGGGGGGGCGAGAAAAAAGGGGGGTCCAAAATGTGTTTTCTCCATGCAATTTCCATAGGAAACTTTAGACAAGGCTACAGGTCGAACGGTGAACGGAATTACCCCAAATTTGGCAGGGATAAGGGTCTTGGTCTAGAAAGCTCGCTTTTGTTTATTTTGTGTAAATCCGTTCAGTAGTTTTGGAAATTATATAAATAAACAGATATCGATATTTGGGAATTCCGCCATCTGATTGGCTGAGGCGTTACGGGCACGAGCTTGCTGGTTATTGGCGGTGAGCGGTTGCAACTAGGAAGTGTTGGCAGCCATTTTGTGATTCGGTTGAAGCGAGTAAGGGGAAAAAAGGGCAAAAAAAGTAGGAAAGATGAGGGTAGGAGCACTGTGAGCTCTGTGGCGTGGTTAGGGTGTGCTATACAGGGAGTGTGAAATATTCACCACTACCGGTGTGAAAGTGGTGTTTTGCCCAGAGTGAGATGGTGCTGAGGTGAGGTGCCGGTACACTCGGGGATGAAAGCATGTGCCTAAATGTGAGTTGATTGCTGTAAACTGATGTGCTCTGGGCGCTGTAGCATACTGGCCTCTGTAGCATAGCTGTGCACGTGGTATTAGTATGCGTTTAGACTATAGCGGGAGTGGGAAGCAAACTACTCACTCCTACCGGTCTGAAGACTCGGTGATCAAACCGTGAGCCTAAGCCGTGAGCTGATTGCTATAAAGTGATGTGCTGTAGGATACTGGCCGCTGTAGCATACCTGGGTAAGTAGTGTTAGTATGCGTTTATACTATACAGGGAGTGGGAAGCGAACTACTCACCCCTATGAGTCTGAAAACAAGAAAGAAGCAAAAAAACACGTCCCCGAATCCGGTCTTCAACGGAGTGACGCCCCTCTCCTCCAATGGCTGGCCTCCGTTTAGGAGGCCAGCCAATGGAGAAGAGGGGCGGGTTCATGCCCCCATACTGAAGACAAAATTTCTCGCCAGCGAGACTGCGCAAGCCCAGCCAACGCAGGCCGAGACCTAAAAAGTGTCTTTATTTAAGTGCCATAAATGGACCCACTGGTGCAAGAACTAAAGCATCCAGCTGAGGCAAACTCCAACCACTTCTGCTGTATTCAAACCTAAGATTCTTCATCAGTGAATTCCACATTACATGTTACAGTTCCGTGTGACATAAACAATAGCTATTAGACATGAATGACTCAATTCTATAATGAAAATAAAATTAAGATACGATTGCCACATGTATCCTTTAAAAAACAAGCAAACAAAACAAATATTCCAAAATGTAATCATCAAACTTCAGAAGCACCCTGGTTCTCCTTTTTTGTAACACGAAATTATCAACAGCAGAACAGTCAGCAATCTCTTCTACAGTAGATTCAATCTGGTGCATGTCAGAATTGGTAATAGTTCTACTCACATCGGAACTTTGAGGAGGAACGCAAACATTACTGTTCTCACAAGCGCATTCGGTACCCTTCTCGTCAAAACATACATTATTGTCTTCAGCCCTTTCAAAAAAACATTCTTGTGCAAGAGGTAAGGCATCGAGCTGAGGCAAACTCCAACCTCTTCTGCTGTAGTCAAACCTTAGTTCCTGCATCAGTGAATTCCACATTACATGTTCTAGTTCCATGTGACATAAACAATAGCTATTAGACATAAATGACTAAATTCTATAATGAAAATAAATCGTAGAATACGATTACCACACTGTGCCAACCAGCTCCTAAACAATGTCGTGTTTTTTCATCTTGTTCGCCAGCTCTTGAGCAGAGGTTGAGGATGAGCTAATTTGAGCGAAAGGGTCTTGTGGATAACAGGCAGGAAGAGAGACAAGTGCACAAAAAATTTGTATTTTGTATTTGAATTTGTATAGCGCATATATCACCGATAGGTCTCATAGCGCTTGCAGAAAATCAGGAAGAAATAGGGTGAAAAGGTAGCACAAGATCTAAAAGAGCCATGTTTTCAGATTCTTGCGGAATGTTTTGTGGTTTGGATCATTTCTGATTGATAATGGTAAGGTGTTCCAGATAGTGGGTCCTATTTTAGAAAAGCTTCTGTCCCCATTTCTAGCCGTACGTACTTTTGGGACTATTAGAAGGTGTTTGTCTGAGGATCGGAGGGTTCTAACTGGGTGAATACCCCTGGAGTTTTCTTTCCAGGTACTTTGATCCCTGGCCGTTTATAGATTTATGGACCAGACAGCAGATTTTTAATTTAATTCGTTTTCTTACGGGGAGCCAGTGGAATTTCTTCAGACATGGGGCCGAAGGAGTGAGGGTTGGAAGGTCCAGGACCAGTCTGGCTGCTGTATTTTGGAGGGTTTGAAGTATGGTTAAGGAGCTTTCATTGACATCCACTAGTAGTGTATTTCCATAGTCCAGACAGCTTATAATTAGACCCTGCACTAGGGGTTTACGGGATGATAGCGGTATCCACTTAAAGATCTTTCTGAGGCTGCGCATTAGTCCTACGCTAGCATCCACTACTTTGTTTACATGGGAGGACGTGGATAGTTTGTCATCGATGGTAACTCCCAAATTCCTGACTGAGTTTTTAGGGGCAGGGCAGAGACCAAGTGCAGGTGGCCACCATTCGTTTGTCCAGTATTTATGCGCATTTCAAAATAGCATAATTTCGGTTTTTTCGGTGTTTAGCATCAGGTAGTTGTTAGTCATCCACTCTTTTATAGAAATCATGCACTGTTAGAATCGGAGTTTCGTGTCCGAGGGGTTGGGACCTAAGGTGATTAAGATCTGAGTGTCATCGGCATAAGACACAGTATCAAAGCCATAGGCTCTGATTACCTTAGCTAGTGGGGATAGATATATATTAAAATAGACATGGTTTCAAAATGGATGTCGGGTTTAGGCTTATTTAGCAAGTAAATAGCGTATTTGCAAAGGCAATACATCCCTGGTTAGGATGGAGGTGTCAGGGGCAATAATGAAAGCAGAGTTCAAATACCTGAGCATACCTAGAAAGTTATTATATGAAAATAGTTCAATTGAAGTGTATTAAAAAAATGTATAGGAAAAAGTAAAAAAAGTTGGAAACAATCAATCCAAGGATAACATGAATTTCTTACAAGTCTTGGAGATTGCAGTCCGGAAGTTCTTTAGCGGCTTGAGATGCGTAATGATCAAAGAGGCGATTGTTGCCATTGTGTGAGAAAAGCGAAGCGATCCAATTCATATCCTCGAAGGGACAGTAATATTCCTCGAATGTTGGAGCAGCAAAGGTCACACGTTGCAGGAGATCTTTCGGGGCTGCGCAGAAATTCCATTCCACCAGGATACCCTTTTGCGTTGCATCCGCCATTGATACACTACCCGAACAATCAAGTTCATGGTTTTCAAGGTCCTCCATTACCTGCTGGATATCGGGAGCAATTGTTGGGATGTTGGCAAGGCATAGATTCATTCGCCAGTCGCATGGGCAAGGTTTGCAATAAAAAGAAGGTTGCACGCAGATTGTATATGTGTAAATAAATGTCATGTTGTAGCTGGCTCCGAAAATAGATAGGTGCAGGCAGCCGAGAAGTTGTTCAATTTTTCACGGTATTGATGTAGCTTCGCGTAGAGGCGTATTCTGTCGGACATGCTTGTTACCACAGGCAGCGCAGCCATTTTTTACAAACAAAAATAGTAGTAAGATGGCCGCAAACAGAGCGAGAATTATCGGCACTGTTCCTGTTATTCCAGGGATGATCGAATTAATGAAGTGTCGTATTATACCAAAATTAGTTTGAAAGCCTGTGACAAGGCCGGAGGAGACAGTGTTAAAAAAGTGCGCCCGACCTTGAGTGTCAGATGTGTTGAAAATTGAGTAAAAATTCACAAAGTGTAATGGGAGGTTTGTATTTAAAAGGGGCTGTATTTTACTTGAAGTTCGTGCTATCTGCAGTCGATAAATTTATTTTGCAGAAGTGAGGGACACTTCTATTTGAAACAATTGCACTTTCAGTTTGCTCAGTTTAATTAAATCTGTTTTCAAAGTAGGTATTGAAGGCCACTTTGAACTTTGGGAGTTACTTTGTGTGGGTGGGAATAGACATTGCCACAGGAAGTTACTTGGTTTGAAACAGTAAAGACATACGGTATGCCAGATCACATTCCGGAGCAGTCCATGGTATTAAGAAGCAGATAACTACCGTTAGAAAGCTGTGTGAATGTTGGTCTGATTGTGGGAGTTGGCATGCTTTTAAGAAAGCACGCAAGATTAGGGCTGTAAGCTTAGAAGCGTTGTGCAGTTGGACATTCTTGCATAGTAATGAATGACTGCCATTGTGGTCGCACTTTTCACCTGTGAGAAAAACTTCTGTATCCTCTTTAAGACAGCAATATGTAAATGCTCGTGATGTCACTGACCATGTCATGAGTGATGTAATATGTACCGTCATCACCAGTGCATTGCGGGCGCGCGATTTATAATTAGCTCAACTAACTAGAACAGGCGAATTTCTCTGGTTTTATATGAGTCAAATGTCCAACTAACTAGAACGTCCCTGAAACCTATGGTTTTTTTGTGAATTTCAAAGGTTTTTTTAAATGCTAATTCCTAACTATAACATCTGTAAAACCTATGTTTTTTTCAGTGAATATATACATATATATATATATATCAACACGGGCAAAGAACGCCATGGGCAGACACATGAAAGAAAAGGAAAAGAAACTCAAAATAAATCGGACGGAGAAACAAAGGGACTGGAACAAACATACAGCGCAAACACGCGCTGGAACAATTCACAGCACAAGGCTCTACCCACTGGAGGGTTGTAATTAAAAAACTGTTTCTTTTGAATCACAGGTTCGTACAGAGGTCTCAAAATCAAAAGGCAACATGGAAAAAGAACGGCAAAGAGACACAAAATAAAGGGAAAGTGATGCAAAATAAATCGAACTGTGAAACGAAATAAACGGCAAAAAGCACAACCACAAGTCCCACAAGCCATTTCAAAAACGGAAGTGATTCCTCAAAAGAATGCCATTGGGGCAAACGAAATGAATTTAAAACATCGGACATTGGTTGTTCTCAGAGCTAGGCTTGCCTTTGAAGAAGTTCCATGTTGGAACGAAACATGTCGGAATTATCAAGCCGCCGCTGTTTTTTCCATTAATAAAGGAGCAGAAACAGAGTTTCCAGGTGTGACCAACGTTTTTTTTCCCTCTGGGAGTTAAACAAAGTTGTAATATATATCGGCGTGGTTCTGCCGAAGGTCTTTCACCACCACAAGAGCGCCTCTTTTCTCCCGCCTTGAACCTTGCTGTTGGACTCGGTAAACCCGAACATAGGGAGATTGGTGCCGCCGAGGACTGAATCTCGGTATTGGAGTGTGTCAGTTTCAAACGTGGACTGACCCGGGAAAACTCTCTGCCAAAACGATGGAAGCAATCAGCCCTTTGAATCACGGATCCGAATAAGTGTCTTGAAACTTAAAATCAACACGGGCAAAGAACGCCATGGGCAGACACATGAAAGAAAAGGAAAAGAAACTCAAAATAAATCGGACGGAGAAACAAAGGGACTGGAACAAACATACAGCGCAAACACGCGCTGGAAAAATTCACAGCACAAGGCTCTACCCACTGGAGGGTTGTAATTAAAAAACTGTTTCTTTTGAATCACAGGTTCGTACAGAGGTCTCAAAATCAAAAGGCAACATGGAAAAAGAACGGCAAAGAGACACAAAATAAAGGGAAAGTGATGCAAAATAAATCGAACTGTGAAACGAAATAAACGGCAAAAAGCACAACCACAAGTCCCACAAGCCATTTCAAAAACGGAAGTGATTCCTCAAAAGAATGCCATTGGGGCAAACGAAATAAATTTAAAACATCGGACATTGGTTGTTCTCAGAGCTAGGCTTGCCTTTGAAGAAGTTCCATGTTGGAACGAAACATGTCGGAATTATCAAGCCGCCGCTGTTTTTTCCATTAATAAAGGAGCAGAAACAGAGTTTCCAGGTGTGACCAACGTTTTTTTTCCCTCTGGGAGTTAAACAAAGTTGTAATATATATATATATATATATATATATATATATATATATATATATATATATTACCTACTGGCGGTTGCCAGTAGGTATATATAGTTAGGATTTTTTCTCTATGGGATTTTTGAAAATTCTATGTCTAATAACTTTGGCGTTTGTGGACGGAATTGGCTGAAATTTTCAGGAAAATGGAACATTTTGTTTCCGAGCAGCCCCTAAAAATTTGGGGGGGGTTCGTCAAGGGGGGGCCGAGAAAAAAGGGGGGTCCCAAAACGCGTTTTTCCCATGTTAATTTCCATAGGGCGGTTGGCCTCACTTTTAGCCCGAACGGCTGAATGGATTTGCATGAAACTTGGCAAAATTGTAGGGACTGTTAGCCCGATGTGCCTTTGCTAGGTCTCAATATATGTGCTCCGTTGGATTTTGATAAATTAACGTTCAAAAAAATATATATATCTGTAACAGCGCTCCGGGTAGCTCTCCGGTTCGCGTACTTGACGCGTAACGGAACTTTGCGAAGCGAAGCTGATTGGCTCTCCGGTGTCTGTCAACATTCTAAACAGTCCGGAGCGGCCGCCATCTTGTCTCTCGGTAGGATCGAGAGACAAGAGGAGGCAAAAACAAAGGGGGAAATGACCATAAGGGGGCATAGTAGATCCTCCCTCACCCTCTAGGTTTGATGTGGAGGCTTTAAAAGGGCCCCGCGGGGCAAAAAAAAATAAAAAATCGTTTTTTTGCATGGCGAGTGCCAGGTACGCTTTTGTGGAATGGGCGGTGGTAATCTAAATGATGAGGGGGGGGGGGGGTGGGGGGGGCAGCGTTCAAAGCACATCAGCGTGCATAAACACGAAAATGTTTTGATCTACCACGTACTTGACTTATCCGTAGCTTTATTAATACAATAAACAATAATGAAAAATCGACATCAATAGGGTTGTCCGTATTCCCAGTCAGTACCCTTCCCCGCCCGCCATGTGCACAAAGACTGCATACATCCCCCATAACGTCAAGGCTAAGTAACTAGAACGTCATAAGGAGTTGCAAGTCGCTCCCATACTGGCGCCATTTTGGTCGAGGCCAGGCAGGTCCAGAGTATAGTTCAATGTCTCCAATAAGTAGCGGCAGGACCAGAATCCCTTTCGGCAGTTCTGGCTTCGTCATTACGAGCACTAGAAAACAAGACATTCTGGGTAATACCACCCTTGACGCAGCCCTTTATTCTACAAGATGGTGTCTTTCAAAAGCCAGGGGTATAGGAGTATGTAACAAGCGAGCCATTTAATTGAAAAAACTAAACGTGACAAACGGTTGCAGATTCAGTGAAGGTTGATTTTTTAATTGAAAGTATAACAGGATCAGTTACAATAAAATCGTTCATACGCACACCATGGGCGAGTATCATGGGTAACATTATTTCGAAGCTTTATTAATACAATAATCAATAATGAAAAATCGACATCAATAGGGTTGTCCGTATTCCCAGTCAGTACCCTTCCCCGCCCGCCATGTGCACAAAGACCGCATACATCCCCCATAACGTCAAGGATAAGTAACTAGAACGTCATAAGGAGTTGCAAGTCGCTCCCATACTGGCGCCATTTTGGTCGAGGCCAGGCAGGTCCAGAGTATAGTTCAATGTCTCCAATAAGTAGCGGCAGGACCAGAATCCCTTTCGGCAGTTCTGGCTTCGTCATTACGAGCACTAGAAAACAAGACATTCTGGGCAATACCACCCTTGACGCAGCCCTTTATGCTACAAGATGGTGTCTTCCATTCAGAAAATATTGTTGGCAGCATTTTGAAAGGAAAGATAAACGTCCGTTCTCCTAGTGAGTCTCACATTGTTACATTTATGAAGAATGTTGAAGAGTAGTATGTTGAAAATCTGAAGCCATCGTTCTACAAACTCTCAACCAGCCTTGGATGGAAAAATCCTGAAGAATGTACAAACTGAAAACCAGTTTTTGTCTGCATAGCATCAGCAGCAACACTTGAGTCAGCTTTGTGTGAAGCCGCCATCTTGATCCAATCAATACTGTCCACCTGCACACATTCAGGGACCAGGCCGCATTGCGAGGGCACCGCAAGACGTGTCTTCAGGTCAAACGGATTGTGGGACAAGGTCCAGAATGAAGAGTCACCAAAAGGCAAAAAGTTCCGCCGGACCCCGGGAGGCGGCCGCCTATGTCGGGGCCGATCTCAGGCCACACCAGGGCAACAAGACTTGGGGAGGGGGCAGGAGCCAAGCGCCCCCTCCCAGTCCGCGCCACCACACCGCCCCTCGGGGGCCTCCGTCAAGTGGTTCAGGGAGGCACCGCAGGCAGCGGTTCTTCAGATCAGTGGCTCTCACCGGCAAGGCTCCCCTCCGTCAGCAGCGATCGTTGGCGCTGTGGTTGCGGCCGGAGGCCCCGCCTAGTCAACGCTCCGGCCTCTCCATGTCGTAGGCCGCAAGAGTGGGCGCAACTCAGCTGGATGGCGGGTGAGACGCTGTAGCCGCAAGAGTAGGCGAAACTCAACCGGCCGAGTGAGGCACTGTGCCACAAGAGCGGGCGGAACTCAGCTGGCCGAGCGAGGCACTGTGCCGCAAGAGTGGGCGGAACTCAGCTGGCCGAGTGAGGCACTGTGCCGCAAGAGCGGGCGGAACTCAGCTGGCCGAGCGAGGCACTGTACCGCAAGAGTGGGCAGAACTCAGCTGGCCGAGCGAGGCACTGTGCCGCAACAGTGGGCGGAACTCAGCTGGTCGAGCGAGGCACTGTGCCGCAAGAGCGGGCGTAACTCAGGTGGCCAAGCGAGGCACTGTAGGTCTTCCTCTCACAAAGATGAAAGTCAGAGTGAGGAAACAAGGAGGGGTTTTCATCATTTGGGACAAAAAAAATAGTTCTAAACCAATGAAAAGTGTCATTTTTACGTCACATGACCTAGCCTTACATCATTAGGAAACCAAAAGTGAAATGAACCAATGAAAATTTTTATTAACAAGTCACATGACCTGTTATGCTTACGTTACGCGCTCCGCGCCGCGCCCCGGATCGCTTCCGGGAAGCTGCGCTTCGCGCCTCGCTTCGCGCATCGGGTGCGCTAACGCAGCGCGTCATATGACGCATTACGCGACAACGCGATACTACAGTGTTTCTGGATGTTTCAGACTGAAGCTGGCGTCAGCATGAGAGCACCCCGTGGCTACGTCGTGACCGTTCCGCGAGCAATCATGGCAGTCGCTCCCCACCGGAAGTCTGCGGGAGTCGGGGGCCCCGGTGACTCTTGTAGAATCTTCAAGGCTGAGGGGACGCTTTTGGGAATGGGGCCCATGCCCTAGCAGTCAAGCGTCCGAGTTCCAGGGTTGCCCAGAGCCATCCTTGCAGGCCAGGCCCAAGTCTGTGGAGCCGACCGCCATTTCGTGAGCTCCGTGGCAGCCGCCTGTCGCTGTACCGCAAGAGTGGGTGCAATTCAGCCGGATGGCGGGTGAGACGCTGTAATAGCAAGAGCAGGCGCAACTCAGCTGGCCGAGAGAGGCACTGTGCCGCAAGAGTGGGCGTAGCTCAGCTGCCGAGTGAAGCGCTGGGGTGCAGCTGAGAAACCTCCACCTGGGGAGGTGGGGGAGGCTCGTTCGCGCCGCCTCTCCCTTCCGGTGCACCCCACGCCGTCTCGTGGCGCAGGTAGGCACTGTGCCGGAAGAGTGGGCGTAACTCAGATGCCGAGTTAAGCGCTGGGGTGCAGCTGAGAAACCTCCACCTGGGGAGGTGGGGGAGGCTCGTTCGCGCCGCCTCTTCCTTCCAGTGCACCCCACGCCGTCTCCTGGCGCAGGTATATGTGATGGTCGGACCAGGGCACCGCAGGACGTGTCTTCAGGTCAAACGGATTGTGGGACAAGGTCCAGAATGGAAGAGTCACCAAAAGACAAAAAGTTCCGCCGGACCCCGGGAGCCGGCCGCCTATGTCGGGGGCGATCTCAAGCCACAGCAGGGCAACAAGACTTGGGGAGGGGGCAGGAGCCAAGCGCCCCTTCCGAGTCCGCGCCACCACACCGCCCCTCGGGGGCCTCCGTCAAGCGGCTCAGGGAGGCACCGCAGGCAGCGGTTCTTCAGATCAGTGGTCTCACCGGCAAGGCTCCCCTCCGTCAGCAGCGATCGTTGGCGCTGTGGTTGCGGCCGGAGGCCCCACATAGTCAACGCCCCGGCCTCTCCATCTCGTAGGCCGCAGAGTAGTCGGGGAGAAATCCCGGGAACGGCAGCAAGTATTTGGATCGATGTTGCAGCAGGCTGCCATGTAAATAGTTATTTAATAAAACGTTTTACCCTGTTACTTTGCTGGTGTGTTGTATATATTTATAATATTTGCATAGGGTTTGTCGTTATTTTGGGCGGGGTGGGTGGCGGAGCCGAGCTGTCTTGCAGCCATCATGGCGTCGAGCTCGGTTCCTCTCACTAGTTTCATATTTCTCATGAGGGGTTGTTCCTAATGTTTCTATTTTAGCGAGGTCAAAAAGAGATCCTATTAGTGGCCTACTGATTTTGCTTGATTCCTTTTGTTTTTTCTAACGATTTTTCACTATCTGCAAAGACTAAACAGAGTATTGCGACTATGTGCTTGTTTGTAAATAGAGAATGAACCAAAGAGAAGCAATTCCAAAACAGTAAATGCTTGGATAACAATCAATCAAATGGAGAGGGAAGCAGGCACGACGGATTACAATGGGGGCAAAGGCCTGCGTTACCTACCCTTCACTATCTGCAAAGAGAGAATAATCCTAAAAGAAAAGAGGGGAGGGGGGGGTCAGCGTTCAAAGCACATCAGCGTGCATAAACACGAAAATGTTTTTACCTACCACGTACTTGACATTTTAAAGCTTTTGATATTTGCTAATAAAAAACCATTGAAATTCACTGAAAAAACCATAGGTTATAGACCATATATAGTTAGGAATTAGCATTTACAAAACCTTGAAAATTCACTGAAAAAACCATGGGTTATAGACCATATTAGTTAGGAATTAGCATTTACAAAACCTTATTTTACTCACACAAAACCATTGAAATTCCTTATATAGTTAGTTGCACTAACTATATATCGCGCACCCGCAATCCACTGCTGATGATGTCACATATTACATCATTCATGACATGGTCAGTGACATCACTGATGACATCACTGATGACATCTGAAATGACATCACTGATGACATCACTGATGACATCACTGATGACATCTCATTTGACATTACTGATCACATCACTGATGACATCATTCATGTGATAATACGATGAACCTCTTCAGACTCTAATATAACCTTAGATACACTCAGTGTAAACAGACACTCACAGACTGTCACTCATCCATGGAGTTACTCACACACCTAGTCAGTCTTGCAAAGAATCAATCACACCTCCATTTCCTCAAATATACAGTTATACACACCTTACTTATTCAAACATATACTAACACATATTTACTCTCCTATACAATCCCGGATACAAGTTCACAATGATCCATACAGCCACTCACACATTCACTGGCTCTTATGCACAGTTATTTATATATGGCGAAGCTTGTCACACAGAGCAAAAAGAAGTCCAATACTTGTAACAAAGAGCCGACCCAAACGGTGCTGGTGAACGGTGTTTATTCCATAAGAGCCAGCGCTGCCGCCATGACGCGTTTCGCCTCCAAGGAGGCTTGATCACATGACAAACAGCGAGCATCGAGCTAGACTTTTAAAGTGACAGTGCATTACATTGTGTCATGGAAATGAAGGAAATACTTCAAAACGTGATTGCTGCAAACGTATATACAACGGAAAGGTGGATAAAGCCCTAGTGGGCTACCATAATTCAAGATTAAGCAATGTACATATTTACAACCAATTATATATTTTTAAATTGGTAAAAACAAGCTAAAAAACATGTAGAAATTGCAAAACTTGATCAATAAGAAACACTATCATATATATGCACACGATAAGTAAATTCATCTATGTACATTCTGAAGTGTTAAAAACCCAAATATTCCGATATGTATAAAAGAATATAGTATTTACAAATAGTGCAAATAATGAAAGTCCAATAGCAGCAAATGGATGACACAAAGAGAATATGCATTCAAAATTTAGCCCAAGTGGGCAAGTCACAATAATAGTCATAGACATATAAAGTGCATAATGTGAAGTGCAAAGTTTAGCAATGTGCAAAGTATTAGTCATTGGTGATTCCAAGATTAAAATCAGAAATGGTTATATACTGAAGATAAAAAGTAGAAAAAATTCATCATATGTACATCAGGAAACAACTTTACAGGGAACAATTCAATAGTTATTAAAATATCCTGCTGATGATGTCACATATTACATCATTCATGACATGGTCAGTGACATCACTGATGACATCACTTATGACATCACTGATGACATCACTGATGACATCTCATTTGACATTACTGATCACATCACTGATGACATCATTCATGTGATAATACGATGAACCTCTTCAGACTCTAATATAACCTTAGATACACTCAGTGTAAACAGACACTCACAGACTGTCACTCATCCATGGAGTTACTCACACACCTAGTCAGTCTTGCAAAGAATCAATCACACCTCCATTTCCTCAAATATACAGTTATACACACCTTACTTATTCAAACATATACTAACACATATTTACTCTCCTATACAATCCCGGATACAAGTTCACAATGATCCATACAGCCACTCACACATTCACTGGCTCTTATGCACAGTTATTTATATATGTCAACTCTCAAATGTACTGTGTTTTACATATGTACTTACTTTGATATGTAGCACTGAGATATCCATTCACTCACCAATACACTCATGCACACAGTCAACCGCCCATACAGCTGTTTCCACATGCACTTTTGAACCCATACATCTAGTGAATCAACTGCTCACACATCTATGCACAGAGTCATACACCTCCCAGCCACCCACACACACACTCAGTCTCCCATACAAATACTTGGGCAACCAATCAATAACCCATATAGTTACTCATATAGCTACTGATCAACACATGCAGCAGTTTACAGAACAACAGATATAATGATGCACAAATTAAGACAGTTTAGTCACTAACCCATGCACTCAGTGAGACACATTTAAACACTCACTCATACAGTCAGTCATGCACCTACTAAATCCTTCATCCAGACACTTATACATCCACTCATTCTTCACTATGTAAGACATATTTTAACTTTACAGAAACATACAGTCACTGGATGTTGTCATCAGTGATGTCATCAGTGATGTCATTTGAGATGTCATCAGTGATGTCATCAGAGATGTCACTGACCATGTCATGAATGATGTAATATGTGACATCATCAGCAGTGGATTGCGGGTGCGCGATATATAGTTAGTGCAACTAACTATATATGGAATTTCAATGGTTTTGTGTGAGTAAAATAAGGTTTTGTAAATGCTAATTCCTAACTATATATGGTCTATAACCCATGGTTTTTTCAGTGAATTTTCAAGGTTTTGTAAATGCTAATTCCTAACTATATATGGTCTATAACCTATGGTTTTTTCAGTGAATATATATATATATATATATGCGAACAAGCCTCAAGCTCAAACATGAGCATAAATATGTTCACAAATACAATGCTGAATTTAAAGAGCACATCACTTTTAAAGGATATAACCCCTAAAAGAATTTAAAATTCCTTAAAAACAGTGGTTTGAATAAAAAAGATGATATCTTAAGCTAGGCATCTGTGCTGTGGCCTGCCTTAAATAGTGTATGAATTATTGGCAACAAGAGCATGCAACTCTGCCAAAATGGCACCTTCCAATTGCCCGGCGATGTGAAAATGGCCACCTGTGAAAGACGTGCTATTTCCAACAAAAGAACAATGGACCTGTGAGAAGTTGAGGGGAAACGGGAAAAGAAGAGGCAGGGCCTGGACTGAACTTTTGTGTTTACCTGCGTCCACAGCCCACTGTTCCTTCTTTGTTATCTTACTTGCTGCAACCCTCAAGCAACCGTGACTGACAGCTCCCAGAGCCAGACTGGACAGTTTACATTTTAACCCATGTGCTGCTCTCACAGCAGACAATGCTAGCCCATACAAAACTGCCATGGGCATAGGTTTTTAATTAAGAACCATTTAATAGCTGTTTAGCCAAGCAAATGAGATATAGCTGCACGGTCCACTTTTCTTTAAGCTTAGAAGGCAGTTTTTATTTTTGTACATTTGTCTGAACTCTTGCTCTCTTTAATTCATAAGGTGCTCACCTGCAGCGATGTCTTCTTAACTTTCCATAGTCCTTCACAGCAATGATCTCCACTGCATCCTCCTTTCCTCCTCAGGTCCTGCAAAATGTGTTGTTGCTTTCTCAGGTGCCCTTCACTTTCCGTGCACCCACTTCAGTTTAAGAGCAAGCCTACCTTACCCACATATCCTATTCATTCCAGCGAGACCGCAACTCATTTAGCTCAAATACCTCAATTGCAACTACCTTATGCCTCTGCGACGGAACCCAAATGCTTCTGCTGCCCTGAAAACAATATGGATTTATTATATATGGTATGGGGTTGCCCAGTTATAGCAGTGTATTGGCAAAGGATTTTGCTACTCTGTCTGGGACTCCTTAGGAGATCAATAGACACCCCACTGCAAATTACACTGTTGGGAATCCGTGTAGATTTGGGGAGGTGTGACCGTAGAGACCGAACTCTGGTGGGTATTGGAAATTTGATTGCAAAAAGAGTCATTGACAGCACTGAAACTCTGCAGGTCCATACTCCTTAACTAAATGGCATTCTGGAACGGACTAGTACATGAAACATGAGAAGCCCACATATTTGGCAAGGGGACATCCTCAAAAGAATGTGTAAATTTGGAGGAAATGGTGAAGGGCTTATTTTGGCCTGGGATATGTTGCCCTGAAAACTACAATGTATGTACGTACGCATAGAAAGCTATATCATGATAGCATGTTGTGTTCTACTTGGTTTTCTAAAAGCAATAAAATCAAATATAAACAAGCACTGGTAAATGCATTAGGTTTTGCCTATGTGATTAATGATAGGCTGTCTTTTGTTGTAAGTTGTAGCTCGCTGAGTAGTTGTACAATAAAAGTTACCAAGTCTGTTAAAGTGTAATGACTTGTTTATGTACAAAAAGGCAATATATTGTGTTGTTACTAGCTGTATAATGCGGGTAAGTAATAGCAAACTTTTGAGAAATGAAATGTGTTGGAAATAATAGAATTAAATTATGTAAAAGCAATATTATGTGTTTAGAGGAGTTCTGACAACTTGTGGGCCCAATGTCACAGCACCTGCAGCACCATTCAAATCATGACCCTAGTGTCAGCAAGATAACTGCAATTGTAACTGCCTGTTTAGTAATAAAATATAGCAATATTTGGTGTTTAAAGGAGATATGACAACTTTTGACCCCGATGCCACTGAACCTGCAGCACTATTGAAATCATGACCCTAGTGCCTGCAAGGTAACTGTACTTGTGACTGCTCATTTAGTAGTTAAATATAGCAGTCTTTGGTGTTTAGAGGAGTTCTGACAACTTTTGGGCCCGGTGCCAGTGCACCCGCTGCACCATTCTAATAGTGACCCTGTTGCCTGCAACATAACTGCATGCGTGACTGCCTGTTTAGTAGTAAATTACAGCAATAATTGGTTCTTAGTGGAGTTATGACAACTGTTGTTCCCGATGCCACTGCACCAGCTGCACCATTTAAATCAAGGTAAATGTAATTGTGCCTGCCTGTATAGTAATAAAGTATAGCAATATTTGGTGTTTAGTGGAGTTATGACAGCTTTTGGCCCCGGTGCCACTGCACCTGCAGCACCATTTAAATCAAGCCCCCTTCAACTACAAGGTAATTGCAATTCGACCCGGCGCCACTGTACCCTCTGCATCATTCTAATAATGACACTGTTGCTTGCAACATAACTGCACGTGTGACCGCTTGTTTAGTAGTAAAGTATAGCAATAATTAGTGTTTAGTGGAGTTACGACAACTGTTGTTCCTGGTGCAACTGCACCTGCTGCACCATTTAAATCAAGGTAAATGTAATTGTGCCTGCCTGTATAGTAATAAAATATAGCAATATTTGGTGGAGTTATGACATTTTTTGGCCCCGGTGCCACTGCACCTGCTGCACCATTTAAATCAAGCCTCTTTTAACTACAAGGTGATTGTGACTGCCTGTATAATAGCAAAATATAGCAATATTAGGTGTTTAGAGGAGTTCTGACAACTTTTGGGTCCCGTGCCACTGCACCTGCTGCATCATTTAAATCACGATCCTATTCCATGCAAGTTAACTGCACTTTTGACAGCCTGTTTACTAGTAAAATATAGATATTTTAAGTGTTTAGTGGGGTGCCTGGCGCGTTTGGCCTTGGTATCACTGCACCTACTGATCCATTGAAATCATGACCCGGTTGTCTGCAAGGTAAACTGCACTTGGCTGCCTGTTTAGTTTTAAACTTTAGCAATAATCTGAGTTTATTGGGGTCCCTAGAGATTTTGGCCCCGGTGCCACTTATAGCAATATTATGTGCTTAGAGGAGTTCTAACAACTTTTGGGCCCAGTGCTACTGCACCTGCTTCACCATTCAAATCATGACCTGGTTGTCTGCAAGGTAA
Organism: Lissotriton helveticus; assembly: GCF_964261635.1. NCBI lineage: Eukaryota > Metazoa > Chordata > Amphibia > Caudata > Salamandridae > Lissotriton > Lissotriton helveticus. The sequence continues at coordinate 605,752,224 of NC_136059.1, read as the reverse complement.
CTGCACTTGTGGCTGCCTGTTTAGTAGGAACATATAGCATTGTTCTTGTATATGCACTTTATTTTTAAAGTGCAATGTTTATTACAACATTTAGAAATTGATCATAATAACCAAATAGATTAAGTTGAAAAAAATAAATCCGGTAATGCCTACGAAGTGCAAAGAAAGGTACTGAGGCATGAATAGGAAATGCCACAAACGTTCTAAGGCTAAAAAAGTAATAAAAATTAAGCATTTCAGCATACTGTTAGAAGCTGTCTGCCTTTTCGTGGAAAGAGATCTCATCTTGACAGTGAATGGGGCTTAAACAGTGTAAACTGCTTTAGTAGAGTATCGTAAATGCGTGCAGCCAGGGGAAGTTAACAAACAGCTTTACTAGATGTATCAAAAATGTGTGCAGCCAGGGGACATTAACAACAAAAAAAAGTCCACAAAAAAGTGAATTAACACAGTAATTCGACATTGGGAATTCATAAGAGCCCCCTTTTATGATATATTATATACAAGAGATTTCACAAGAAGGCGAAACCTAAAATCGAGCAACTGCAGACCTGCATGCGAGGTTGCAGCTCTAAAGCAGAAAACTGCTTTAAAACTGCTTTATTCCGTTTCAGCCAAAAATAAAATTCTCTTTGAATTGCCCAGTGCAATAGCTGTGCTGGATGCTGTTGCGGGAATTCTGTCATAATTATTTACATGTTTGAAGTATCTGCATGACCAAATGGACAAATATGACTTCCAGTGATATCCAAAAGTGGACTAGCTGGTAAATGTTGTTTTTAACGTGTGAGATTATAGGCACATACGAATGAAAGAGTAAGACAGTTTATAAAGTAATTGTTGAAGACGTACTTTTTCCAGTCATCAATACATCCTTTCATCAGCTGTTTTACCCTTTTTCAAAAACTACACTATCCCTTATTCTCCCTTTAAATACTCTATGTCAAAAGCATCTCTTCGATATTTCTGGTTTCTCGCGGCAACCAACTAAAATTAAGTACTTAGGTGTTTGGTTCGCTCCCCTTTTATCAGACACTCTGAAACTCAATTTTGAGTATATTTCTAAAAATTAGATTCTGCCATCTCCCGTTGGAATCCGCTCTTCTTGTCCTGGTGGGGTCGTTTGAATTCGATCAAAATGATGCTCTCACCTCTTCTATTGTACACTATCTTCATGATACCAATTCGAATTCCTGATTGTTATTTTAAAAGGACCGACCCTATTTTGGTCAAATTTTTGTGGAAGGGTAAAAGACCCCGCAATGCGCTTACTTCTTTGCGAAAGGACAAATCTCAATCGGGAGTTCGTTTCCCGGATTTCAAAGCTTATCATCGTGCCTTCTCACTCAAACAATCGACTCGTTGGCTTTCTTCTGATCTTCCTTTCTATCCCCTACCATTGGTTAACGATCGAATCTTCTTTCATCTCTCCCTTTGGGTTTCGTGAATTCTTACCCTTCACCTCGCCTTTAACCACCTCGCCTTTAACCAGTCTTTGCATCACCATCATATCTCACTCTCGCAAACTTCTCTCTCCCTACTTATCTTCTTCCTACCCCTCTATTTCCTCGACACATGAACAGCCCATTTGGCATAATAAACAACTTTTAATTCGAAATCACACTTTCTTTTGGAAAACTTGGCATTCTCGTGGTATACGATGGATTTCTCAACTTTTATCGCATAATCTCCCAATATCTTTCTCAGAGCTCCGGTCTCAATTCTCATTGACCTCTAGTGCACGCTCACAATATGCCACGTTACTTCCTATTCTTCACTCTTATCTCACATCCCTGCCAGACTCTGACTCCATCCCGCCTGCTTGTCGCTCTATAGCTTTAGCAGTGGACTCCTCTCCTTCTGCTTCTTTTCTTTACAACTCGGCTCAATTTTCTGTTGACAGGCCCACATCGAAAGTCGAGTTAGCCTGGGAACGCGACTTCTCCCTAGAATGGTCGGTTGTATTGTGGGAGAAGATTTGGTCTAAACTCCATAAAACCTCTAGAGCTGCCAATACAACCCAGACTCTGTACTTCCTTTACAACCGTACTTTACTGACTCCCTCGGTTTTATCCTCTTTCTCCCCTGACACTCCCTCTACTTGCTGGTCATGTCCCTGTTCATCTGCTGATTTAAAACACATGATCTTTGAATGCCCTCCTACTCTGCGATTTTGGAACTTGGTTTGGTTGCAACTCCAAAGGATTTTCCACTTTCGCATTCCTTTTTCCCCTATTCACATCTTTTTAGGTTCTCTGTCCCCGGCACTTCCCCAGTCACACCGACACTACCTCCTTATTGATCTTCTCATTGCCATTGCTTTCCACCACATTACATCTAACTGGAAGCAAACCACTAATGTCTCCTTCAGTTCATGGTGGAATGCGGTCTGTTTCCATCACAGGTTAGGTACTAACTTTGTTTCCCCTATTTCCCTAGCAATTAAACGTGATCTCCTATGGCTCCCTTTAGTGAATTATCTCTCCTCCTCTGCCCCTTCATCCGTCACTCATGATGTTCATTCTACTGAGGTACGCAAACCACCTTGAATCTCTTTTATTATGAACTGTTTATCCTTTGTACTTTATTATGCTTACTTTGTCGTTTTTTAATATTTAATTTCTGATGTAATTTAATTTTTATCTCCTTATATTGTTATATAACCTTTACCCCTCTCCCCCTTGCTGTTGTATAATTGATGATTTATCATTTTGACTGTTTCTTCTTCACTCCAGCCTCTTTTATGTTCTTTCTCTGATGTTTCAATAAACTCAAACTTAAAAAAATAAAAAACTACACTATCCCCCCCCCCCTGTGATTTAAAAAATGATAACCCAGGTGAGTGTTGTACAGGCTGGCAGTTATTCCCATAATGTTGGTTATGGTCTTACTCCCATAATGTTGGTTATGGTCTTACTGGATGATAATTATATTAATGGCAGAGCATATTCATGAGAAAAAATATCGGACATTTCAACTTTTTTTAAGTCTCCAAGATGAGACATTCCTGGTCAAGAACTATACAAGGCTGAAATATGGTATAGCAAGAATGGAAAATTACTGGAAGGTACAACTCTGGAGCAGCAGAAGATCAAAGATGAGGGTACTTCACCTTCATACTGCTACAGTGCTTGTCTTGAGGAAATGCTCTTTATGCATTGGTAGATTGTGGTTGCATTGGCAGCATATGCATTTAATGATTTTCTCCAGACAAGCTCACTATTTCAGGTGGTTCTTGGCACAACCACAGCCAGAACACCATCAAACTGCAGACTAAGAAGTCTAAAAAAGAACAAGCATTGGCAAAGCTAATTGGTCTCAGCAATGCAAGATTTATTAGCTTTGTCAATGTTAATATGTTTCAGTATTTCATGGCCAGATGGTAAGTGTTCCTCAGGCAGAGGCAGCACCCAAACACCCACAGCTGATGCACCCTTACTCCTTTGTGTAATCACAGCCATAAACACTGGCGTTGGTACCACCCCATGAGGCACTTCCCCTGTGAGTGCTGGTTGATGAGACAATGCACATGGAGGTGGATGGTGGGTGGCGCTGCAGAGAGAAGTGTGAAAGCAGAGGGGTTTAGCCTTAAGGTGTAGCACTTTCTATGAGGTGGTCTGTGATACTTTTCAACGGACCAAAACGAATAGTTTTCTTACCTGTTGGTGTAGTTTTGCAGCTTGAAGATCTTTCTGGATTCACTATGCTGTGCATTATTCCGCGGTCTTGTGGTTGGGTCCGGATTCGTAGTCTTTTCTTTGGTTTTTTTTTTTTTTTTTGTAGCCCAGGTGGGCGTCGGCGTCACACCCCCTTGGGTGTATTTCCGGTGACGTCGGCATGCTTCCTGCGGAAGCTCCCACTCTTGGGCGCCATCTTCGGGTTCTTTTTTTCCGTTTTTCTTTCGTTTCCGAAGTAATGGCAATGTTCTATTTAGTTGGTATTTTTACCGCTTTGTACTTTAAAAGTCCTTTCTTTGTTAACCACCTCTTCTCTCTCCAGCCTCATCTTTCTGGCGGAGGTGGGTGGGTTCGCTAGTGAATCCAGAAAGATCTTCAAGCTGCAAAACTACACCGACAGGTAAGAAAACTATTCGTTTTGCAGCGTGAATCTTTCTGGATTCACTATGCTGTGCATAGATTTTGTAGCGGTTTCTCATCTCTGTGGCGGCTGGGTGGAAGATGAGCGTTGGGTGTTGAATATGTGCTGTAGCACCTTCTGTCCAACTTGAGCTTCCTTGTTCATTTGTATGTCCACACAGTAGTGCTTCGTGAACGTGTGCACCGAAGCCCATGTTGCCGCCAGGCATATGTCCTCTATGGGTGTGTTAGCCAGGAAGGCTATTGTAGCGCCCTTCTTCCTAGTGGAGTGGGCACGTGTCCCCTCTGCCAGCTCTTGACCTGCACGCTTGTGGCAGAGTTGAATTGTCTGTGCGATCCATCGTGCAATGGTCTTTTTGGTTACTGCTTTCCCCATGAAGCTGTTTGCGAATGACACAAAAACTGTTTCGTTTTCCTGTGTCCCTTCGTCCTCTCAATGTAGTGCATGACTGCCCTTCTGGCGTCCAGGGTGTGCAGAGCTCGCTCTGCGCTAGTTGTTGGTTTTTGGATAAAACTCGGTATCTGTTTAGTGTGGTTCTTGTAAAATTTGGATACCACCTTCGGCATGAAGTGTGGGTCAGTTCTCATCACAACCCTATCATTGTGTATTTGTATGTAGGGTTCTTGTAGCGTCAGGGCTTGAAGCTCGCTTACTCTGCGTAAGGACGTTATTGCAACCAGGAAGGCTGTTTTCATAGTTAGCATCTTTAGGGAGGCCTTGTGAAGTGGTTCAAAGGGCTCTTTCATGAGTTCCGTTAGGACTGTTTTCAAGTTCCATGCAGGTGGCGGCACCCGCTTGGGTGGTGCAATCCTTTTCGCTCCTTCCAGGAATCTCTTCACCACCTGTGATGTGAAGAAGCTCCTGCACGTTTCTCCCCTTGTGTAGGCGACTATCGCTGCCAAGTGAACTCTTAAAGAGGATGAGCTAAGGTTCTTCTCCAGCAAGTGCGTCAGGTACCTTAGCACTGTGGAGTCCCTCTTCATTTTATTGTGAAGTCTTTCCTGTCTGCACCATATTGTGAATCTTTTCCATTTCGCAACGTAGCACTTCCGAGTGCTGGGCCTTCGTGCCTCCCGAAGGACCCTCAGGGTGCTTTCTGGCAGTCTCAAATGTGCGAACTCTATGTCCTCAGGAGCCACGCTACTAGGCTCATGCTCTCTGGCTCTGGATGTAGTACCTCTCCGTTCTGCATGGAGAGTAGGTCTTTCCTCCTGCTGAATCTGTGGGGTGCACACTGTGTCATCTCCATGATCTGCGAGTACCATGTCTGCCTCGCCCACTGTGGTGCGACCAGTATCAGCGTCATGTTGCTCGCTCTGCACTTGCTCAGCACTCTGTGCATCAGTGGTATCGGGGGAAAGGCGTAAGCAAATGTCCTTGATCAATCTATCCATAGGGCATTCCCCAGTGACCCCTCCTCGGGCTGCCTGGATGCGAAGCTTTGGCATTTTGCATTCTGGCGTGTGGCAAACAGGTCCACCGATGGTGTCCCCCATCTGTCGAACAGGTACCTTGTCTCCTGAGCATTGAGCTCCCACTCGTGGGATGCCGATGTCTGCCTGCTGAGCCAATCGGCTTGTATGTTGTCCTTCCCTGGTAGGTGTATGGCTAGCAGGTCTATCTTGAGAGGGATGGCCCATCTCCATATCTCCTGCGCCAGCGTTGAAAGCGGGGCTGACTGTGTGCCCCCCTGCTTGTTGATGTAGAACATTGCAGTGGTGTTGTCTGTTTGTATCAACCCCTTGTGTTTGTACAGTCTTGTTTGAAAGGCTTTCAGTGCAAGGAAGATTGTCTTCAGTTCTAGGTAATTGATGTGCTTTGCCGCATCTGTTGGCGTCCACAGTCCCCTCACCTTGAGTTCCTCCATGTGAGCGCCCCATCCCTTCAGGGATGCGTCTGTGGTGATGGTCACTGTTGGCGTTGGGGGCGTTAGAGGCTTTCCCCTTGTTATGTTCTCCATGGTCCACCATGCCATCTCCTTCTGCACTGCGTGCGTTACAACCACTAGATCCTCCCAACCGCCTGTAGCTTGTGACCATTGCTCCTGTAGCCATTCTTGAATGGGTCTCATGTGGAGTCGTACATTTGGTACCAGGTGGATGAATGCCATCATGCCCATGATCTTGCTCGCAGTCCTCACTGTCCGAGCTTGTCCCTTCCGGAAGAGGCGAGTTTCCTTCACCAGCGCCCTCGCCCTCTTCTCGCTGGGGAACACCTTGCCCTGTAAGGTGTTGATCTGTGCTCCCAGGAAGATCTTGACTTGTTCCGGCTCCATTGATGATTTCTTCCAATGGATGGAGAACCCCAGGCTTATGAGCGTGCTCGTCACTGCATGTGCGTGCGGCTTGCATTTCTGGTATGAGTTTGCTTTCACCAGCCAGTCGTCTAGGTAAGGATATACGTGTATCCCTTGCCTTCGTAGGTGCGCTGCGACTGCTGCGAGGCTATTTGTGAAAACTCTTGGTGCTGATTTTAGTCCGAAGGCCAGTGTCGTGAACTGGTAGTGGCTTTCTCCAATGGTGAACCTGAGCATGTGTTTGTGCTTTCTGTTCATTGGGATGTGCAGGTAGGCGTCTTTGAGGTCTATTGTGACCATGAAGTCCCCGGTCTGCAATTGTGGGAGCACCTCTTGCAGGGAGGTCATTTTGAATTTTTGCGTTCTTATGAATTTGTTCAGGAACCGTAAGTCCAGAATGGGTCTCATTGACTCGTCTACCTTTGGTACCAGGAAGTACGTTGAGTATATTCCTGTGTTTCTTTCCTTGAAGGGTACCCGTTCTATGGCCTGCTTCCGCAGGAGTTGCTTTGCCTCCTCCTGAAGACACTGCAGCTGCTTGCTTGCTAGTGTTCTTCTTTTTGGTTTTCTGCTTGTTGGCCTCCCCTCCAACTCTATGCAGTATCCGAATTGGATAATGTTGAGGATCCATTTGTCTGATGTGATTTCTCTCCACTCTCGGAGGTAAAATCTTAATCTTCCTCCCACTGGTGTCATGTGGTCGTAGGTCTCTAGTTTGTCTTGACCCCTCTGTACATGCTGCCCCCTGGGATCTTTTTTGTGGGCGGGCACACGGAGTTTTTTTAAGTCACTTAGAGGCGGGCTGCTGTCCCCCTCTTCTGTTCTGTCCACGTCCATTTCCTCTCCCACGAAAGGACTGGCCTCTTTGTTGGTACTGCCAGGACTGCTTCTGCTGCCCCTGTTGAGCCTGCGAGTCTGCCTGGTGCGCTTGTTGGAAAGTCTGGTGTGATGTACCTGGCTGGTTTCCACCTCTCCCGCCGGGCCTCCGTGACGGGGTGCCCCTTTTGTTGCCTCTGAACTGCAATGCTCCCATGGATCTTGCGGTTTCGTTATCTTTCTTTAGTTGACTGAGCTTTTCATCAACTGTTGTTCCGAAAAGCGTGTCGCCGTTGAACGCTGTGTTCAGGATGCTGTGTTGCACCTCTGGTTTGAAACCTGAGATCCTGAGCCAGGCGTGTCTCCTTTCCGTGACACCCATCATCATGAGCCTGCTGGCGGTGTCTGCCCCATCTAGGGCCGTCTTAAGGCAAGAATTTGCCGCGTTCTTCCCTTCTTCAACCAGTTTTTCGGCCTTCTGCCTGGCATCCTGGGGCAGGTCCTTCACCAACTGCCCCAGCTCCTCCATGATCTGGTACATGTGCCTGTTTATCAGGGCGTTGGAATTAGCCATGCACCAGTGGGTCACGGCATTCCGTTTGATCCTTCTGCCCACCAGATCCATCCTCTTGCTCTCCTGTCGAGCATTGGAAGGTACTGGCTCCTTGTTTATGTTGGGAGCAATGTCTCTAGAAGGAAGTCTGCTTTCTGCTTCTCTTCTTCGAGCTTGAGCTTGAATGCTGCTGCGGCAGATTTTATCACCGAGTTGTAGGCCCCGATGTCGTCCGGCGGCGAGGGCCTCGAGGGGTATGTGTCGACCGCCTCCTCCGGGCTGTCGGTGTCAACATCTATGTAATCTACCTCCTGTAGGTCAGAGGGTGCCGACTCTGCGTCCGTTCTGCTGTCCTCTTCCTCCCCATAGTTGTAGCTATCGTAGGGATTCTCGTACCCTTCTTGGTCGTCGACCACCTCGACGTCCTGGTCTTGTTCCTCGGCGACCTCGTCGATCTCGTCTTCCTCCTCGACTACCTCCACCACCGGTGGCTTGGTCTTGTGAGGGATCGTGAAGGCTTTCATCTTAGCGTCGAAATCTTTCTTCCGCTGCATGATGTTCTCCATTTCGGCCTCTAGGCGCCTTCTCTTCTTCTCCATCTCGGCCGCGTGTTCCACGTTGGATGGATCAGCCGTTCTTTTCGGCACTTGGTTGGGTGCCGAGCTTTTCGGTGTCGAAGTTTTCGACGTCGACGTCGAACCGGATTTTGGCTCTCTGGTCGTCGTCGTTAGTTTAGGGTCTTTCTCCCTCGGCGTCGATCGATCCTTTTCGGGGATGATTTTCGACGTTTTCTGCTGATCAGCAGCTCTCGGCGCCGGGGACTCCTTCTCGGAGGATCCGCTGGGCCTGTGAGTAGTCGCGGACGCCGCCTTCTTTGGCGTCGGCGCTTTCGGGGTCTTGCCCTCGATTTTTCGAGACTCAGAGTCTCTCGGGTTCTTGGGGGCCGAAGAGTCTCCTACCTTATCAGAAGTCTTCGTGTAATCGGTCTCTACGACCGTGTAGCTGTCGTCTTCGGCGGCAGCGTTGTCTTCTTCCTCGGAGGACATCCCCAGCTCGTAGAGGGACGGAGTCGGGGCTTTCCCTTGCAGGGTGGCGTGCGCTACCCTCTGTCTCTCTCTCACACGAAGGGTCTTCGGGGCGAAGGCGGAGCGGGCGTTGCAGTCCCCGCTTTCGTGGTCCACCGGTAGGCAAAGGTTGCAAACCAGGTGCTGGTCCTTCTGCGCGTACTTGTGGTGGCAGTTACGGCAGAACTTGAACGGCGTGTTGTCCATCATCGAGCGTCCAGGGGCTCCCTGGTTGCGTGTTCGTCGATGGTCGTCGAGGATCTCGATGAAAAATGCCTTCTCCTTGCTGATTGTTCGTCGATGAAGTCCCCTGGAGTCTTCAGATGACTTCTCCTTGTGTTTTCTGTCTTTTCCTTTCTTCTTTCTCCAAAAATGTCTGGAGCCCAAACGGGAACGATCCAGACCCGACCGCGGAAAAAAAAGAATCTGAAGATGGCGCCCAAGAGTGGGAGCTTCCGCAGGAAGCATGCTGACGTCACCGGAAATACACCCAAGGGGGTGTGACGCCGACGCCAACCTGGGCTACAAAAAAAAAAAAAAAAAAAGACTACGAATCCGGACCCAACCACAAGACCGCGGAATAATGCACATCATAGTGAATCCAGAAAGATTCACGCTGCAAAAGAACAAGAGCATAGCGCTCTGTCTGCAAACACAGACAAGACTGAAGAGGTGGTATTCGGGAACAACATCTTGCCATGGGTCTCCAAATGGTGCCCTACTGTTCTCAGTACAAGCCCAACACCCAGCTCACAAGCAAGAAACCTCAGACTCAATATAGACAACAAACTGGACATAGCTGCCCAAGTAAATGCAGTTGCTGATTTCAGCTTCAATGATCTGTTAGATGTTCAACATTTGATTCAATGACTTTTAGACTTCCCATTTGACTCGTTTCGATTATTGTTTTGCGTACTGGTTATTATTCCTGTATATGATTATTTTATGCAATCCCCTTATCTCTCTATGCTCCATCGGATAGCCATTCCTACTCGTGCACTCAGGTTATATTGAGCTGTTATGTTTGTACTAGTTGATTCAATGGCCGTTAGATTCCCCATGTTAGACTAATGTTCTGATTTGTTACCTTTGCTTCAAATTGTAAAGCGCTCTGATATCCTTCGGGATCAAGTTTGCGCTATATAAAACTTTATAATTAATTAATAAACCTCTAGGCGATGGTCTGACAAATCTAAACATGATTGAATAATCAAATATGAGGAAGAGTTTAGAGACCATGCATTCACTATATGTATCAAAAGTGTCACGAGTGGAATCAAAAACGAATGCGCTATACCTACTCCGCGAGTATCTCGTCAGCTAAATAAAATAACTACTACCTACAAAGCATAGCACGCGCTCTGCATATTCAAATGTGGCACACCACACATACAGTAGGAAGAAAAGCTTCATTTGGTCCAGTTGGTAGGGGTGTCTTCTGCACAGGAGCGGAAGCTGTTGTAAGAAAGCGAGGTGTGACCCAGAAACCTGGGGAGGAGGTAATGCAATTAATGTAGTTTTCTCTTTCACTATTGGGCAGAAATCTCGAGCACTGGTGTGAGTCTGCATAGCTTAGCCCTGGATTGTTTGCCAGCTGTTTTGTTTGATTGTTATAGGCCGTGCACTGGAGGAAAGCGGGCAAAAAGGTAGACTGTGCCAAGTGATGTCGAGTGGCAGTAGTGTAAATTCCATAATTATACAAACATTCACAACAACCCAAAATTAGAGAAACAAGTGTATCTTTTTACACAAGAAAACAATACTTCCCTAACTTAGGGTGTGACTGTCTGGGAGTCTGCGAGCAACTAAAATCTGCAGTTTTGTCTATTTACAAGGTTAAAGTAGATGCAGCCAACCCTCCCAGTACCCATCTCTAAAGTGAAAAGGGAGCGTAGCCCTACATGGGCACTGTGAAATGCTTCAGGGCCGGGTATCCCTCTCTCTCCTCTTTGGTTAGACAGAGAGTAGTTGGTCACACTGACCGCACAGGGTGGCGGCGCAGACCTGGAGTGAGAGCCCCGCCCGACAGAAATCCCAGGAGCTTGGCCTGAAGCCTGCGCACACATGGACACTCACAACAGCGCCTGTCCAAGATGCGGTGCGGAGAAGATAACCTTTGGACTGGGAGGGAGGGGTGAAGGTCGAAATGCTTTCAAGCAGTCGCTGCTGCCGCCGCATGGGGTTTTGGCAGACAGAGAGCCTGGGACCGGGCGGGGAGCCGCTGAGAAGGAGGTGACGCGCCCTTGCGGAGGTACAGCCTCGGGTGGCTTTCGGCTAGGACATCATGTCACATCAGTTGCTGCTGGGTCATGTGGAAGGTGACTAGAACACTCAGCCTGCCTTGATGAGATTTTACTTAATAGCTTTCATGGGAGCGGCTCGAGTCACTACTGTGTCCTGGTGCCTCTGGCCTGAGCACCGGCACACTCCAACGAAGAGCCGGCCCTGGCCGCAGATAGCTGCGGACTGCGGTCAATGTTGCCAAGTCTCAAACCTAAAACAGAGCCGCCCTAGAAAACAATAAACATTTCATAACAACAGACCCCACTTGGCCAGAAATCAATACCTATTCTAAACAACACAACATTCACCGTAATCCATTGTGTTTTTCAAGTTTATCGGATTATTATGAGCTAGTCTACAACAAAGCCAAGAGTATGATCACAAAATAATCAAAGTGTTCCCCTATCATAAGATGAGGATGAATAAACAATTTCATGCAATATTATTTCCGCTTATCCAATCAAAGAGCCATTTAGATCGTTCATTCAAGGATTTCTAAATTAAATGTCCATCTTAAGACTCTATATATGGAAAATGCTTCCTCTCATTCCTCAAAATACTGCCAAAGCATTTCGACCTCAAGTAGACATAGAGGGTACAATATTTCTTAAGAGGTCGTCATGAGGGTACAATGCCAATAATTATATCTCAATAGGGCTATCAAAAATAAGTTCATGAGGATTCAGTAAATGCCCTTCGTCATTGGCAGCGCCCGATCAAGAATAGTTGCCGCAATTAAAATTATAGATGAATCTTCAAAGTTTGGAAGTTTTCCGGAGAAGCCGGCAACCATATGAAAGCAAGCCTGACTAAGTATGTAAACTATAAAAGAGCCCAAAATAAGTCATGCTCCTAAGCATCCATGGAAATGAGCACACAATGAAGTATTCGTATAAAAGTTTCAAAAGAGGGAGGAGCTTAGCGCGCACCCAAGATGGTCGCGTGAGCTTAGGGCTCCCGGACCTTCGCCACCTCCACCGACTATCCTGAACTCGGGTTGACGGGTTATTACTGGCACGGCCCTGCTGATCGTTTATCTGTTTTCGGACTTTGATTTGGACATCGGGAGCTGAAGATATGGCCTTTTGAACTTTCTCGGCCTGTTCCATGGTGCTGCCCCCGGGCTTGTCTCTCTGCCAGCCGGGCAGTAATTGAACAACAACGGATCACGCGAGCCTCCTTTGCCCGGCTGTCTCCTTTCAGTTTCGTTTCAGGCGCCTAGTCCTACTTGACTTTGTTACCATCGCCCTGGCCTGCTGCTTTTCACCTCACCGCTGTTCACCGACCTGGTGCCTCGGCCCACTGTCACTTATCACTTGGTGACTGGTTTGCCTTTTCATTTCTATATTGGTGCGGGCGTATCAATTTTAGTCATTTTTACGAGGTCTAGGACTACCCTTCGGGGTGCAAGAACTAAGATGGCCGCCAAGCCTGAGGGAGAGAAACGCAAGACCAGACCGGCAACGAGAGGGGGCTCCGTGCAATCGAATGTCATGGACAGATACACCCTCGTCAAGGGCTCTCCGGGTGGACCAGCTAAATCCCCGGTCACGGTGGGGGAAGACTCCCCGCTGGATGAAGAGCTGTCGTTGAGGGACGTCATGGGCGCCATTGCCGGGATGAAGGCCACACTGGGTCAACAGTATGAGGCCCTGGCCCACAAGTTGGATACGGTTGCGGTCGATGTTACCTTGATCAGGGCCGACATTGCGAAAACTAATGAGAAGGTCAAATCCCTCGATCTAAAGACATCAAGTCTTGTTACTGACGTCTCCGATTTACAGGCAGAGGTCGGTAACTTGCGAGCCGCCCGTGACTATCTCACTCGCCGCCTGGACGACTTTGAGGGCCGTGCACGACGAAACAACGTCTGTCTGGTTGGTGTCCCGGAAACTTCGGAGGCTTCCTCGGTGGACCTGCTGGTGGAGGATCTGGTCCTGAATCACCTTGCACCCAAGGGCCTCAGCAAGTTTTTTGCTGTTGAACGTGCCCACAGAATCCCGGGTGGTCCGCCTAAGCTGGGCGCCGCTCCGCGACCCATCATTGTTCGGATTTTTAATTTTCGGGACAGGGTCGCGATCCTGCAAGCGTCGCGCCTATCAGGTCCTACGGCTTATGAGAACACTGCAGTCAGCTTCTACCCGGACTTTACCCAGCAGGTTCAGAAACAGCGACTAGGATTCCAGGGGGTGAAAAAAAGACTGAGGACTAGAGACATGAAATACGCCATGCTTTTCCCGGCCCCGTTACGTGTGGTGTACAACGAGCAAACTTTTTTCTTTGATCATCCAGGGGTGGCAAGTGACTGGCTGGACTCATTGCCCCCTGGCCTGGAGCGTTCTGAACACTCTGGACACTCCGGTGGTGCGGAGGGAGGCCCGGTGGAGCAGGAATAAGAGGCTGAATCGGCTCCCGGTCCATCGTTTTGACTTTTGGCTGTGGTTTGGTGCTATGCCACTATTGCTTGCTATCATGCTGTCTTTTTGGGGTGTGGGCGGGGGGATGGGCGAGTCTCCCTCCTCTGGGGTTCTTTTTGTAGACTAGTTGTATGTTAGGGCGACAGGCACACTGCAAGTTGGGTGGCTTTTGAGTCTTACGCAGGGGTGCGGGGTGGGGGGTATGATGTATGGGGTTGATTGGGGTGTTGCAGTTTTTGTTTCATTATTTTCTTCAAGGCATATTGTTGATGATCTCCTGTTGTATAGTGTCCTACACTGTGTGGGGTGGTGACGGTGTTGACCTTTGGGATGAGGGTTAGGGGACTTGAGGTACTGTGTTGGAACGTGAACGGGTTGGGAGATAGGATTAAACGGGGCGTGGTGTTGCAGCTCTTGAGACGGTTGTCCCCTGATGTGGTCCTGCTTCAGGAGACGCATTTGCTTGGCAATACGTGCCACGCAATGAATAGGCGTGGCTATCGTCTCGTTGCGCACTCGGGTTTCACTTCTGGCTCCAGGGGGGGTGGGCATTCTGGTTCGGAACTCCCTCCCTCTTGCTGTTGATGACGTCATCCTTGATGACAGGGGACGCTACGCTGCCATTGTGGGGCGCTGGGAGGGACGGGTTGTCACTTTGCTCTCAGTCTACGTGCCCCGGGTCTCCAGACTGCCACTTATGCTTATCTGGGACGAGTGATTTTGGGATTCCCTGAGGGTCTGCTTGTAGTGGGTGGGGATTTTAACTATGTAGTGTGGGGGATTTCCTGGAGGCTTTGGGGCTCACCGACTGCTGGCGCCTGCTTCATCCTGGGCAATTGCAGTATACCTTTCACTCTGGTGCCCATGGCAGTCTTTCGAGATTAGATTATGTACTTATGCCCTCCTCCCAGGCCTCCTCCATACGGGAGGTGAAACATCTTGCTAGGGGAATCTCGGATCATTCCCCGCTGTGGTTGGTCGTGGACGCTCATTTGGGGTCGGAGGGTAGGGTGGCCCCGATCCACTCCTGGTATCTCCGAGACCCCAAGTTTCGGGCGGAACTAATTAAAGCGATTGACCACTACTTTGCCGAAAATGTGGGTTCTGTGTCCTCCTCTGTCACGTTGTGGGACGCGTACAAAACTGTTATTCGGGGCCAGGCTCTCTCCATGATTGGCAATGTCAAGAGACGTAGGCGGGAGGCGGTTGTTCGTGTTGAAAATGACATCACCGTTCTTGAGGGGGAGTTGGAAACCGAGGTCACCCCGGAGAGGCTGCACCTTTTGGGTCTGAAACAACTTGAGTATAGAGCGCTGGTGGCTGATGCTGCAAGGGAGATGAGCAGGGAGCAACAGGGACGACTGTATGATGTGGGAGATAAGGCGGGGAAATTGCTTGCCTGGCTGGATAAGAGGTAACGTGCGAGTCGGGTTGTCCCTGAGGGACCTCCTGGAGGCTCCGCCTACAGTTGATGAGGTTGCTACGGCTATTCGCTCGGTTCGCTCGGGGAAGGCTTCGGGTCCTAATGGGCTCCCGGTGGAGCTCTACAAGCTCCGTCCGGATGTGATAGCACCATATTTGCGATCGATGTTCTTGGAATCATTGGAGGCAGGCTCCCTCCCTCCCGACCAAAGACTGGCTTCCATAGTGGTGATCCACAAGGACGGCAAGCCGCGTGACCGCTGCGCCTCCTTTAGGCCCATATCATTGATTCATGCCGAACCGAAGATTCTGGCTAAAGTACTTGCCACTCGCTTGGTCACGGTTATAGGCGATCTGGTTCATCCAGATCAGTCCGGATTCATACCCCATCGTAATACAGCACTTAATCTTCGGCGTCTGCATGGAGTCCTCGCGCGAGCGGCGACTCTGCGTGAACCTGCCATCTTGGCGTCATTGCTTTACACCGACCCCTTAGCCCAGGTGGTGGTCAACGGTCGTGTCTCGGCCTCCTTTGCTCTTGGTAGGGGAACGCGCCAGGGCTGTCCTTTGTCCCCTCTCTTGTTCGCCCTTGCTTTGGAGCCGTTGGCGGCATGGCTGAGATGGGAACCGTCCTTGAAGGGCATTAGATGGACTCCGGAGTTTGAGGACCGAATCTCCTTATATGCAGACGATATACTCCTATATCTTACGTCGCCTCAGAAATCGTTGATCGTCCTCTTTGACGTTTTAACTTCTTTCCGTAAAAACTCTGGTTTGGTCATCAACTGGTCGAAGTCTTGCATCTATGTTTTATGCGGCGAGGCCCCCCTCCTGCCTCGGGGATGACCTATTTCGGTGGTGCGGGAGGGATTCAGGTACTTGAGGAGTTTTATCACCTTGGACCCTGTGCTCCGTTATGAACGCAATTTGTTACCCCCTCTCCAGCACCTCCGTGCCGATGTGACAGCGTGGGGCAGGCTCCCTCTCTCTCCTTTGGGACGGGCGGCGTTATTTAAGATGATGTCGCTCCCTCGGTTCCTTTATGCGTTGCAGAATACACTTGATGTAGTGCCCGCCCGGTACTTCCGGGAGATTGAAAGTCTACAGAGGCAATTGGTGTGGGGGGGCCTTTCTCGTATTGCTCTTGCGAAGCTGACGCTCCCGTGGTACGACGGGGGTATCGCGCTCCCGGACGTCCGCCGCTACTATTGGGCTTCCCAGCTGGGGGCCATCAACCATTGCACTTACGGTCCTTTACCGAGCCGGGCGTTTGAGATGGATAGATGGCTGTTGCCTGGTGGCAACTACAACAGGGCTCTGTATGCGAAATCTGTTGGCGGATCTCTCACGGGCCCCACTAGGATAGCGGTGCAGGTGTGGCATCGCGCTACAGCGGCCCTGGGCTGGGCTGATAAGCCGACCCTTGCTACCCCGCTTTATGCATCGGAAAAACTTGGCTCCCTCTGAAAGTCGAAGGGTTTCGATAAGTGGGATGTTATCGGTATCAGCAGGGTGGATGATGTGTGGATCAAGGGCAGAGTCAAGACGTTTGAGGAGCTGAAAGTTGAGTATGACTTGAATGATAGAGAATCCTTTCAATACGTGCAAAACCGGCAAGCGGTTTGGTCTGTGTTTCCCCTGGGCTCGGATATTCCGGAGGCGTCCCCGCTTGAAGATCGGGTGCTCGACGGGCATGTCCCTGACAGCACGATCTCACTCATATACAAGAAGTTGATCAATGCCAGATCCGACTTGTTGAGTAACCTTCAGGAGGTGTGGACAAGTGACGGTCTGGAACTCGACGATGAGGATTGGCAGGCGGCGATTTCCTCCCCGAAGGAGGTGGCTATCCCGGCGCGCCTCCGGTTTGTCCAGCTCAAAATTCTTCATAGGGTCTACGTGACTGGTCCTCGTCTGGTGCGAATGGGGTTCTCGGTGGATGGGCTGTGCAGGCGTGGTTGTGGTCTGGTGGGTACGTTCTTCCATTTTATTTGGGAATGCCTTGCGGTTATGAGCTATTGGACTCGTGTGCATGAAGTGATGAGTGAGGTCACGGGTGTGCAATCAATGCCAGAGGCGAGGCGGTGTTTGTTGAATGTCTGGGAGCCGAATGATTATGGCCTGGCGCAGCTTCGATGGGTGACCTTGGGTAATATGATTGCTAAGAGAGACATTGCTCAGTTGTGGGGTGCCCAGAGGCCACCGACAGCTCTGGTGTGGCAACAGAACATGGATTGGTGCATGTTTAGGGAAAAGACTGTGTATGTTTCCCGTGGCACGCCCCGCAAATGGGGGAAAATTTGGAATCAATGGAACGAATACCGTGGTGGTATCTGTACTCCCCCCCCCTGTCCCCCCCTCGGGAATGAACACTGACCTGTCATACCCCCAACCTGCTTTTTCCTCCACAGGAATTTAGCTACCTTGCTTGCTCCTGTATTCTTCCCCTTCCCCATTCTCATCACCTACTTCTGGCATTTGATTTGAATATGTATCCCCCCCCAGCACCGACATGACGTACTTGTACCATATTGCCTTGTTTTCTGTTTTTTCTTTATGTGTATTTGTTGTTTGCATTTAATAAAAAGATTTTTTTTTTTTTTTTTTAAATCAAAAGAAACATTTTTGTAAATGCATTCAATGCTTGTTACTATTTGCAAATATAAGATGGGTGGCGTCTGGGTTGGAAACTGCGATGGCAGGTGACTCTGCTCATGAAACAAGACACAAAACGAAGGATGGGAAGAAGCGGTGAAAGAAACAAATCTGTATACTGGGACTGAGCAAGTCTGGGGCGTCGTACAGGAGTAAAAAAGTAGTCTTGAAACAATGCGATAAAATGGCCACGACGTATGTTTAGCAGTACTTGGTCGCTGTGCTTGGGGAGGGCTAACATCAGGAAGAGGCATGACATATGTATACCATGGACCAATGGGAAGAAGGAATAACGGAGCGACGTAGAAGCCAGCATATGGCAAGCCTATGGGTGGACTGAAGCCCAAAACAGTAGATACAGATGCCTTGGTTCGAAACAGCGCATGCATGCCATCTAGAGATGAGACCTAAATAACAAGGAGAATGCCTTTTCCATCTATGTACCCAGGATCTGAAAAAAAAATACTGGACTCATCAGGACCTTCCCATGCTGCTCCAGTTTAGGAAGGAGTTGAAGACTCATTGCCTTAAAGAACGCTATATCAAAAGACATTAACGATCCATAATCCAGCTGCCTCTCCTATCACTTCTTGATTTTATGCTTGCTTTTCACCATGTACAGCGCTCCACAGCCTTTTGGATTCGTATTACAGATATATCATATAAACAAGTTACTTACATTCAGTAACGCTCTTTGAGGGCGATATTGTACCTCACTGCATATTTTTTACCTTTAGAATATTCTTCAGGCATCGGACATGCTGCGAGGTGGTACCATGTGGCTCTGTACCACCCTAAAAATGATGGAACACAAGCACATATATGGGCCACTATTGCACTCTGACATCAGTTTCTTTTTGGACTCTTTCCACAAACCAGATAGGGTCACATTTAGGGAAGGAGTCATCCTCCCTAGAGTGAAACAGTACACAATGTCCAGGGAAGCGAAGGAAGTACACCGTGCAGGGGTGTCACCCTGTAATACTCTGATACATCCTGTGAAGAAGGCAAAGGGGGGAGCTTGGCGCCTAGTACAGGACTTTCACCCCCTAAATTATATAGTGGTTCCAGAGTTCCTTGTGATTCTAGAAACCTTACAGACGCTGTATCTTTCCCAGTCATAGATGTTAAAAATGCCTTCTTCAGCATTTTGCTTCACCCAGACAGCCAGTAACTAACAGCATTCACATTTAGAGGAGCTGAACTGCTCTTCTGAAGGCAGCCTCAAGGAGACTGAGTCACCAAGTATCTTTAATAGGAACTTGAGGCATGATCTGTTCAATTTAGAAAGTAAATGCACCCTGTTCCAATATGCTCGGGATATCCGGATATGCAGCCCCACTGAGCTAATATGCAGACTGGACACTATAACCCTCCTCATAACGTTAGCAGAGAGAAGCTACAAAGAGAAAGTACAATGCGTACTACAGAAGGTCACCTGATCTCAGCCTCAGGAAGACGGGTCACACCCGAGCGAACACACACCATTAGAGCAATGACACCACCCCAGACAACGAAGGAGATGCAAAAATTCCTCTGGCACTGCAATTACGTCAAGCAATAGGTCTTCGACTACAGCACCCTTGTAGCCCACTTGCTGGCCGCAATGAAGAATGCAAAGTGCAGTGATACCCAAATGACATGGACCCCTGAGATGCAAAAGGCCTTCACCCAATTAAAAGAAGAAATCACAAACGCACCCGTAGTTGGGACTCCAGACTATAACAAGGAGCTCTTCCTCTTCTGCCGTAGTGATGGACGGGTGATAATGGCAGTGCTCACCCAGGAGTACCCCTTAGGGCATAACCCCATCACGTATTACAGTAGTCAACTCAACTCTATAGTACAGGGACATTTCCCTTGCGAGCAGAGCTTGGCAGACAAAGACTTTGCGGTGGACAAAAGCACCTGCATTGTCATAGGGACACCCCTCACACTGCACACCAAATACGTGTTCACGATCATACAGAAAAGGAAAGGTACCCTGACTACCCAACGAGTCTAGGATATGAGCTTATACTATCCAGACCATTGCTCAACTCAATGCAGTGCCATATTGTCAACCCAGCCACCTTCATTGCCAGTGCAGGAACCAGTGAATCCACTAGGGCAGAATAAGACCCAATGCCCAATAGTAAAGTCATGTTTGTAGATAGTTCTTCTGTCATAGATCAAGAAACTGGTGTTAGGCACACAGGAAAAGCAGTGGTCAGACATCCTCAGATTCCCTGCAAATCACAGCATGGCTGACATTGCTCATGTGCCTCTCTGCACAAGCAGCCAAATTGGTGGCACACATGGAGGTACTCACTAACAATGACAGGGGACATCATCACAACATATTACAACTCAGCCTATCTTACAACTACTGTACATTCCAGCATTAGTAGATGGAAGAGAAGGGGCTTCCTCAAATCTGAAGGCACACCAGTAATGCACTGTTAGAGCTCCTCATCAATGTATTGATGCTACCAAAACGAGCAGCAATTGTCAAGTGCACCGCACATACAGGAGGCCAGGACTTTATCTCCCGGGGCAATGGACTCACCAACCGGGCCGCAAAGGAGGCGGTCTACAGGACCCCAGAAGCAATCCACAAGTTCCATTTACAGGAGGGTCAGAAGCAGCCTCCAGAGGGCTTCTCGCCACTTTCCGAAACTACCGAACACTGAGATGGCTAGATTACACTCCATGGATAAACAGGAAGCAGCTCTCCCACATGAGTGAGAACTCTAGGAATCTATGGGATGCACCCCCGCACAATCTCATCTACAGGGACACTTTTTTCAGGGAGACCAGTCATGCCTCAGAGCCTATTCTACACCGCCCTGAACTAGCTTCACGTCCCAACACACACCCCTAAAGTGAGCATGCACACCTAACTACAACTAGACTGGTTTAATCCCTACACGGCAGAAATGATCTCTATGTATCTAAATGAGTGAACAGTATACGAGCTGCGCTCACCTAAACCCACACTTAAGGTCATAGCCTTATCTATCCCAAGAACCTCTGGGCCATTCTAGGCACTACACAAAGATTTCATCGAAATGATCGATGGATGTGCCACTTGCCGATATCTAATCGTGGGGGTCTGCCCCTTCTCTAGGTGGATGGAAGTAAGCCCCTGTGCATACTCCCATGCTAAAGCCAAAGCTACCTTTCTGGTTCGAGAAGTCATATCCAGGTGGGGGCTAACAGAGGTCACCCTATCAGACAATGGGCGCAATTTCGTAAACAAAATGTTCAAAAACATCTGGACCTTGATGGGCATAACCAACAAGCTGGTTTCAGCATACCATCCCCCAAAGCAATGGCACAGTGGAATGCCTCAACAGCCTTCTAAAGAAGCCTTGGCATAGCCAATAGGTCTAGCCTTTGGAACTGTATAAGTGGTTAATCATGCTGCACCTTATCCTGGGTGCTCTGCAGAAATAGCAAGGAGAAATGCCTGTGCCTTTAGGTCGCCTGTGTTGGAGGAAGAAGTTTGTTTTGAGAGATTTTATTCACCTGGCTTCGTTTTCTTACAAGAAGATGCATTGTATTATTTTCTGCTTGACGCTTTCATGTTAAAACTTTGCTTTAATTAAAAGGTGTTGTTACCGTGATTACTACTGCGCCAGCGGTACGAGGGAGGGGGAAGGAATGTTAGTGGGAATTAAAGCTGGTCGGGTGGGCTGGGAAAGCAAGCGGAAACAGCTGGGATGAGGCCAGGGGAAACCAACAAACACCGGAGCAGCAACGGCAGGGGTGAATTAGGGATTGCAGAGACATGTTAAAGGTGAATTACATGAACATGCCTCGTGAATGAAGCATCATTTTAAGTGGTTTTGGCCTCTGCAAAATATAAACCACTGGTGTAGGTGTTTACCAAATGTACTGGAAAGCCTTATTAACCGCTTCCTATGGGATGTAAATGGTCACGGAGCCCACAGTAGTGAAACGGTAGGAGGAGGGGGATTGGACATCAGCCTAGGCTGAGAGACATGTGAGGGCTGCTAAAGCTTGCCGTGGGTACATATCATACTCCCAAAATGACATCAAGACGACAAACGGCCGGAGACGGGAGCAGTGGCTTTTAGCACGTGAATTATTAGTGCTACAGACAGTACAATTAGATTGATACATGAAGTTTTTTTAAGCACCACTAGCAAATCTGTGGTATAAGGCAACAGGTTTCATGTGAGCAGGACATATCATAAGGACAGGTGCAATAACTCAAAACTGTTTATTATTAAAACGTTTTCTTTTGATGTCAGCATAGCATACTTTTTCCAAATGAGCACTAGGAAAGGTCTGCCAGTCGCTGGCTAATAGTGAAGCATTGAAATTGAATGTTTTTTTGCTGCAAATGAACAAAAACTTCGATGCCACCCATCTGGAAACATGATAAGAATGTAAAATAATATAAAGGCGACCCACAAAGCGCAGTATGTTTGAAAGAGGACTTTATTCCACAAGGGGAACGCCCACAAAGAGACACGTCCTGCCAGTCGGCTCAGTAACTGCTGTCTGGAATCCCCACTGACGGTTCGTGCAGTGCGTGCACCCACTTAAATATCCACACTGCACGTACACCCAGGCGTGCACAGAATGCAATGAAACCATGCACAACATGTGAACAATGCTCTTTATCACAAAGGTGCTGCTTCCCACTTACACTCCCTTTGTTTGCACTGTACTGTTCAGTACCCAGTAAAGTGGCGGTGCTGTGCAGGCACGAACAACTAAGGGTTAACTGCTCAAAGAGAAGAGCTGACATGCTCCCTCAGGAGATCGGCTGCAATTGTCCAGCTTTATTGGAAGCTTCTTGTGTATTGTTTATGGAGACACTTGCTGGCTAGTACAGCACCAGGGTTCATACATATTTCTATCCAGCTGTAATTTAGGAGTTTTCCTGTTCATTTATTAAATGATGGTTCAAGATAGCATTTGACATGATGTATGTACTTCCTCCCAATTCATAGCTGTTACTACATGTTCACAAACGCACAAAACAGTATCTCAAAGGGGACCATATAATTTCTATTTTCAGTCACGTGAAACGTCATTTCACACAGCAGCTCTTGATTGTCAATAATTCTTGTATGGAAGATGATCGCTGATGCTCTATTTCAACTATTATCAAGTCTTCATTGATATCATTCAACTACTCGCACATAATTCAATGTCTTCAATCAGAAAATAAAACGTGACTTACACAAGTGCACCTTGCAGGTCACAACCACACATCAAAAAACCAAAGAAAAGCTGCCTGCAGTGACCATCAATCACTTGGAGGCAGGTACAAAATGCCTTCTTGTAACCAGCGGATAACTATGTAAGCACAAGGCTTCATTGCAACCTTCATTGCACAACGAGGAAACAATGAAGCACCCTGTACAATCACTTGCACTATTTACTATTGGCAACCACTCCACTATGTAGAATAATTTCACCTTGTTACAATTATTCGCATGGGTTACCCTGTAGTGGCTCTGGGAAAACTCTAGGAGGGCCTACGTAGGCCCTGACCCTGGTAGGTACTATGTGTGAGAGCTCTTGAGCTCTTTTTACCGCACATGTTGCAATTATGAAGCGTGTGACAGGCACTGCACCCCCTGCATTTTCACAGCTAAAGATTAGCATGTCAGTACCATCATATTGTGCTGCCAGAAAACCTCTGGTAAATAATGAAACTTGTGGTTTGAGTCCGTATTTACTGAGGATTTTGGTGCGGTCGCATACAATATCTGGAGTGATAAATGTAACACACTTTCCACTTCGGCCACAGCTAGGGTCTCATAATTTGTATGTTTTCTAAAGTGCATTACACATGATTTGTGAACCATCTATTTGGGACGATCGTCTGCCTGTGATTGTATTGCAGGACTTTAGCAAATATATGATATACACACGTTTCATTTTCAACTAAACAAACACAGTTTAGTGTCAGAAAATCATAGCATCCGTGAACCGTTCTAAAAAGCTCTTTACTGGTGCGGAAGACATCTTCAAGTGCACACTTGTGCAAAAATGGCCTGTGGTCCACAAACACCAACTTGTTAAAGGCACATATATTATTAATTTACTTTCACTAAATTAATGGCAATTCGTGCTCTGCCCTGGCCTGTAGCCCTCCCCCTTACCCCCACTGTCAACATTATTGATTTTTCCAAGAGCTCAGCTCTGAACAGACTTTAACAAACTAAGCAGAGATTGACTTCCCACGCCGATCACATTTGCTAATGTCCCATCACCAAATAATAAGAAAATCAGACATGGCTTACACCAAAGCTTGAAACATGCAAACATTCTATTGATGTGAATAAGTGGGTCCATGCAACATGTTTAATATATCCGAGGCCACCTGTGTAGGAGGGTGCTTGCATTCTGGACTGAAGTTACTCGTATATTGTTGGAAGTGGTGCTGGAGCCTGTGGACTGCGTGCCTGAGTTATGTCTTCTGGGGCATGTGAAACAACTGAAGTCGGCTAATCGACGCCTTGTGGCGGTTTCAACTTTGTTTGCAAAACGGGCGGTGGCCCAGAGATGGGGTCGAGGTCAGCGCCCACTATAAAATTATGGATTAAGGAGTTGGTCTATTGTAGGGACCAGCTACAAGTGTACGAGGGAGAGTTTCCGGAATCCTCCCGCCCCAACGATTTTTGGAACCCCTTAATGGCGTATCTGATGGCTCATCCTGATTTATTCTGAGGTGTTATGCTCCATGTGATATATTTATGTGTTAATCTCTACTACACTTTACCTGGTCTGGGACTATGCTGTTCTTGGACTTAGAGCTAAGATGTCCTATTTGTCTATGCTGATGCTTTCTGATGGTACCGGACCACTAAACTGCACATGTCCCTATTGAGTCCCCTTGGTGGGGTGTAAGCTGTACCCTTATCCCCTGGATGAGGATTGGGGGGAGGTGGGGGGAGTTGGGGTAGTTTTTGGGGGATCCTTGTTTTTTCTTATCTCTCTTTTGCTTCAGTATGCACAGAGTTGCTTTTCAACTGTAATGTACTTGGTGGTTTTAACTTCTGTACATTGTGATTGTTGCATATGGTAGCAATGGAAGTAAGATTTTTTTGTACTGTCGAAAAATCTAATAAAAAGATTTAAAAAATATATATATATCCGAGGCCACAGTGGGAGGAAAGTCCTTAGATCATCTTTTTTTCACTTTTTTCATAGACCTAAAGGCATCCTTTTATGTACTTGAGGATTAAGCATAGACATCTGTGAGCGCTGTGAGGGGCGGTTCTAACACTCCCTCTTCATGGCCACAGACATGCACTAGCAATGTGTGGAGAGCGCCACAAACTTTACCAGCATGATGAAAGATGCCTAAATCCCGTATCACCGCAGACAGCCCAGCATCACTAGCAGGTTATATGTTACCTCTGCAGCAGGTAGACGTCACAAGCAAGGGCTCCGGTGACAATTCCCCCACAAAACTGAAACAAGCCCAGGAGTGGTGTGCGCGCGGACTTGTGCCCGTCGCTGCACACAAAGAAACAGATGGCACACTGCGCGCTGCTGCGTGCAACCCCAAGCCGGAGGCCTTTTCACACGCAGGAGCGTGTGAAAAAGCCAGACCGATTCCAAGAGGTCGTTTCGTGTAACAAACGGCACTGACAGCGCGCCGCCCCTCCGCGTGGAAGGAAAGGACAGGGTACTGATAGCGGGCGGGGGTGGGGGCAGGGGCGGCGTTATGAAGCCAGGCTCCACATCTACACCCCTCGCCAAACATTGGAAGCGTTTGAAAATAGGAACAAAGCTGATGGCAGAAAAACAATGCCAGCAAACTACAAAGAAGATCAGCACTGAAAGACAAGCGCTGCCACGAAAGTTAAAGTTGTGCATGTACAGCGGTTCCCTTACAGGAGCGAGCACTGTAGGCGCGATAATTGCTTACAGATGGCGCCGCTGCCGACTCCTGCAAGGGAATCGCCATACATGCACGAGTACTGATAGGAAACTTTGCAAAACATGCACGACTTTCAAGAAAAGTGCTGAGCGATTCCAAGAGGTCCTTTTAACCTCTTCGACGCTGATGACGGAACCGCTCCGTCATCAGCCGCGGTGGCGCTCTGCTAATGATGGAGCGGTTCCGTCATGGCCCGCCCGACGCGCCTGCGTGGCGCTGATTTCGTGCCTGCGCGACGCGTTCTATTGAGCGGGCGTGGCCATGACGGAACCGCTCCGTCATCAGCACAGCTCACGCGAGGCTGGTGACGGAGCGGTTCCGTCACCAGCATGTGAGCGCCGCGCGGCCCCCCGCCCCCTTAGCGCTGCGGCGGAATAGTCGCCGCAGCGAAGGTGTTAAGCAGCGCTTGCGCGCTGCATAGCGAGACCTAAAAACAAGCACAGCAAACTATGCACTACCAGGGGGAAGAAATGGCTGCATTGCTTGCCCCTAGCCCTGTTTGCTCTAAGGAACATCCCAAGCAGAAACTACCACCTGGCCCCCCACATTGGCTAGTCAGTGGTAGGTAAATTCAGACGCCAATACCTCAGAGGAGAACTAAAGTAAGTGCAGAGTGCAGCTCTGAGGTCTAAATTTATAAGATGTGGATATATTTCTCCGAATGGACCAAAGCTTGCAGACTTCTCTCTAAACAGGTTAACCAAAGGAAGGCCGTGTGCACCTTGGTGGACCTACCCTACACCATCCTGCAGCCAGGTGACAGAGTTCTGATCCACAACTTTTATCGCCAGTGGAGAAACGGTGAGTTTGAAGGGCCCTTCAAAGTAATCTTTTCAACTCCTACAGCTGTCAAGGTCGAAGGGAAAGAGTCACGGCACCACTTGTCAGATATTTGCTTGGACCCATCACTACCATCACCACCAAATGAGTCACCATAACAGACTTTTCCAAAATGAACAATGAAAACTTTTGGGACAGAACCGCCTGCAGGGCTTCCCACAGACTTTGCAAACACTTTGCGTATAGGAGCGCCCATAGGGCTCCCTCCGGACTTTACATCGACTCTTTCATACCCCGACTAAAAACATTCACCTGTGTATTATCTTTTTCCCTATGTGCTTTGATGTTTTTTCAGCTATGTATCACCGTACATGGACAGGTCAAGTTTCAGCCAAAGTCACCAGGTAAAGTGGTCCAGCGTGAGTCCCGGGATCTAACCTATTTAACATACAACTTCACCACACACAATGATGGCATCCCACATGCTTTACACAGCCCACTATTACACACCACCTGGTATCAGCACATGACCACAGTGGGGAGCCAAGCATATCCCAACTCTTGCTAGATTTGCTCATTGATACCTCATGCAGTAGGTTCAGATAGACTATACCTGTCCCATGAGGTGCCGCCCAACAAAGCCTCATACACTTATAACTATGCCGAATAAAAGCCAAACTCCAGCCCAACACTATAGCACCACAGGATGTCACTAACCAAACTAACCAAGTACGATATTGTGCCCATAATTTTGATTATTTACTGTGCCTAGAACTTTCATGCTGTTGGTCAGTTCTCATTTGGAATGCTCCATTATAAGAGTGCCATATAAGCTTTTAAATAAACAGCAGTTGTTTTCTCTTTAAGGCATGGTTCTGCGTATTATTATATCAAGTAGAGGGTTCTAGCGTGAATTAATTACGCCAAGCCCTTATTTATATGTCCTTATTGTTGCCCCCACCCTTTTGAATGCCATCAATCTTTTAATTCCTACTTAAAGTACTCGTCACTGGCATGATCTAAAAGCTAGAGGAAAATGCTGAAATGACCAAGGCGCGCTGTATAGATCATTAGTCAAAATACAGACGACATTTAAATCTTTAAAAAAAACAAAATTAGTTTTTAGGCATAAATGACGAGAAATTGTTAACGGCAGGAAACCCACTACATCAAACAAGAGGAACGCTGCTTTTAAAAGCATTGGCAACTTCCATTTTGCAGTGATTTGCTGTACACGTTCTAGTGTTCCAGCCTATGCCCTATGTACCCAGCCAGCCCCGCCACCCCCAAGGCTGGCCTCTAGCTCAGTCGCTCACCCCACACCCATCCATTGCAGGTGCCACAGACCAGTCTGATGCCCAGTCAATAAAAGGGGCTTGGCGCACGTGCCTTGGGTCAGTTCCAGTACCATATTCTGTGTCCGTGTAAACATTCCTGCGGCATGCGGGAATTAGGGCCAAGACCCTACTAGACATGTAATGCCTTGAGAGCAGTAAGGCGCTGCTTTGAGATGCTGCACACAAAGTTTCGGAAAAGCGAACTCTCGATGTAGATCTAGCACCCAGTGGCTTCGTCAAAACATGCATTTCTGCGATTTGCCTTTCATGGGTAATAAATGACGAAATCCTCGGCGCCTCTCACGGTTAACTGACTCTTTCACCTGTGGCCGTGGGAAGGAAATGAGCGTTGTTAAGACTCCGGTACAGATTCCAAACACAGCAATAACGGCGAGCTCTTTAGTCGCACACACGTTGAAATTAGGCAGCTGGGCAGCAAGTAATCCCTTGAGTGTTTGGCGCGCGCAGGAAGGATATTAGAGGCAGCCATCTATCATCACAAGCTTCCCACAAGGAGGCTTTGTTAATGAATTCTCATATCAGAAAGGGATTACTCTCGCGCACCGAGCGGCTCCTGGTCCACAGACGAGCGGACAGCTTTTGCTCAAGAAATTGGCACCTAAGGAGCCAGGGCTGTCAAAGTTTAAATATCTCATTTAACCGGAAAACGGGGGCAGGGAAGGGGACATTCTGAGTGGCTACAGACAGACGAGCCACGTGGACGTATGTCTGTGAGATCCTTCGGTGAGGCTGGGGCTCGGGAGAGTGCCAGGACACGCTCTACCATACCCCTGTAACCTCTAAGCTGTCTTCCAACTGTTGAGTAATGGTATGCAGTCCAGCTGACGAAAAATATAAGAACTAATAAGCAAAACCATTAATATATTTCATATTATAAAACAGAACAGCCCCATGAACTGGCAAAAGACAGGATCATTTTAACACGTCTAAATCTGAAGGGTGATATCATATGGCCGTGGCTTTTATTACAACAGCAGATGCAGAGGAAGCGGGGAATGGGTTATATGGGCCCAAGGTACACTTGTTGGGTTGCAATCTTTCTTTATTTATGTTTTATGCTACTGGGAGGTCTGGGAGTTGGTTCTCAGGTAACATGTTATAGTTACTAATTCTTTAACTATAGTAAAGGGAGCCTTTGGGTCGCCCCTCTGGAATGCTATGGCGGGTTTGATTTACCATTCTGCCGCCTATGGAATGTTTCCATTGCATTGTGCAAGGGACTATTTTGCATCTCAAAAGTACACTTAGTAATCACACATTATATTCTTTATGCCATAGATGCATGCTTAACGTTTCTTTTTTTATTATTTTGACTATCATATTTTTTTTTTTTTTGTCAGTACTCAAGTACAAGCTTGCCCCTAATATGGCTGCCAACATTCTTTTAAATGATGGCCCGACTGCAAGGTTGTTGCATCCCTAAGTGTCGGTCGATCAGTTAAAAAAAATATTCTTGCGATGTCCGCTCCCTTCTCCCATCCCACCTCCTCTCACAGAATGTTTTGTCGCTTCCTCTCTCTCTCTCTGCCCATTTTCCCCTTCCCCATGCGCACTCCCCATTCCAACTCTGTTCCAAATTGTTGTAGCGTGATCGTGAAAAGTAAATTAAAAGTGGGCTTGGCACTGGATGCCGTCTTTTATTTTTGACTTTATTAAAGCAGCATCTGACAATTGTTTTGTTCCCCCCAAATATTTGCCGTTACACCTAATGAGACACCGCCTGACCGACCACTCTTTCCTCACAGAACTATACCGCGGACTGAGCCCAGACACTACTATTATTCCTCATGGCCAGCATTAATGTCATCACCTGGAACATGAGGGGCATACACACCCCCTCGCGCAGATATTCCACTTACGCATACCTGCAGCACAGGTCCACTGGAATTGAGCTGCTCCAAAAAACGCATATAACTTCTCTTGGAGCAGAACGGCTGTGACGTCGCTGGTGGGGTCATGTGTACAGTACTATTTTTTTCTCCCAAGAGAGGGACACTCTGATATGGGTAAGGTGGGGGTTCCCTGTGAGGTGGAGGAAGTTGAGGTTGACACAGAGGTCAGATATATATTCTTTAAGGGTAAGCTAAACGGCCAGCCCCTTCTTATTGGCTTGATCTACGCTCCCAGCCTAGATCAATACTCCTTTCTATGCAGACTTTCTGGGTTGCTAGCCCGTTGGAGCGGCATGCCTTGGATCATAGGGGGTGATTTAAATTCTGTCCTTGACGTCTCTCTAGATCGCTCCTTT
The DNA here is from genome assembly GCF_964261635.1 of Lissotriton helveticus. NCBI lineage: Eukaryota > Metazoa > Chordata > Amphibia > Caudata > Salamandridae > Lissotriton > Lissotriton helveticus. Next base: position 605,722,319 of record NC_136059.1, on the reverse strand, counting down.
CTGCCCCTGACACTTACTTCTGCGACATTCAACGCTCAAGCTCTGCGTGCATGGCTTAATCACTGGTCCTTAATAGATGTATGGTGCTCCCGCAACACTGATGCCCATATATACGTCTTTTACTCACCAGTTCAAAAGCTCCATGTTCGTTTGGATTGAATACTTGACTCTCCCTCCCTACTCCCTTTAATTCAAGATACGGAATACCAAGGTTGCACACATTCCAATAATTATACCCAGCTTCTGAGGCTTAGCTGGAACAGAGCGCACCCGCCAATACCCACTTGGCGTCTGCAACCCGCGGCGCTAGAAGATCAAGCATTTCGTGGTTTCTTGGGTTCAGAGATCTCAGGCTATTTTGCACTCCATTAAGGCTCCACAGGCTCTCCATCAGTTGAATGGGAGGCCTTCTAAATCATGATCAGAGGGCACTGTCTAGGCCTTACTTGGAATATCCGTAAACAGTTAAATGTGTCTCTCAGTGCCATTGAGCGCAAACTTCTTTGTTATGAAACCACCTCAGTTACAAAGCCAGAGGCTGATACCTGCTTGAATGAGCTGCGTAGCGAGTACGCTAAACTACTGGATAGACTGCGCTGCCACAACTCCATGGCTCATTGATCATGAATGCATTCCACATCTGACAAGGCAAGCAGACTTTTAGCCTACCTATTGCGTCCTTGAGCACCCCCACAGGCCAATTCACACCATACGCGATGACCAAGGCTCCGTTTGCCACAAGCAACTCGATATCCATACGGCCATGACCAGACATTATGCAGCACTCTATAAGTCTACCACCCACAGAGGCCACCAGCAGATCAGCGCCTTCTTGGGTACGATAGAACTGCCCACGATTTCCCTTGATCAATACATAGGGCTCGAGTCTGCTATCACTATTGATGTGCGAGAATCTCTAACAACACTAGCAACGGGGAAGGCGTCGGACCCATATTGTGGAGTGGTGTGGCTCACTGGTTAGAGGCGGCAGACCCGGAAGCAGAGAACAGCCCGGGACCAGGGCTCAATTCCCGACGCGGCAGGGTCGTGGACCAGGGTCAGCGGACTCGACAATTCTCGCCTCGGTGCCTACTCTAACCAGGGATCACACTCGGCAACTCTGGGCATTAAGCTTGCCTCATCTCTACAACGGCCCCCCACAGACGCCGGGGATGCCTGGTTTCACCTTGGAGATACCCAGAAGGGGCCATCTCACAGGGAAAGCCAGGACGGGTTCCCCAGCGGTCTCCAGCGCCGGGACGCTTACGGGCAGCCGTGTGCTTTACAAGTCCAACACATTACATTACCCAGACGGGCTCCCAGCGGAATTCTTTAAGACGTACACTGAAACACCAGTCCCACATCTCTGTGCCCTCTATACCTCTGCACTAGAAAGTTCTTTGTTACCAGCTTCCCGGCGCTCAGCCAGCTTAGTCTCATTGTTGAACAGGGCAAAGACCCCACAGCCTTGGGCTCCTACAGACCTTTAGCTATTCTAAACGCAGATTATAAAATCCTGGCAAAAATACTCACAGACCGGCGTGCGCCCCTCACCCCTGCCTTGGTCCACCCAGACCAGAATGGGTTTATCCCGCTTTGACTTCCTTCAATAGGATTATCTCTCTCTGTTCTGGCCAAGTTCGGTTTTGGGCCCACTTTCATCGGCATGGTTAGGCTGCTTTAAAAGCACCTGACTGTTAGTTTGAAGACAGGTCCCTACATCTCTGAACCCATTGCTGTAGAACGCAGGACTAGGCAGGGCTGTCCCCTGTCGCCCCTTCTTTTCTCCCTAGCAATGGAGCCACTGGCGGAATACGCCCACACTCGGTGGATGTGGGCATACCTCTAGGCGATGGAACCAACACAATATTGTTGTATGCAAATGATATTCTGATGTAAGTGAAAGACGTTCACGCTATTCCACCCTCATTAGCCCACACCCCAAAGTAGTTTGCCGATGTGTCAGAGCTGCACGTCAATGCAGCAAAGTCCTCCTTGTACCCTTTTTCAGAATTCACTCAGGTCCCTATTTATACCCTCAACGGGAACCAAGTAATGCAGTGTGCTGACTCCTTTCGATACCTATGCGTCCGCATTTATTGGCGAGAAACTGACCTCCCTGACAGAAACTTGGGTAGAGCGACGACTGCTATCCGTGCTCAGCTCACCTTTTGGGGTACGCTCCCGCTATCTATCACAGGTAGGATCGCTCTCACAAAGATGGTGATCCTTCCTCGGCTCCTCTATTACTTCACTAATTTGCCCCTCTATGTCCCCCCATCAATTTTTACAGGATTGGAGAAAACGATCCGAGATTTTATCTGGGGCACCTCCGGCCACCGTGTCTCCATTAAAAAGCTTTACTTACCCACAGATAGGGGCGGCCTTGCAGCTCCTAACTTGGAGCATTACTATCGTGCTGCACAATTACAATGAGTTGCCAGATGGCTGGCCTCTCACCACCTCACTGAAACAGCTACACTAAGCCCGCCCCTACCACACCTTTCCTTTCTTCACTTGTTTCACCCTTGCTCGAAGACCGGGGCCATAGGCTCCCAGTTGCTCAAAGTTGCACACAAATGCTATCGCAGAAGCCTTTTTGTCACCCGATCCACAATACCATATGCCCCATATACCACTTCAGTGCTGTAGGTCACCAGGGCAGCCGAGCTACACAACTAGGAGGTCGACATCCACGACACTCGAGGTCTCTTCCAGGAGGGAGCTCTCATACTGTGCTTGTCTCAGAGGAGGGGCGGCATCCGGGTTTCTTCCTGCTACACGGTTCCCTTATAACGGCTCTTGCGGTTCACTGGGAAGACTTGACCTCTGAGCCTTCCACACATCTCACGATTCAGTATCTACATGTGATGGGTTCCCAGGGGCACCTAACTTGGTAGTTAGACAGCACGCTGCAATCTTGTTAGATCCTCTGAAGCTACATTGGGATGCAGATATGGAACGCCCCTTCACTGACTGAGTGGGTAGCAGCCTTAGAGAGTTCCACTCATATACCCCGCAACCAGCGCTTTCGCCAGATCCAATTTTTTGTTTTGCATAGAGCATATCTTACCCCAGCTAAAATTAACAGGTACTTTCACTGCACAGACACTGCCTGCCCCCGTTGCCAGATGGTTGACGCAAACCTTCTACACAAGCTGTGGCAATGTCCTGCCCTTGGTAGATACTGGAGCACAGTGGACGGCGCCCTTGCCCAATCCACCGGACGTGCCGTCCCCTTTTGCTGGGAAACCTATATTCTGCATCTCTTCACCAAAAGTAAAAAACACAATGTCACATCCCGCTTTTTGGATCTGGGCTTGGCAACTGCCAAGCAACTGATCACCAGGAGATGGAAATCCCCTGAGTGCCCTCACACCCTGGTGTGACGTCGCTCTTTACTATCATGGGCTAAAGGGGAAGAGCATTGACCTACATAGGGAGGATTTTCTGGGTCTCCGCAAACTACAGCTGGCGGGCAGTTGGGAAGCAATATGGAGGCCCTGCTGGGCGACAGTGGCATGGAATTGGAGGATTTATCCCTAGATTGGGAGCCGGCCATTGAGGAGACATAAATTAGGGGTTCCCATTCATCCCAACACAGAGCCGGGGCGTGCCATCACTAATGGTCTCCTACACAATCAGTCAGCGGTTATTCATATATCACATAAGTCACTTAATCGCTAATGTGGGCTGTGCTCACATAGGGGGTTTAGTGAGGATGGGCATAGCGGTGGGATACCACTAATAGTTAGTTCTATAATATGTTTTATTCTTAGTGTCCTCATGTTGTACACCATTTCATCTGTTTAGAATCTGTTTATGCACACTTTCGTAATGCTCGCATTCGCATATGATATTCATGGACATTTGCATTGTTGTCAACACCCTTATCTCATTATGCACTATCTCTTTAATGTTATATGACCCTATCCTGTGATGTCATGCAGATTCATATACCTCCTATTCCTGGGGCCAACCAAGATGTTACTCTGTGTATGTCACTGTCTTCATATGTTCCTCATCCGAAAATCAATAAACAGATTTTACAAAAAAATTAAAGCAGCATCTGACAGGGAACAGCTTGTGATCTAACATTCTTGTCACAGCGTCATTGTCCACTCATTATTGTTTGTCTTTAAACTTCTTACGGTATTTTAGCCGGTTTTCTGTGTGCACGGTTCGGTTGTCTTCCAATGCGTTAATTTTACTGCTATACAATTTCTTCCCAAATTGGGTCTGCCGTCTCCGCCCTAAGAGCTACGTTGCTTACCTTCCGCTGAAATGCTATTTTTCTTTTAGCAAGCGATTAAACAACTACTTCCATTTGACAGTCAATAAGGTAGCACTTTCAGTTCCAATATAGCCAGACCTATTGGGAGGTAACGAAGCCCACCAAATGTGTACCAGATAATGTGCTGTTAACTATTAACAATGTGAGAATTAATATGACACCTTCTGAAAAGGCCTTTAACTTTCCCATCATCAACCGCAATTTTTAAAACGCCAAGATAACTTGGGGACTTAATTTCCAACGTTCTGAGAATAGAGATCCCCGAACGAGGTCCAGTTAAATCCAGGACTTCACTCTACTGGGTACTGTATGCGAAATGATTTCCATGCCCAATAAGTGCCAAAACCTATAAAATCACTCAGTCAAATCCTACCAGACAACGCAGCAGTCTGGTTTGCTAAATACATGTCAGGGACATTCATTAAGCTTCCCTGGGAATAAATTACACCCGTTGCTTACCACTGACTTTGTGGTTTGTAACCTACATTTTCTGGCTTTCTATTTGTTAGCTTCATTTGTTTTAAGCTGCACAGGGTTAATTTGTCCCTCCCAAGAAGCAAGGCCTTTTCACACCAACTCCCCTTGCTTTCTTTCAGGAGTGCACCTTTCTGTAAACAGGCTTGTAAATGTGGTTCTTATCTTGTCACATTTGCTGTGCTTTCAAACACAGAGATCAAATGTTAGGGTCTCTATTCTGAGGCAGCCTAGTGTTTACTTTTCTTTCGATGACTTCAAAGTGAGAGGATTTTTGTGACAATATTGGTGGTACTGGGGGTAGGAAAGGTTTTCTTCTAGCACACAACATTTAAACAAACTATTTTCAGAATATATCAAAATTAGGAACACATAAATAAAGCATATTTTATGTTAATTCTGAAGTGTGTTGGAAACAAATACTTTAATATGATCAAGACAAATCAATACACTAGTAGGTAATGCAATTTCCACGTATCATTTGTGCACTTTATGGTCATTTCAATTGAAAATGTGTTGTATGTACTGGCAACATGCTACTACACCATGCATACACCCTCTCTGCAACTACACTCTCTGCATCACTCCACGCCACTGTACTCTTCAGCACTCCATTCTGCTCCACTGCACTTTACACCACTTCTCTTTACGCCTCTCTACTCTACACCTCTCTACTCTACACCACTCCAGTCTAGGCCACTCCAATCTAAACTGCACAACTCCACTCTATGGCACTCCACCATAAACCACTCGGCAACATTGCACTCTACACCAGTGCACTCTATGTCAATACACTTTACTCTGTAACACTCAACTCCAAACTCCGATACACTGTATGCCACTCTAATCTACTCTGCACCAATGCACTCTATGCCACTGCAATCTACACCATGTTACTCTTCCCCACTCTACACCACTGCGCTCTACCCTCTACTCCACAACAATCTACTCTATGCCACTCCACTCTAAAATACTGCAGTCTACGCCAATGCACTTTACGCCACTACACTCTACTCTGCACTTCTGTACTCTATGCCACTGCACTCTACTATGTTACTCTGCAACACTGCACTCTTCGCGACTGAACTCTATGCCACTCTACTCTACACTACTGCCCTGTATGCCAATGCACTCTACGCCAATCTACTCTGCATCACTGGATTCTAGGCCACTCCACTGTGCACCACTCTGTGCCACAGCACTCTGCCACTCTACACCACTGCACTCTATGCCACTCGACAATGCACCACTGCACTCTATTATACACCACTCTAATCTACGCCAGTGAATTCTATGCTGCTGCACTCTACTTCACTATACTTTTCAACACTCTATGACAATGCACTCTACACCAGTCCACTCTACTCTACCCTACTCCATGCCACTGTACGCTCCTCTTATGCACTCTACTCTGCACCACTGTACTCAAAGCCACTGCACTCTACTCAACAATACTCTGTGCCAATCCACTCTACCCCACTGAACTCTACACCACTCTAATCTGCACTACTGCATTCTTTGCCAATAAACTCAACCCTACATCACTCCATTCCACACCACTGCACTCCATGGCACTATATTCTACCCTGCACCACTCTATGTCACTGCACTCTGTGCCACTTTACACCACTGCACTCTACAAAGCTACACTCTAATCTAAGGCACTGTATTCTACCCCATAAACTTTATGCCATTGCACTTGTTGCCCCTGTACTCTGCAACACTCTATGCCAATGCACCTTACACCAGTCCACTCTACACCAGAACAATGTACACCACTTTATGCAACTCCACTAGATGCCACTTCAATACACAACATTCTATGCCACTCCACAACACTCTTCGCCATTCACTTTACGAAACGCCACACCCCTCACCTCTACGCCACTAACTTTTAGCCATGATGAGCAGCCGTCATACTTCTGTACAACATGGCTAAAACACATTGGAAAAGTCTTAAGCACTTGCATTGGTGAGACCTATTGGCTTTGCCAATGCTTTTTAGTTTGCTACAAATAATGCAAACCGACATTGTCTCCCTGTCAGGAGGAAAGATAGTAAATTAGTTTTTTAGGAGAGGTCCACAAGGGTGTATCTTGGGAAGTTTGGTAAAGATTATTTTTTTCAATAGCATTCAAGGCTTAATTTCAGTATGATTGTAGCTTTGGACAGAGCCTTAACAAATGTAGATTAGTGCTATTATCTCCACACCACCTCCAACATTTTCCGACTTTCGTTTAACTCATTTTACGAGCTTCACTGGAGTGGGCTACACACACTTTATTAAAGTTTCCTCATCAATGGCCGATGAAGCCATCATATGGGTCTTAAAAAACAGATACTTCCATTCCTATTAGTTAAATATAGCAATATTTTGAGTTTAGAGGAATTCTGACAACTTTTGGTCCCTGTGCCACTGCACCTGCAGCACCATTTAGATCATGGCTCTAGTGTCTGCTAGCTAACTGCACTTGTGACTACCTGTTAGTAAAGCTTAGCGATATTCTGCGATTAGAGGGTTCCCTAGAGCTTTTGGCCCCGGTGCCACTGCACCAGCTGCACCATTCAAATCATGACCCTGTTGTGTGCAAGGTAACTGCACTTCTGACTGCCTACTTAGTAGTCAAAAATAGCAATATTAGGTGTTTAGTGGAGTGCATAGAGCTTTTGGTCTTAGTGCTACTGCACATGCTGCACCATTTGATTCATGACCCTATTGCCTGTTAGAAAAATGCACTAGTGACTGTCTCATTTAGTAGTAAAATGTAGCAATAATTCTGGTTTAGTGGGGTCCCTAGAGCTTTTGGCCCCAGTGACACTGCACCTGCTGCACCAATCAAATCAACTCCCTTTGAAATTCAAGATAACTGCAATTGTGACTGCCTTTTTAGTAGTCAAATATAGCAATATTATGTATTTAGAGGCGTTTTGGCAATGTTTAGGCCCGGTGCAAATCATGACCCTGTTGTCTGGAAGGTAACTGCACTTGTCACCGGTTTAGAAATAAAATATAGCAATATTAAGTATTTAGTGGGTACCTGGAGCTTTTGGTCCAGCTACGGCTGCACTATTGAAATCATGCCCTCTTGTGCTGCTCTCCCTGGCCACTCCTGGATGACGCAACTGTAAGCCAACATGTGTCTAGTTTGAATTTACATTTCCTTCAATAATGCAGAACGAACGCTTAGTTGTGTTAATTTTTCTTGGAGTAAACCAGTTCCAGCAGGTCAACTTGTGGCTTGAGTGAGGAGTCTCCTCAGCAAAGGTATAACTACTTTAACCCACCTACACAAAGGAGAGAGCCTTACTGTCCATTCCCTGCATTCTGTTCTGCCCTAGAAGCAACAACCCAGCAGCAAGTTAAAATTAGATGGGCGCTCTGTCGATCCCATACACATATTCCTGCCCCTTAAAATACCTCCGTAAAACAACTGTTGTCCAGATTTGATTTTTTGTATCATTAGAGAAGTAATTAGCTTGTGTAGACATTGCTAATCAGAGCAAATTTTTCTGGACGACATTTTTAACAAGCATTTGCAAAGCAATTGGTCTCGCATTCACGAGAGTTTAAGCTATTGGCATTGTAAATGACAATGCCCTTTTATTTATCTGTTTTGATAATTAACATATAAATAAAAGGCATTGTCATTTACAATGCCAATATCTCAAACTCTTGTAAAAGCAAGACCTATTTCCTTTCAAAGAAGCGGCCACCCTTGTCCCGGGCTGCTTGGAAAGTGAAAGCGCGCATGGCACGCTGAATGTTGCAAGAAAGCATGTCGTGCCTGCAGTAGGAGAAACTCATTAAAGAAAATAGTGCTTCCAGACTAAATAAGGTACAAAAGGGGGTGGTGATGGACAGACCTCGGATGCTTGTTTCCGGTCCAGGGAAGGCATGGCAGTTCGGGCTGGACTGTTCCCATGAGGCACAGGGTCAGACTGATTTGCATATAGCCATGTCTGAACTGGGGTGGCAGAGTGGGCTAAAGAACGGTGATGGATTAAACCCAGATCTTTTGACTGGGTGTGAGTGTTTGATTGGTTCAGATGCTCCGTCCATCACCACCCCCTTTTGTACCGCTCCAGACTAAATAAGGCATACCGTGAAATAAGTGAAGTAAAAGGGCTAGTCCTCATGGGAGGTTACAATTGAAGACAAGGTGGTACTAAGCCTATTAACGAATCAGAAGCCAGTATTTACAAAGGACAATGACACAAGCCAATGAAAAATATGGGCGGAGAGTTGGTGGAGCTTCAAGTCCATACTCGAATACAGCACGCCTCGCAGAGCAGTTCATGCAGTGCCCAGGCTCAACCTAATAACTGAAAGTGGCAAACCAAAAGGACGCTAAAAATAATAAATGCAAAACCCGGGCAGGTGAAAGTAGCAGCAATAAAGGCCAGACTAGAGAAGCACCCCAGCATAAAAGGATCAGTCTAGAAGAACGCTACAGATCTCTGTGCTACAATGATTTCGTTTCTTAAGAAAAGGGCCCCTCTGTTTTAAAGAGATTCTGTTAAAATGCATAATTCTTTGTATTAAAAAGAGTTTTTTGGGATTCAGAAGCTTTGCCAGTGGCTGGTGAAATCCAGAAGGTTGTGCCAAAAACCACTGAGAGCCTCTCATGAGATCATTTCGACCAACTTCAAGAGTACAGCAGGCCCAGAAGCAGAGAATGCCTTTATCCAACACACGTGGGTCTTTGGTAGCCCGGTCTTCCCTTGTAAAAGTCGATGATTTGATGGGTTGAAGAGAAGCGAGGAGAAAATAGCCCATCCTGGAGCCAAATGAGAACTGAAACTCCTGAGTGGCAGCATGTGCTTTCTTGTGTAGCACCAACTGTGAACTAAATCAGTAGCATCTTAAGGATTTTGGTGCCCGTGAGCAAGAATTACCTTGGGGGGCCCTCTAGGGAATAGATTTGTATTTTAATTGTAATTTCCTGCTAAATCAAGAATGCATTATGCCAAATATTACTCAATGAACTTTAACAGGATCACAAATAACAGTTGAAATATGCCCTGCAGGGACACCAAAAATCCTTTAGATGACACTGTGTAGAGAGACAGAGGTAGACCTAGGCAGAGATGGAGGGAGATTTATATAGAGAAAAATAATAGACAGAGGTCAAATATAGAGAAAGTTCAGATTCCTAAGAGGCCTCTCGGAAGATGGGGGCCCTGGGCTTAAAACGTCTCTGCTAAATCATAAACTAGGCCTGCAAGAAGGTTTAGGGCGTGGACTTCAGGCTTTGAAAATGATCCTGATTGACGACCCGTGAATTGTAGCAATATCTTTGTTATTTACTTTGTTACCTGTGTTATTACAACATGATGAGATCCAGTGACAATTATAGATTTATAATCTTCATTTGCATATTCAAATGACGGTAAGAATGAAGACAATGATGGTAGTAACAATAATAATAGTATTGAGGATAATCGCGATGACGATAGTAAAAACATTATAGCGATCATTGGGACAGCAAGGATTCATGGGTTTTCTCAGCGTCCTGTTTTTTATTGGAAAGATATTAGTAATAGGAATGATAACAATAATACAGGCACGGTAAATATCAATAAAACTAGAAATAGTTCTATGAATTTTAATGATGAACATATTAAGATAATAAGTATGCCAAGGAAGATAATGTTGATGAATATGAAAGTGCTAATAATGGTTGGAAAGAATACCAGAATTATGATATTGATAATGATGATAAAAGCAACGGTGGCGACGTTAGTAATTATAACATGTGTTTATTATAATAATGAAAAGAGGAGTAAAGATTATTATTAGAGTCTATGAAGAGGATGAGTTGAGTACTTTTCTAGGCCACAGAAGCAGTATGAGTGGGAGGGGGACATCTATGAGTGTGGAGATGGTCAATGTGTTGCAGCCATGGGGATTAAACCGCTAACCAGTGATATCTGCTCACAATCTACAATGCACTGCTTGAAGAAAGAAATCCATTCATATCTCAGGTCATAGATAAGGCCTTAACTATCCAGATTCTAACCAGGGTTTCCCAGCTAGGGGTCAGTGTGCCCACCTGAAGGATGCCCCCGTCCCATGCTGTAACTACTGCTGTTGATTAATAGAGCTCCGCGAGCTGATGCAGCCCAAAAAACATATTAACTTGATTTTTGTTCTTCTAATCTTTGGTGGCTCGTGTCACGGCTCTGGCCCGATAATTCATTCTGATGGCACTAGTCTGTAACACAAGCATTGCCAATGTCAATTGGTCGTGCCGATGGGAGACCTATTTGCTTTGTCAATGAGGCACAAAGAAACTTGGGCACTTTCCACACAATGCTTGCATATTGAAGCAATGAAGAAACTAAGGAGACCAGTGGGGAACAGTGGAGGCGGGTTGGTGCTGGGAGTGGCTTGATCATACATAAACACAGGAAACAGAGCAGCATCTGCATCCTCATGAAACGGACTACGATGAGGATTTAAAGCAGTGACAGGGGAGGGGATGATTTGTGGAAGAAGCAAGCATAGGCGCGTCAGGCAGTACAGCATACAGCTAGCTTTAAGGCCTTGTCCTGTTTTATGAAAGAGTGCCTGTATGGCAACGATAATAGATAAAGGAGAGGATTACTACGTTGATGCCTGTCTTAGAACTCTACCGTTTTTAGGTCTCGGCCTGCGTAGGCTGCGCTTGCGCAGTCTCGCCGGCGAGATCTTATGTTTTTCAGTGGGGCCATTCTCCATTGGCTGGCTTCCTAAACGGAGGCCAGCCATTGGAGGAGAGGGGCGTCTGTCCATTTAAGCCCGTGTTTTTGGGATTGAGGGGCATGTTTTTTTAGGTTCTTTCTCTCCTCTTCCCATTGGCTGGAATTTTACATTCCAGCCAATGGGAAGAGGAGAGAATGAAAAACACGCCCCCCCAGTCCGAAAATGTCGGGGCTTTTCTGAGAACCATTTCTGCTCCCCCCCCCTGTTCCCTCGTTGTGCTTGCTTTTCTGCCCACCCGTTCCCTCGTTGTGCTTGCTTTTCTGCCCCCCCGTTCCCTCGCTGTGCTTGCTTTTCTGCCCATGTTCCCTCGTTGTGCTTGCTTTTCTGCCCCCGTTCCCTCGTTATGCTTGCTTTGCTGCCCCCCGTTCCCTCGTTGTGCTTGCTTTGCTGCCCCCGTTCACTCGTTGTGCCCGTTTTCTTGACTCTTCTTGCCTCTGTTCCCTCGTTGTGCTTGCTTTTCTGCCCCCCCTGTTCCCTCGCTGTGCTTGCTTTTCTGCCCCCCTGTTCCCTCGTTGTGCTTGATTTTCTGCCCCGTTCCCTTGTTGTGCTTGATTTTCTGCCCCCGTTCCCTCGTTGTGCTTGATTTTCTGCCCCCCGTTCCCTCGTTGTGCTTGCTTTTCTGTCCCCCTGTTCCCTCGTTGTGCTTGCTTTTCTGACCCCCCTGTTCCCTCGTTGTGCTTGCTTTTCTGCCCCCCCTGTTCCCTCGTTGTGCTTGCTTTTCTGCCCCCCCGTTCCCTCATTGTTCTTGCTTTTCTGCCCTCCCCTGTTCCCTCGTTGTGCTTGCTTTTCTGCCCCAGTTCCCTCGTTGTGATCGTTTTTTCTGGCCTCCTTCCCTGTGTGGGGCTCTGTGTGTGAGTGTGTGAGTGTGGGGCTCTGTGTGTGTGTGTGGGGGGGGGGGGGGGCTCTGTGTGTGTGTGTGTGTGAGGGGGGCTCTCTGTGGGTGTGGGGCTGTGTGTGTGTGTGGCTCTCTGTGTGTGGCTCGTTGTGCTTGCTTTTCTGCCCCCCCCCGTTCCCTCGGTGTGCTCGCTTTTCTGCCCCCCCCCCCCCTTCCCTTGTTGTGATCGTTTTTTCTGGCCTCTGCTGTTCCCTGTGTGTAGCTCTGTATGTGTGTGTGTGGGGGGGGGGGGCTCTGTGTGTGTGTGTGGCTCTGTGTGTGTGTGTGTGTGTGTGTGTGTGTGTGTGTGCAAATGCAATAGGTCTCCCTTTTACAAGAGTTTGAGCTATTGACATTGTAAATGACAATGCCATTTCTTTATCTGTTTTCAAAACCAACACATAAATAAAAATGTTCATTTACAATGCCAATAGCTCTAACTTTGGCAAAGGCGAGACCGTTGCATTGTAAATGCTTGTTGCTTTGTTACAATCAACATCTAAAGAGACTATGTGCAGGGATCCCGGTTTAAGCTTTTCAAATGTGCTGAATGAGTGAGCACTTCCAGAAAAATTCAATGGTTTTCATATCTGTTGTGACAGTGTACATGACGACTGTGCAGGAGCAGCAAACACCCTTTTGTTATCCTCCACAGTCACAAAAGCACCTCAGCCAACCCATCAACCACGCAAGGAACTCCCGATTTATTTAACCCCGCTATCATTCACGAAGGAAAACAAGAAAAAGAGCACATGAAGATGGACTAATCGGGCTGCTTCAGAGAGTGTTTTGCTGGAAGGGTCCGGGTGAACAAAGTAATCAGACAACATTGGCGCAGGGGGCAGGTGAACCACAAAGGGAGGGAGTGTGTCCCAAAAATCGAGGGCTGGCACTTCACAGTGGAGGGAGCCACCTGCTACCCCTAGGGAAAGGTCCTTGTACCATATTTTACAGCCCCTTCGGGAATAGGAGGGAAAGGAGTGATTACAGACATTGTATGCTAGGGAAACAGAGCTCATCCTTGAGGAGCGCTGGATTGAAATAAAACACGGGTGTACTGCGCATGTTCGGGACTCGCTATAGAAGGAGGACTGCGCTTCCTAGTGCTGCGTGCACCCTCTGGGCCGGCAGTATTGCTCCACGCTGAGAAAGGAGACTGCAGTCTCAAAAAAAAAAAAGAAGGCCAATCTAATGGTTTAAAAGCTGTAAAGAGGCAAGAAAACGAACACATGAAAATGGACAAGCACGGGCCGCTTCAGAGAGCATTTTGCTCGAAGGGTCCAGGCAAACAAAGTCAACAGACAATAAAACTAAACAAAATCAATGTTATGTAAACTGTGTGGCTCTCATCACGGCGGGCCAGTCTTGGGGAATCCCTCTGCACCACAAAGGCACATGACCCTTCTCAGCAGCTCTGATCGGAGCACAACAGCTGGTCTTTTCCGATTTGGGAGCAGGTGGTAACCGCAGCGTACATGTCGCTGATTGTTCCCGAGCCAATACTCCATGGGCGTTAACTTGAGAGAAAAACTTGGACATGCAGCAAATGTTAGCGGTGTGCAAGCTACCATTTTTTAATGACACATCAAGCAAAGGAGGAGTCAGACCCCAGAAAGCACATTCAACAGATCGCCTGACTGCAAGCGCTGTTTAGGCTCGACCTAAAAACAAAGGATGATATAATATTTCAGAAACCATAAGAATTTCATACTTCATTTGGTGTCAAAACATAGGTTTTGGGGGTCAAGTTGTCTTATAGACTAGAAAATAATTCCTCAGAGCAACCCATACACCATTTTCCAAAATGGCGGCTCTATAATGATGTGTATATTGGGAATTTATTTTAATTCTGTTTTTGTTTCAGGTTTTCCGTTGATTCAAATTCGCGAAAACATGAGCGAAGCAGGTGGTAGCAGAAGACTTTTACCTCCTGACAGAGTGTTGCTAACTACAAAATCTGAGGACTTCTTCAACAAAGAAAAATGTGTCATGTGCCAAACTAATCTGAAAGAAAACCTCACAAAAGACAAAGTTAAAGAAAGATTCAAACTGATGGGTGAAGAGGATCAAATATTTTATCATTGTAACAACTAGTGCTACAAATTGTATACAATTGAAAAAAGCCTCAAAATACTGGACACAAGTGATGCGCACCATGTCACAATCAGGGGGGGTGTCGCTGGTACCGGAACCACGACGTTGCCTCCTAAGCACATGGGAGCCAAATGATCTTACATGAAATGGGCAGAGTTGGGTCACACTGGGACTTGTAATAGCCAAGAGGAATATAGCACAAAAATGGGGTGGAGCGGAGGTGCCATCTCTCACAGCGTGGCGCAGAGACATGGTGGAGGCAATGATAGCTGAACGGGCAGTATATACTGGTAGAGGATGCCCTCAAAAATGGATGAAAATCTGGGGGGCATGGAACAAATATAGAGGGAATATGTGTGATCCACCATCAGATGGGGAGGAAGATGATTCAGAGGTGGATGAGGACTGAGGTGAGATGGGTGGTGGGATGGGGCTTGAATACGGAAGTTTGCGGCTGGCAGACCTGTGCATTTGTAATAATGACTGACTTGTGTAACAATGAAATGTGGTGCTATGGTGATCTTGTATGCAAAAGACTGTCTTATTTTGTCACAACATTGAAAATAAATAAAAAGTTAAAAATAAATAAAATAAAATTGCCTCAAAAGAATTTGCCAAAAAATAGCAGAAACCAGTGAATCACAAGAGTTGAGTCTTCTGAGAAAGCGATGACAACCAAACCCAATGCCCATCCACTTAGAAGATCGATAGCTACCCCTTGTCCACCTCCAACAACTGATCAGAAAGCAGAGGATCTTCAATGTGTTATCTGTGGTTTAGCCAAAACAAGAGCCAAAACGATTGACAAAAGAACAAAGCACAGAGCAATTGACTCTCGAAGGGCAAACATGTTTTTATCATTAGCTAGTTTCTTCCAAGATGAGGTTTTCAGCCGAGTAACTGACCTAAACAGTGAGGTGAATGTATTTGCAGCGGATCTGTATGCCCACCCGAACTATATGCCTGCATACATTTGAAAATCTAAATGTACAATGAGCTTTCAGCAGCAAGGTAATTAACAGCCTTCAATTAAGTCTTTTAAATTACGTTTTAAAGCCACTCTTAAATGCTGGCTACGGGTTCACACTCAGTGAGATCAACAAAATAATGGTCAACATTGATGAAAATGAATTGATCCACAATAATGAAATCAAGATTTTTCTGGTGAGAATGTATGACAGAATTTATTTTTGTCAGTCAAACAACAAGAATGAGTCACTTAAAGTGTTCTCAGCCGATTTGACCTCTGAAGTTCTTGCTGCCAAAATAAGATCACAGGATGATGTAAAATCAGCAGGAACATTTTAAGAAACGCCCTGAAAGATTTAGATTTTGGACTTAATGACAAATTGTGTGATGCCCCAGAGCCCTGCTAATCATTGGAGTCAACAAGAATGCCTGATATTTTCTTAACATTTTTTACATCATTGTTTAAAATCAGCAAAGCAAAACTGATGCAAACTAAAGTTCTTGAGTTCGGAACAGAAGCAGACAACATTGATGCCATAAACATGTCCCAGTCTACCAGAAAGTTTAAAAGTGGCTGAGGACATGAATCTTCTTCTCCCTGATGCTGCGGCGCACAAAGCTGATTTAACTGAATTTATCAATTCGCTTATTCAGTGAGAACTGTGGGCTGGAATTCATGCTTTGATGTCCCAGAATACCGTCCCATTGAAGAAGGTTGGATTTTTTTTTAAATTCTTTTTATTGAGTTTCAGAAACAAATAACGTACAACCATGGATAAATGGAGACGTAACAAATACCAGTACATTTCTGCATTCTTCATCCCGTTGTGCATGAGACAGAGAAAATATCGTCACATACAGTTCAAACAATAGGTGAGTAATATGATAGAGAACATGTGCCAATCACCCTACCGGCCCAGGTCAATGCATGGTACAGCAGTAGTCATAGTAGTTCATTGGTATCAGGATCCTGCAAGAAAGACATTAAATAACTCCAATAGTCTTTGGGTCTAGACCTAGCTGAGAGTACCTCCTCGTATGTCAGTAAACGATCTCTGCAGTGTGCCATGTCTTGTAGCCACTGTTTCGTGCTTGGTATTCTCGTACCCCCCAGCATTGAGATACTTGCCGTTTGGCCAGCAACAGAGCAACTGCACAAAACTTACGTTTCCCAGCTTTAACCGTGGAAAGGAGACCTAGCAGGCACACCTTCATGGAGAATACGATCTCCGCCCCCACCATTCTCTGTAGCAGGGAAGTGACTTTCCCCCAGTATTCCTGTATTGTCCTACAGGACCAGGCCAGGTGGATAAAGTCCGCCTCCTGCGCCCCACACCTCTTACATCTAGCATCGTCTCTTAGACCATATTCATGAAGCCTTACCGGAGTGTGGTACGTTTGGTGTAGATATTTTAAATGAAGAATGCGCAAGTTCCCATTCGATGTGAGTAATCTAATCAGCGCACATGTGGTATACCATTCCTTTTCAGAGAGTGGGTCTGGCAGTGACTCATTCCAGCAGGTCCACGCCCCAGTGGAGGTGTATGGAATCTCGCTTTGTGCTGACTTGTATAAGCGTGAAATTAGATGTGATGTGTTGGTGGTTGTTATGAGTAACTGTAGTGTTTCCAGGCAGGGTGGTTCTGTTGGGTAGTTCGGGTAAAGATCGCGAATGGCCCTCTGTAATCTGTAATAGGTGAAACGAAACAGTAGGGTTTGATTGCTGATATAAGCCAAGTCGTCTAGGTGCTTGAATGTGCCCTCGCAGTATAGGTCCCCAAACGTGTCTATGCCTGCCTGTTTAAGGAAATCCATACCTACTTTTTCAGTAGTCACTGAAATCTGGGGATGATGATGTAGAGGTAGTGCTGGCGCATTGTAGCGGGAATTCCGTTCTCCTACAGAACTGTGCATAGAGATTTGGAACCTCGGCGAATTAGGGTGGCCCAAAACTCACCTCAGTACCCAAAATCCCCTTACCAGGCTAGCTACAGTGTCTCATTGGTCATAACAAACTCCCAATGTTTAGACAAACCAGAACATGAACTTACGATACCTCAGGTCACGTGGAACACATGAGCACTCTTTCGTTATACAATCATTTCAAACCAGAACGTGGAGTAAATGAGGACACGTGCACATTTGAAATATTTATTTACTAATGCCGTTTTCTCAAACGCAGTATCTTAGATAATACAAGGAAACATATTATCAGAAGCAAAGTTATCAGCATAGTTACTAGTCCATAAAAAGCAAATGGTGACAGCATACTAAAATGCTGTAATGAATAAGGGTTAACAACACCTAATTCTCACCCTCCATAACTAGCATATTATATTAATATCTAAGAAGGTCTCTTTGGGTTTTAGCAGGGCGGCCCCATACCTCAAGATCCTAGTATGAAGAGATCACATCAGCTTCCACCAGCTCTCTGCATGCGAACCGCATCAAGTGTGTATGTGTGCTCTAAGCAAAGCAATATAAAACGCGCCTAAAGCCAGAATTTGGCAGGAGCTGCACTTATGTTATGTCTATGAAGGTGCGGAGATCAGACCTCACAACAATTCTGTGTCGTGTTATCCTTGAAGCTTCAGCACTCTCTGTACAGACATAGTTTATTAAGCAAAGCTGATATCAGAGCAATAACATATTATTCTCATGTAAATCACAACGCTCTTCTAGGTTGAAAGCTAAATCAACAATTATGTGTCGTGTGCAGAAGCAGCAAAAGGAAAAATGGCGTTTAAACATTTAATAAGCTCATGCTAACTTAACACAGTATATAGATAAGCAGTAACTATATGACACCCCCCCATGATCCGAGCACGGATAAGATAAGATAAGATAAGGGCCTCCTCATGACATGACAGCAGAGTTCAAGAACGATGAGCAAAGTTATAATCTAAAAATTGATGGAAAAAATATTCATAAACCAATTCTAAAAAACCCAAAACGTCAATACAGTGTACGCTTGTACTCAAGCCAATAGTTCTGGGAGGTGAAAAAATGCAAGCAAAATTGGCAAAAAGTTATGTCAGTAGAAAACAAGGGGCCGTGATCCGAAACTTGGAAAGCTTTTAGGGCAAGACCGAATATGCAAAATATGCAGCAACAGCCTCCAAAATGAAATCATCGTCTTCATCCGAAAACAGTTCAGCCATCCAATTTAACAGTGGGAAAGAACATACATGCTCTTCTAGTACCGGAGCCTCTATCACCATCAGAGGACAACTCGGTGGGTTCTCAAGAAAGCTCTGTGCCAAGAAATCTTGCGCTGCTGCGAGTATGTTCCAATAACCCATTAGTCCGTGCATCGCTGCCAAGGCCATAATCCTTTCGCCAGAACAAACCAACTCGCGAGTAACGACGGGACCCATCAGCTGATTAAAATCGACGTCAGGAGAAACCATCTTGCAGAGACACAAATCAAGGGCCCAGTCGAAATCGCAGCTGAGGCAATGAAACACAGGCTGGCCACATGTAAAATAGGAAAATCTAAACGATAATCCATATGCCGTGCTTAAAGTCGCAAGCGGCAGAGTGCCATAATATTCAAGCATCCTGTTGCGAAACAGTGCCAGGAGGGGCTGCGCGGCTTCTTGCACAGGAAGGGCATCCATTGTTAATAAAGCAAAATATCACCAGAACGCCTGCCGCCAGTGCCAGCAAAACCGGGAATCCACCAAACAGACTTGAAAAAATAGAATGGAAGAAAGCAGGAATGACCTCAAATATTTTTTCAAATGAAGTCACGAGACCGCTGCTAACTATCTTAAAAAAAGTGCGCCAGCCCAGTCTTGGAGGACGCGTTAAAGATGGAATTAACCAGTTCGCTGAAATGCAACGGCAAATCAGTGTTTAAAAGGGCCTGAACTTCTGTGCGGGTGTTAGCTATGTGAAGCACAAATGTTTCTCGAGCCGAACTCAAGGCCACTTCTTTTTGGGACAAAAGAGCTCTTATTCTACTCATGCCATTGAACTCCGCTGTCAAGGTTGGGATGCGCGGCCAGATGGAAACATCCCCTTTCCCATGCGGGGGTGGGTAAAGTACATTTTTGCAGCAAACTACACGTTCAGATACGGTTACCACATAAGCAACACCTTTAATTAACCCACAACAATCTTCATTATTCAAAAGTAAATAACTACCATTTGCCAGTAAAGTAAAAGTGGGAACGATTGCGGGAACTGGTGTGCCTTTCAAAACACAAGCCAGATTAGGGCGGTCCTGGTTACAGGAACCGTGCAACTGAATGTGCCTACACGTTAAGGAGTGATCTGGTGTCTCTGTACACTCCTCCCCATTCAGATAAACTTCTTGTCCATCTTTTAAACATCTATAAGTAAATGGGAGGGACCAGACCTCATGAAGAAATGCATTACCTAATGGTTCATATCGACCTATAGCAACATAACGCATACAATTTGTAAATTTATATAAAGCAAATGGTAATGTTATCAAACCATGGATAAGCCACGTTGCAGCAGTGGCTTCTGCCACAGAGAAAGGCAAGGATTCCAACCTTTCAATATGCAACATTGAAAAAGACGCATCGCGCATGGAAAGCAAGCGCTGCTTGTCAGTTAAATTAAAAGGGGCAAAGAGAGAGGACACATTCATGTAGGTCCATGGCACCTTGCCAGACTTCAGCGTCTGTAGTGTCCATGCAAATTGCATGATAGAACACAATTGATTTTGACCATGGTACAATACAGACACTTCATCCTGCACAATATCCACTACAGAAGACACAATATTATCTAACGTGTAAATGCGGGAAGAAAGCATGTTTATACTATTATCTACCACAGCAAGCACCTTTTCTAGGTTAGCTTGATCAATAGCTCTAAGGCAAATCGCCGCCTCAATCTGGGATGACTTCCAGATTTCATTGTAAAACGCATATATCCATCTTTTTGATCTACCACTAGCCGGGCCTTTTATGAAATCATTTAAATCCACATCCTCATTCAGCTTTGATAGATGCAGCTTAACCGCAGCCAAAGTAGAATGTTTCAGCCAAGTTTGACATAATTTGCCTACCGAATAAGTTGTGACAGAATGGTCAGAATCAAAACGTGGATCAGGTCTGAACTGTTTAAAGCCATCAGACAAACCCAAAAAACGATGCTGGCATGAATCAGCACTTCTGTGCCACATCAGCCAACCCTTTGGATCCATACTGAATATGTTAAAGGATGAATTAAGCAATAGGGTCTGTAAGTCCCTAATGGAAAACTGAGTAAAATAGTTCCAGCTAGAATATTCTTCTAATTCAGGGATGGTAGGACTATTTAATTTTTTAGAAGTAGCCAATCCAAAGCAAGTTGTTTGTGAAATAGTAGAATTCATAAACAACATGTGATTTGGGATGAGGCATGCTCGGTGCAAAGCCTCTGTGCCTTGTACCTGCCAGCTTTTAGAACCCCAAACCGATTTAAGGTCAAAAATTTCCTTCCACAATTCATAGCCGCCTACAGCCAGCTGATCAAAAAAGGACTTTGAGTACAATAATTTGGTATGGGTAAGTCTAACCTTGGACATTGGTTTCTGTGTCATTTTAAAATAAAAGGACTCGGGACTGGACTGATTGAAGTCGGTAAAATAAGTGTACTTTTTCAAAAAAGTACTCGAACTGCCTTGTATAGGAGCCGGGCAATGCTCCCATTGCGTATAATTTACAGTATTCCTTATGGAAGCAGTTTTATGTAAGAAGTGATTGCCAAAATGTTGAAAGCAAAACAAATCACCATAATTAGCAGATTCTGAGTACAAATCTTCAGCATCAAAGGCAGCATAGTATTTCAAATCAGAAAACAAACTTTCTACGGCCTGAACATCCCAATCATCAGAACGTATGTTTTGTTTCACTACATCCCCCATGTTAACTCTAAGCACATTAGGCACATTAACAACCTCTGTAGGGCCATGAATTTGAAATCTAACGGCAACCCACACTATCCCATCAAGGACAGGCCAAGCAGTGATGTTAACAAATGTCAAGTCTCTTTTCAGTCTGTGTGCAGAATGCGACGAGGAAAGTGGGGCCAAAGTTCCATTGAGATGTCGAATGCAAGTTCTTTCCTCGACATAATGTCCATTGACAAATCAAAAAAAATAAAACACAAACCCAATTGACATAAAAAGGTTAATTGAAAAAAGCACTAGCCAAATATATGTCCAAGGGGGAATCAAAAAATGTTTTTTAAATAAGCTGGCATAAACTGCAAACCGTGAGGGCTTCTTTGAGGCGTTTGAAACAGAGTCAAATGAAAATCTGGATTCCGTGGCCAAACGTGTTTGCAGGTCAGGCATAGATAAGTCAGTGGGGTAAGTGTAATCAATGTCATCATGGTCTGTACCAGGCAAAGTACTTAATAAAGGACTGGAAATTGCAGGCAACTCGATGGCCACTTCTGGTTCAGGATTAGAAGCAGTGGCCAAGACAGAATTTCTCACAATGGTAGGACAGGAAACTGCCGGTGTCATACTAAGAAGAATCGGCCACTCTGTGTATCTTGACATTGTCAATGGAGATAAACCTGTTTTCCTTATGACCTGGAAAGGCGGTAAAATGACTGTTCTTGTGCCCTTCACTCCAAGGACTGGAACCGGAGTTCGATAGGAAGGTCCAAATTCTTTCTTGTTATCGATCTTCTCACGAACCAGTTCTCCAACTTGGGGTAGCCAGCCAACTACCGGGATCTGCAACGCATCATCCGATGTGGAGGGCAAATGTTCCTTTGCAAGACTGTCTCTGGTCTTTTGTAGATCCTGTAAAACATTGCAATGTTCATCTACGTCAAAGGTAGTGGCGCGAGCCACGCAGTCTAGACCATCAAGGTCAGGGACGTACATCTTGATGCCAAAGAGCATTTCGTATGGGGTCCGCCCACCCAGAGACCTTCTAGGGAGATTATTAAGTGCACGCTGTACGCCATTGAGGTGGGCCAGCCAGCTTCTGCCAGTGCCTATAACTCGAGCTGTCAATGATTGCTTTAAGTCACGGTTCATTCACTCCACTACACTATTACCCTCAGGTCTGTAGGGAGACGAAAACTTGACTTGGACCCCCATCGAAGTCATTGCATCCTTATACGCATTAGAGGCGAAAGCCGGACCCTGATCCGAATGGAAGGTACCACAGGCAAAATTCCCTACAAAGACATGCAAATCTCTTGTGACAGTCCGTGAATCAGCGCTGCGATGAGGCCAGACCCACACAAAGCGTGTGCATGAATCAACTGCTACTAAGATGTACTTATACGCAGTATCAGAGGAAAAAGGACCGCAGTGATCTAAATAAACACAACCTAGCAGTTTATTAGATATGTACAACTGTGTCTGTGGCGGACGCGCAGCAGTCGAAGGTTTAATCTGCTGGCAAATGTCACATTGAAGGACATAGTCTCGCGTCTGTTTGTACAGTCCCCGCCACCAGAAACGTTGTTGTAATTGAGCTACAGTGGCCGAGACGCCCGCATGTGCAGACGCCACACCCTCATGCGCCGCTGTAATCAAGCTAGCCCTGCGATCCGAGTTGGGAATCAAACGTTCTCCAACTTCAGGAATTGTCACAAAAGGAACCTTTTCGAGACTTAAGTGGTATGTGTACTTCGAAGGGAACCCCGTAGGATGTTTACCTCCCTTCTCAGTGGCAGCAACAGCCGCCAAAATGTCATCATCAATCATACTTTTGGACCGTGTAACTGCTGCAACTACATATGTAGATACCGCTGATTTCGCCGCTTCATCAGCAAGCGAGTTACCGACAGCGTGGACTCCCACACGCTGATGGGCGAGAGTATGAATCACAAACACGAGTGGCAAAGTAGCCTTAAGCTCAGCCACTCGAACCCAGATCATCTTGTGTTTTATTGTGCTACCCTTGGAATCACGAAAATCATTCTGAATCCAAAAGAACAAGTTTTCATTGTAAGACTGTACACAGTAGTAAGAATCACTCACAATAAGAGTAGTCACACTAGGATCAGCGTACTCCAACGCTAGTAAAAGAACACGAAGCTCTGCCAATTGTGCGGTGCAGTCCCCTAGAGTCTGCGTGTGCACTACTCTGGACTTGAACTCATCGTTCACCATGGCACCAACCACAATGGCGCATGCGGAAACGTAGAGCCATGCGCAACCTGCGCCGACCCATCAGTGTATATGATGCAATGGAAGTCCTCCAAAGGTCGCTTAGCTAGAGGAGCAGGATGAACGAACTCATACTGCAAGTACTCCTGCAACCGTAACGAGGCGTCAAAAATAAACGTGACATCCGTGGACGTCAAGGAAGCAGTCCATTGAATCCACCAAGGGTGCAAAGCCTTAGAATTCGGAACACTGGCTTTCGTAACTGCCTCCAAATGAGGACACGGTGTAAAAACCAACATGCGTTTCCCCTGTGACAGAGCACGTTCCTTAAGAATCGCCATCTGCACAGCCGTTAAAACTTTCTCCACAGTGGAAAATCGCAATTCAGCCGAAGTGTACAAGTGTGACTTGTAAGCAATAGGTACTGTGTCTCCTTCATTAAAAGTTAGGTACGTGAAACCCACCGTCCCAGGAATGATTCTTATCACCAGGTTAGTGTGGTTATCACGAATTTAGAAGCGAGCAGATCAGCCTGCAAAGATTGCAAAATGGCTGAGTGCTCAGGCAGCCAGCATGATTTGGTAAAAGTTGGTTGTATCAAAGCATACTAAGGCTTGATACGCTGGGCATATTCCGGAATGTAAGTCCTCCCGAAATTTAAGAAACCCAGTAAAGACTGTAATTTTTTCAGTGTTGTCGGAACATGCAACTGTGCGCATTTCTCCAAGAAGTGAGGAGCCAAACCTCTACCTTCATTATTGAGCTCATAGCCCAGGAACAACACTGTGTACTCCGCAATGTGCGATTTTGCAAAGTTAAATTTGTAACCCATGTCTGCAAAGGTACAAATAATGGAGTTCACCCGACACAGATGCTCCCAAATTTCGTCGTCCGTGAGATGTATGTCATCCACATAGGAGCAAGCATCTGGGTCGATCCTCTCCAAAAGAGAGACTAGGCGTGCGGTAAATATACCAGGACTATTCTTATAGCCCATTGGGAGACGCCGAAATTGTTTTTGAACCCCGGCGCAAGTAAAGCTGGTCCATTGGGAGCTGAAGCTATCCAATCTGTGGGCATAAAAACCGTTGGAAATGTCAAGCGTGGTCTTAAAACGCTTACGCACAAGACTATCCACTAGGGCAGAGCCGTGAGTATTCTGTACTGCACAGTTACGGCAATGCGAGTTTAAATGCCGGTAATCCAATACCAAACTAAATGACCCGTCAGGTTTGTTCACAGTAAAAAGAGGGTTATTCATCGGTGACACACATGTTTCGATAACTCCCTGATATTCCAATTATTCAAGGATTGCCGCGACGGAAGCCTTGGCTTCATGTCATATGGGATATTGAGGTTGAGGCTGCGGCTGAGACCGTAAAGGAATCTCATGGCATGGGGACAATTTATCCCAACCACATTGGTTGCGGTACACAGCCGGCGCTAAAGCCTTAGCCCACTCTTCTGCAAAATGCAGCGCTTGCTCTTTCGAGACTGTGTTCGCGAAACTCGGGAGGATTACCTCCTCCCCTTGCGGTGCTGCGAGCACAAAAGGTGGGGGCCAATCAGCCTCCGAAAGTAAAATGTCATACGTAGACGAAAGATTTTCCCAAAATACCCCTTTGATGGTACGTTGTATGTCACCTTCGATTAACAGGACAATTTCATAAAGTCTATCAGGGGGAGCAACTCTTGTATCAGCTGTTTATATCACAACATAAATGTCAGTCGCTGTCACCTTCAGTAGTGGACGCAGGGCCTCTCTCACAATGGTAATCTCCGCCGCGCTGTCTAGCAAGGTCAGAGCCCATGTCAGATTCCGAAGCCGCGTTCTCACTATCTGTGGCATATCGATGCGCTGTTAAAGCCGCGACTTTCTTTTTTGCAAACTGCGGTCTCTTCGGCGTTGAGCCGTCCTGCTTTCCTGCCCAGTCTGTGTGGCGGGGCTGGTCACGTCCTTGCTGACCACCCCGACCCCTTCCGCCTCCTCCACCACCGGTCTTCGGGGCCGATGAGTCCTGAAAGGAACGATGAGAGCGTTGATCAGAAACCTGAAATTGATCAGGTGATTTAATCGTCGCGCGATCGCGCAAGTAATAAACATGTTCTGTTTGTTCAGGCATCGGAGACGCAGGACGAGATTATTGTGTCTGCTGTTGTTGCTGTTGCTTACCCTGTTTCTGTGTTTTAGGCCAATTTTGTTTTTGGGACTAGGGCTGAACTTCCGTTTCTGAAGCCTGCCCTTGGGGTTGCTTTTTCTCTGACAGAAAAAGGCTTTAGACCCTTGCTATTGTGACCTACTGTTTTATAAGCTGCCACAATAATCCTCGCCACCTGTCTGGGTTTATCGGCATCGGGAATCACCTCCAAAGCATTAGCTACTTGAAAGTTCACTGCATCCCCCTTGACATTAGCAAGTATGAGATCGCAAACTATATCAAAGGAGCCACACAGGCGCATACCCAACTCAACCGCTGCCTCCGTTCCGTGATCATCTTGAACACGTTTAATGATCGTAGGCAGGACAGCCATAGACGGAGAGCCATAACACCTCGCATAGACCGCTGCAAATGTTTTTCCCCAGGTTTCACAGTCACCGATTTAAGGAGCCAAATCCTTTGGTAAACTAATCGTTAACATCCTGTGTTTGTCACCAGGAGTTGTATTAGGAAATACAGTTTCCAGCTGGTCAAATTTCTCAGCAAGCCAGAAAGGGAAATCATCCTTTTCCTGGGGACGCTTGCCCATTACGGGACTGAGCTTCAAACCGCCCTGTCCGGCCGGAAGCGCCGCACCCCCCGGGGGCCCACCCAGAAGATTGCGGGCTATGTATTGCACCAAAGCACGAATCACGGCAATAGAGACTACATGTAGTCTATGAATTTCTACAAGGGTACAATTGCCGTGCTGAGGGTGAGGAGTAAATCCAGCCAAAACAGGCCAATTACCCCTGGAATGGACAAAGGACCTAACCTCGGAGCAGTTAGAGAATGGGGTAGGGCGCCACCAAACCAAACGCGATGCTGCCAAGTATCAATAGGTACTTCCTGTGCCCTGTACGGAGTATATTCAGCCGGTACAGGTGAGGGAGTGTAAGTGTGGAACACACCAGAATTGGCGTCCACAGGCGGAAATGTCACCCACGAATTAAACAGTTCATATGGGTAAGCTGCATCCGCACTCACCACCAAAATCACAGCCAAGCCATCAACGGGAACATTGTAAGTCTGCAAATGATTGCGCACCGCAATGCGACTATGCTGCGGAATGTCCACGGCATTGGCCATGACAGCACAGGAACATAGAAAAACAAAGTAAACTTTGTAGCACAACTGGGTAGTAATTCAAGGAAACCGTTTTAGAAAGATTCAAGCTTGAAAAGACCTATTTCAAAAATAGGTAGGTTTTGTAGGACACCACCGTTTACCGGAAACAACAGTGAAGGGGTTAAGGTTTGAATGATATACTACTCGAGTGTCATGATATAAGACCACCAACGGTTGGGCGCCATGTAGCGGGAATTCCGTTCTCCTACAGAACTGTGCATAGAGATTTGGAACCTCGGCGAATTAGGGTGGCCCAAAACTCACCTCAGTACCCAAAATCCCCTTACCAGGCTAGCTACAGTGTCTCATTGGTCATAACAAACTCCCAATGTTTAGACAAACCAGAACATGAACTTACGATACCTCAGGTCACGTGGAACACATGAGCACTCTTTCGTTATACAATCATTTCAAACCAGAACGTGGAGTAAATGAGGACACGTGCACATTTGAAATATTTATTTACTAATGCCGTTTTCTCAAACGCAGTATCTTAGATAATAAAAGGAAACATATTATCAGAAGCAAAGTTATCAGCATAGTTACTAGTCCATAAAAAGCATATGGTGACAGCATACTAAAATGCTGTAATGAATAAGGGTTAACAACACCTAATTCTCACCCTCCCTAACTAGCATATTATATTAATATCTAAGAAGGTCTCTTTGGGTTTTAGCAGGGCGGCCCCATACCTCAAGATCCTAGTATGAAGAGATCACACCAGCTTCCACCAGCTCTCTGCATGCGAACCGCATCAAGTGTGTATGTGTGCTCTAAGCAAAGCAATATAAAACGCGCCTAAAGCCAGAATTTGGCAGGAGCTGCACTTATGTTATGTCTATGAAGGTGCGGAGATCAGACCTCACAACAATTCTGTGTCGTGTTATCCTTGAAGCTTCAGCACTCTCTGTACAGACATAGTTTATTAAGCAAAGCCGATATCAGAGCAATAACATATTATTCTCATGTAAATCACAACGCTCTTCTAGGTTGAAAGCTAAATCAACAATTATGTGTCGTGTGCAGAAGCAGCAAAAGGAAAAATGGCGTTTAAACATTTAATAAGCTCATGCTAACTTAACACAGTATATAGATAAGCAGTAACTATATGACAGCATAAAGTGGCGTTTTGTGTGCCAAACGGCCTAATGATCTCCATGCGTTTGTGGTTGTGTCAATCGTGTTGATATCTGCTGAATGTAGTGGCGGACGTTTATGTGGAAGTATCGCTGTTAGCGGTACAGGAAGGGGGTCCCCCTCCTCAACCGCGGTATGCGTTAAATATGGAATGGTGTGGTACCAGTAGGCAGCATATTGCGCTTGGGCACAGAGGTAATACAAATAAAAATCGGGGACACAAAAACCACCCTTTTCATAGGGTAGAGTCAATGTACGCAAATCTATGCGCGCTTGCTTGCCCGCCCATATAAGTTTCAGAACCAGTGTGGTTATGTTTTTGAAAACTGCCTTCGGAGATGCGATCGGTATATTGTTAAATAAATACAGAAGTTTGGGAAGGACATTCATCTTCACTATGGCAATGCGATCCGCCAGCGATAATGGTAGCCGTATCCACCTGTCGATTTTCTCTCCTATCTTGTCCAATACCCTACCATAATTAGTACAGATAACCTCCTCGGGATCTCTACTGTACCAGATCCCCAGATATCTAATGGATTCAGTTTGCCAATCTAGCGGGAAATCTGTGGCATGTTGTGAAGTGGTGTCTGTTAGCGGGAGTATGGATGATTTGTCCCAATTAATCTGCAAGCCAGAGTGTCTACCAAATTTTATGTATTCCCGCAGTAACGGATTTAGATTTTGGTTAGGGTCTCTGATGTATAAAAGCATGTCATCCGCATACATGGATATTTGCAACGGCCGGCCCGGGAAATGCAATGCTGAATTATTGTGTGTTTGTCTAATGATGCACGCAAGGGGCTCTAGCGCTAGTGCAAATAGCAAAGGTGATAGGGGGCACCCTTGCCGTGTGCCTCGTGCGATGCGGAAGGGATCAGAGATGTACCCATTTACGTGAACTCTGGCTATGGGATTAGTGTAGAGGAGCGTTATCCAGGTTATAAATCGTGGGGGAAACCCCATACGTTGGGAGTATTGTTAGCAAATATGACCACTCGATCGAATCAAAAGCTTTGGCGGCATCGAGCATGACCGCTACCGCCTTAGTGCTAGGTGTTAGATAATGAGAGACCACAAACAACGTTCTTGTATTATGAGAAGTGTCTCTTGTGGGTATGAACCCCGCCTGATCTGGCAATATGAGGCGTGTCATCAGCGGCTGCAGCCTCACCGCCAGAATCTTTGCCAGTATTTTCGAGTCTACATTTAGTAGAGATAGGGGTCTGTAGGATTCACACAGATCTGGATCCTTATTGGGCTTCAGAAGCGTTATAAGCACAGCTTCACGCAATGACGCGGGTAATGTGGCTTGATCAAAGGCATCACCATACATGGCGACTAGATGTGGAGCCAGGATTTCTATGTATGTTTTGTGAAATTCACATGTATACCCATCTGGGCCTGGTGCTTTACCATTTGGAAGGGAGTGAATGATTTCCGTCACCTCTTCTACCGTTATGGGCAGTGATAAATATTCGTGCTGATGATCTGAGAGCCATGCAATGACAATATCGTTAAGGTAACTGAATGTTTCCTCTGGAGGCGGTGTCTGTTTGGATTCGTACAATGTGCTATAATTGTCTACAAAACAGCGGAGTATGTCCCGTGGGTGTGTCAGTAGTGTACCGTCAGCGTCTCGTATTTGCGTAATAATTTGCGGCCCCTTTCCCTCACAAATTTTCGATGCGAGTATCCTACCTGGCCTCCCACCTTCCCCAAATTGTTTGGCCAGTGGACTTTTAGTGACATACTTTAGTTCATCAGCAGCATACCTCAGGTGTTCGGTGTATACCTGTCTGAGGTCACCTAGTAGAGCGGCATTCTGTGTACGCTCATAGTCCTGTTCAAGTGCTCTCATCTTAACTTCACTTTTTGTTAACTGTTCTCTGATGTCCCTCAGTATCCCAATTGTAGTGCTCATACAGACCCCTCGCAGAGTCGCCTTCAATGCTTCCCAGAGTGTGCCGGGGTCGTCAACCGACGCTACGTTAAACTGGAAGTATTCTTTAATAGCTGTAGCTATTGTGCCTGCATAAAGAGGGTCCAGAAGTGCTTTAGCATTAAATCTCCAGCTAAATGGAGGTGGTGTGTAGTGTGGTATCCGTAACGTTAATATGATCGGGTTATGGTCGGATATGGTCTTAGGTAGTGTTGTTAATGTACTCGTCCATAATAATATGTTATCTGACCCCAACCAGTAGTCTATCCTGGACCAACTGCTGTGTGCCATATTAACATGATTGGCGATAGTCTCCTCCGGGTTTCTCACTCTCCAAATGTCCTTAAGGGACACCCCTTCCATTATGTCCCATATCTTCCCTCTGGCTCGTTTATGCGGTTCCAAGGAAGTATCGGATCGATCCAGTGAGTCATTCAATGCCACATTAAAATCTCCCCCCCAGAGAATGTGCGTGTCAGTAAATTCTAACATATGATTCCAGAGTTCCTGAAAGAAGTCAGGTGCATCTATATTCGGACCATAAACATTTACTAATGTCAGATGCTGCCCTCTGAACATTCCAGACACAATCACATATCTCCCATTTGGATCAAGAATTGACCTGACTACTTTGAAGTTGACACCTCTCCCTATTAATGTCATTACTCCCCTTGAGTAGGAGGAGTACGTGGCCGAATGACATGATTCGGCCCATTTCGTTCCAATCTTTCTGCACATTGTCGGGGCTATATGGGTCTCCTGCAGGAATGCTATGTCTATATGGTGTCTATCAAGACCTGCAAAAATTTGTCGGATCTTTTTAGGATTGGTGAAACCACGCACATTCCAGGTTAATAGGTTCAAATTGACATTACTAGATGCACCTATGCTCGTACAGATGATATAAATGCATAAATCTTACAGCAATCCCAATTGACACATCATATATTGAACAAAACACGTGTGGTCTCATACTCTGTTCCTGATACACAACTTGGGCCTCAGCAATGCATCTCAAATGCCCTGGCACTTTCATCTCAACGAAACCCCAACTTGCCCCATTCCCACCCACTTCAGCAACCCAATTTTGCTGAAGCCATATTCCCCGGTGAACTTTATCAGAAACCATAACTTTGTGGGGCTCTCCCATGTAGAGGTCCGCCGGGGATACACATTCTCCAACCTACTGAGAGGATGGGGGCGGATCTAATTCAGAAGCATATATCGTAGGTTGAAATCAAACAAAACAAATCATTATTGAATGGACATAAGAAGTCCGCTGCGCTGTCCACATCAGAGCAGTCCATCCTGATTATGTAGATATACCCCACGTAGCTGTCAGCCCTCCACCCAGTAGCACGTGTGGCTGTTGAGTCTAGTCCGCATTTCAGATAATGGCCATGTGCGGACCCCAGTGTATGGTGTAGATGACGTGGTGTGTGATCCGTAACAGCATAACAACGCAGTGGTAGTCCACAGAGGCACTGCCCAGGTGGATATCGTCTATTTGGCGGCGATGGCTGGATGGCCATGCACCCACCTGTCAGTCTATCTGTCCCACCAGTGATATTGATAGTCAATACATTTCATGCCTGGGAGGTCACATAACTCACAATTTTGGTCCATCAGACCAACACCTTACCGTTATTTAGAATCTGGCTGCTTCTCCCTTCTGTTCACCCTTCTTCCCTTGTGCGCTACCTTTTTGATAAAATCCATGGCAGCTTTGGGGGTCGTCAGAAAGGTCGTCTTTTCTTCCCACGTGACCTTCAGACGAGCTGGATAGAGCATGGCATAAGGTATTTGTAGTTCTCGAAGCTTGGCCTTGGCTGTGTTGAATTCACGCCTCGCTTGTTGTACTGCGATCGTGTAGGACGGGTAGAATTCTAATTTATTGCCCTGGAAGTTGATTTCGCCCTTCTCCCTCGCAAGCTGGAGTATGGTATCTCGGTCTCTGTAATTTAGGACACGGGCAACTATGGGCCGCGGAGCTGCGCCCATCGGAGGTTTTGGCGCCAAAGCTCGATGCGCTCTTTCGATAATGAAGATAGATGACATGGCATCCGTACCAAATATGTCCTTGCATAATTGCTCGATATATGTCTCCATGCGACCAGTATTGGTCGTCTCGGGTAGGCCTGCGATGCGGATGTTGTTCCGGCGCGATCGGGCATCTAACTCCTCCGCTTTTGTTTTGATGACCTCCAGGACTTTTTCCATGCC
Organism: Lissotriton helveticus; assembly: GCF_964261635.1. Lineage (NCBI taxonomy): Eukaryota > Metazoa > Chordata > Amphibia > Caudata > Salamandridae > Lissotriton > Lissotriton helveticus. The sequence goes on along the minus strand of NC_136059.1, from coordinate 605,690,143 downwards.
TGAGCACTTTGTGGTCGTGGAGTGGGATTCATCTTCTACCGCAGAGACTCGTTTCTCCGCTTCGTCCAGTCTCTCCCCTTGTTTCTCCATCTTGGCCGCAATACTATCCATACGTCCTGTCAGATGGTCTAGCTTGCCATTGATATCTTGGAGGTTGGTTTTGATGGCTTTGAGAATACTCTCCATGTTGCAATCTTCCGTGTCTTCAGCACCCGTGTCATCCTCAAGTGGTTCAGTCTGACCTTTCGGAGTCTTGCGCGCTTCAAAGTTGAGCTCTGATTGTTGTCTGTCCGGCTTCCCCATAACTCCGGAGTGTGGGTCCATGTATAGGTAAGTACCTGGAGCAGAGTCCACTGCTCCGTCACTTCTGCAGGAGCTCGTGAGGGGAGGCAACCAGGTCAGTGGTGAAGGTCACTTCTTATCGTCGTTAGGGAGGTTTGCTCCGAAATTGGTACCGCGTCTACTGTCTGGAAGGGCCTCGTTTGTGTATTCGGACAATGTGGGCTGTGTGGATTCAGTTGTCACGAAGCAGGAGACATATGTGTGATATGAGAGTCATTGTAATGCTGTGATTTGGTCACTGACTGTACCACGCCATCCGTCAGCTATCAATAGCAAAGGGGTTGAACATAGACAGTTGTATAACAGGTGGAGATGTTGGTGGGGCAGTTACTCCATCGATACTTTCCCTAACTTCGCCCAGTACACCGCGTCATCCAGCGTGCGCCGCGGAGGAGACACCGGCTATTGCCATATAATAAGAGGTCTAGCAAGTGTTACTGGCGGTATGTGCTTTGGCACTCCAAGACAGTTACTGTAGATATCGTTCGGAGGTTTGGACGCTGGCGGTCACTGAATCATGCTGGTGCTCCCCATCTACGCCATCCCTCTAGGCCATATCAGTGAGAGAGTGCGGGGCCTGAGCATTACAAAAACTCCAACGAGCCCGTTAGATATATGTCCGGTTATGCCACACTTCCGTTGCCAAACGGCAGCCTCCCGCTCACGAACCTCGCCCACAGAACCAGCAGTACCTATGTTAGTTCATGATATTGACAAGCGGCGTCAGAGCAGCCAGGAATATTACATTGCCACCGTGTTAGATGCGCTATGGTATTGAAACCTGAACCACACAGCTCACCGCCTTCTTTTGTTCACTTCCATCAGTACATTGGCGGAGGGGTTTTTGGCGCGAAATTGGGTGTGCCGGTCAGGTAAGCATTTTGAGCAGGACAAGGCATTCACATGGCCCCGATAGTAATAATAGTGAAGTCCGACCAGTTCTGGCGGTGATGGTATGCTTTTTCCATGTCGGGCACACTTAGGAACACTACGCATTACTCGTGAATGATGGGCGCCGCCATCTTGTAGATACTGTGTTTACATCAGCGCCTCGCGCAGTTAATATCTCAAGGGTTCCAGTAATTTGTCTACCGCAGTGGCGCTATGCATTCACACGGAGTTGCCAATTACATTAAATAGTCTGTACCTCAGCTTGTGTGATGTTGTACTAGCTGCATGTGTCCGTCATTCCCGTTGTTGCTGTGGTATGGGTGCCGCCATTTTGCGCTCTCCGGACATATCCCGTTCAAAAGCAGATCGGACCTCACCAGCACCTACGATGTCTCGATCTGTAGCGTGGACGGGACTCACTGCATTTTCCTAGTAGGCGCCGTTTGCGAGCGCTACCCTCCTCGTCCGCAGGTGGCCGGTGACGGGTATCGGCTGCTCAACGGCGAAGCGGGCGGGTGGCCACCATGTTGCCTCGAGTGCTCCACGATAGCTCCGGAGTCGTTTTTACCTCAATTTGGTGTCGGCATTGGGTACTCGGCCTGCTCCTGCTGTGCAGCGGTTCTTCCCATCCACTGCAAAATAGCTTATATACACCGACAGTTCATTTAAGCAACCTTAAACGCTGGTAATGTATCCGCCCGGCGGAGCTGCTCGTTCAAGCAGCCATCACGCTGTGCGCCCCCTAGTGCCTCCAAGAAGGTTGGATTTTTAGCAGCAACACCATCTGCAGTCACAAACAATGCAACAGTATACACAGCTCTAAAGAATTTTCAAAATGTACATGCTCAGCTTGAAGATCAGCCTATCTTGCTAATTTTCTACAATGAAGATTTTTTCAATAGTGTAGATGACATTTATATGAAAAATCCAGTAGAATTTGATGATCTTTATCCAATGATGGGTGTTTTCCACATGACAAAAGTTGTGCTGCGGTGTGCAGGAAGTTATTTCAGTGGATGTGGCATAGACAAAGCACTTATTGAGGCTGAAACCTTTGGAAGCAAAACTGTCCAGTCAGTATTGAGTGAAACTCATTAGGTTTGCTTTTTACAAGGTATGCACATCATATCTGAGGCTAAAGAAACATTGTGTTGGAATGCTTTCTGGAACAATGCCAAATTAGGTTTTGCATATCTTATATCCGAAGCGAACAAGGCACACAGTGCACTTCATTCAAAAAAAATAATGCAAAGCCAGGCATTGTTCAAATAACTCAGTTCGAAATCAGAAAACCGGCTCATTGAGGGCGGTAACTTGTACCGAGGCGAGGAACATGGCAGCAGGCTAACGCCGGTCGCGGGTGCTCTGGGAGCGGCGCCGCGTCCTCGCAGGAAAATGCTGTGAAACAGACACGCTGCATGTCGAAAACTTGGCCGGTGAGAGTGTCGCATCTTTTTGGCAATTAAGGGGAATATTTCTTTGTAACGCGGTTTTCCTTCTGTCTTTCTTGTGTTTTCCACCTACGTTTGGGAGGCGGCAGCCGACGGTTGAAACAGCGGCGCTAGGGCCGGGAAGCCCCGATAGTCCGGGAGGCAGAGGTGGAGCCGAGGGCGGGGCCAGCATTCTACTGTGGGTCTGTGAGCAGCCGAGCTCAGCTGTGGCTACGGACCCGGGCAGCAGTTGCACGGACCTGCTCCCAGCGGATTAGAAGAGGGGATACACTTCGCATATTTCCTGAAGTGTCGGATTTGCAGTGTCTTCCAGATTGCTGTTCGCGCCCAAGAAAGCTTCTACAGGGAGGTGAGCGGGGGTGTATGGCTCTTGTTCCTGTAGACCTTAAATTGGTTTCTGCACCGTTTACTGCCCCGTTTACTGATAAAGCTTTATTGGCACCGATTTTAGCCAGGGCTGCCATTATACCTGGGGGCTTGAGTCCTTTTTGCAGGAGGAAAAAGGAGAAAAAAAGGGAGAACAAAGAGGAGGTGTCTCTACCCGTGGGGACTCCAGTAAAAAACAAATATCAGCTGCGGTCACAGACCCAATTGGGGATTAGAGCCAGGGGCACTCTGGATCCTATAGGAGGCTCGAAAAGAGTGGTGCCTACGACGCCCCGCAAAAAGAAGGACGCCAAGCTTGGGGGTGTGGTGAAATCTAAAGTGCCCGGTTACCCCCCCCCCCGTAAGGTCTACATCATCCCTCAAATCCTATTTTAAAATAATGGAGCAAGCTGTGAGAACGCAAGAATTAGGGCTGTCTGGTCAAGACACCCGGGATAGCCCTTCTCTAATCCCTCTCGAGAATCGTTTTGCTCCTTTGGTTATGGTGCAGGAATCAGGAATTAGTGTGTGTGCTCTGCTAACCCTACTAGTCCTGCTAACCAGCCAGTTGGTGTTAGGTGACATGCAGTTGTTGTGTCCTCTGTTCTACAAGAGCCTACTCAATCCCTTGCTAAATCGATCCCGCAATTGGTGGAAGTGGGTGCTGGCCCTTTGGTCATCCTAGAGTCTGTACATGGAGCTCCTGTAATGTCGTCCCCTGAGGGAGCAAGCGGGGATGAGGTGCAGTTGGGGTCCTTTCTGCAGGCTCTGAGAGGCGACTTGCTTTCTAAATTTGAAATATTGGAGGCAAACCAGAAGGGGATACACGATAAATGTGAAGTTCTAGAGTCCAAATTGGATGACATCTGCGTAGGCACAGGTTCGTTGGAACTTGAGGTTAAAACCCTCTCCGATTAGGTCCTTGATATTGAGATACTTAAAACTCAGAATAGAGCCTTAAAGTCAGACTTGGAGCGTTTAGAGACACAGGCCCGTAGAAATAACCTGGGGGTTCTTAAGATTCCGGAGGGAGCAGAGAAGGGGGACATTAAGGCTTTCATGTGTAAGTTATTGAGTGAAGGAGTTCTGAAAGATCGTGATGACATTGACCTGGAAACAAAGATTCAGAGAGTCCACAGGGACCCGTTTAAACCTCACCCAGACAGGAAAGCACCTAGGAAAATTCTAGATGAACTTGGAGATGTTAACTCGCCAAAACATTGCTGAAGCTTCAGTCAAAACTAAATTTCCAATTATTGCAACTGGAATTAATGTCAGTGAGGAGTTTGTCGTGTATTTCTATAGGTTCTGAATCGATCCCCCTATTCCTGACCCTATTCTGGTTAAACTACCTAGCTAGTTAACTAACAGTCAGCCCATGAGGCAAGAAATCCCCCATGATGCAGATACCGTTATCTGACGCAGTCACACTACGGCACAGGAACGTGTTATCTGATTAGGTCATAACGCTTGAGATCTAATTAGACAAGCGACATTCCTCCAGCCCCTGATAAGGCATACGACGTTCTCATAACAAATCAAACCTATGACAACCTGGAAAATCCGTGCGGCCATTGTTTTGATTTCACAGAGAACTTTTGCAAAAGAATGTGCTAACGAGCAAGTCGTATGACATCTTTATTGACGTACCTATGTCCATCCTTACGTCAATCTCGGCACCTTTAAGGTATAAATATTGCCGACCTTGCCCTATGCAAACACACGCGTGGTGACAAGACGGAGCAGCCATACTTGCCGAAGCCGAGAGCAGAAGCAGACCCCGCTGGCAGCAGCCCCGCCTTCCTGACGCGCTGAGAGACGCGCTGCTATCTCAAGCCGAGAGACCCAGCACCGGCGCTTCTGGGCAGCCCTCGCAGGCAGCCTGGAATATCGAGAGCAGAGAAAGAGATACCATTCCTCATTCATCCTAAATTCCAGGTACAGAACTGAATAACCCCTCCTAGAGAATTCTTTAGTTATTCACTTGGCAAAAACAAACTTAACTTAAACTGTAACTTTCTATTCCTGCCCACGCATTAGACTTAGGTCAGGTACACGGGGTAGGCGTATTTAGAAACACCAGTTGAGTACGTTTAGTCAAATGTATATGTGTATGTAAATATATTTTAATCATTTTAAACATCATATGGCTCAGAAACCATATCAATGTTTTTACAGTATTATTTTATACTATTGCTTCTAATGTATGCACTTTACTTAACTATAAGTATTGCAATAATATCGATCCATTTCTCTTGTACGAGAAAAGAGACTGATCAATAAATAACATCTTTTATTGAACACGCCCGTCTCTTCCTTTTCTCTACATTCTGATGAGACTAAGAATGCACGTACTGACTGAGTAAAATAATTGCCTTGTGCTCACACGACTCTTGAGATTGACTCTTGATTAGGGGAGAGCAAAGTTGTCATGTTCTATGGTTGTCAGAAACTAAATCCCTTCTTGTCTAATCAGGGGAGTTAATCCTTCCTTGAACATTCGAGAAAGTTTCTAGCGAACTCTGAGCTTAGCTGGCAAACCCAAAAATTAAGTCTAGTTTCGACAGTAGTAGACCTAGTTAACGTCTGGCCTAGGCCTTTACTGCTGTAGGTACTATTCCAATGCGCAGAGCCTATTGGGAAAATAGGAGCTACACTACATGGCGCCCAACGCGTTTGGAAAGGGCGATAAAACTAACGTAAGACATTTAGAGTAACTCAGTCGTGCTTTCTCACTCAGACCCCTTTTCCCAAATACTCCAAAGACGTCTGGAGTGGGTGAAAGGTTATATCCTCCAAAACCTCGCAGGAGGGAACTCCTATGTATGGTTCTTGGTCTAGTCAACGTTGAAGGATAAAACAGTTCCAGAATATTGTGCATCTAATCTCTGTTTCCATAAGAAACCTGATCTGCAAACAAACATAATACCATCCTGTCTGTAAAATGGCAGAGAGTGATGATGAAAGAGAGGCAATTAGATTAGCTACTGAAATAGCAGATGCTGATGCTACCATGCAAACAGCAGACCCGGATATAATACTCATCCAGGTCGCCAAAAGGAGATCTATAACCTTAAAACTTATAGAAAATGGACTGACACCTAGAGGTGGCACAGTCATATTCGTAATTGAGGCACACGAATATCGGCAGACAGAGGTATACTACACATGGATACATTTTCCAGCAGCAAATGCTGTAACAAAGTACTTCCACTATTACAAAGTAGAGGAACCTCCTGAAACGTACACTCCTTTCGAGGAGGTGGAAGTACCACTCAAATTCCAAGAGCATTTGCTCTTATTTGATGGCGCCCTAAAACATAATAATCACATTACAAGGCTCGGTCCTTTAGGAAGACCAGGAGCAACGTGGCCGGTCCTAGCCGGATACACACCACATCCAGACATCGAAAGAATGCCTGCAGCAGAGCTGTTAATACAGCTAAAACAACTACTAAAAATTCACAGACAATTAGTTCAGTATGTAATGCGGACTTCAACAATTCAGCCAGCGATTAAACTACCACAGCTGACCCCACACCAGGGGAACACAAATAAAATTACACCACAGAACATCCAATCCTGCCTAGGTAAAGTTCCAGCTAAACGGGAACAAATACCATTCTGGTTGGCACAGAAAATTACCCAAATAGAGGCGGTGTTTCCTGACACCACCCCATTAGAAAAACACAGGATTCTGACTATATGTCTCCCAATGGGAATCGCACCACACATTGAGGACTGTGACACTTGGGGTACAGTCTTTGCTTCCATCTATACAAAAACGCACGGTGTTCCATCCATTTCGGTGATACCAGATGTGCTAAAACAAATTCAAGATGAATACGGTCCAGAACCTGCTTTAACTCTTGGTATGAAATTACTGAAAGACTTCAAGCAGGTCTCGGCTATATTATTAGCCAACATAAAAGGTGAAGCAGCAAACGTGGCGATCCGCCAGAGGTTAAAAGAGACAGATATAGCAGACCAACCAGCTGAAATTGCCAGAATCATAGAAAAATCCTATGAAGAACTAGGCAGAGATAGTCTAGGTGGAATACCAGTAAAACCGCAACTGACTACAAGTCCAGAAAAAATATTTTTTAATAATAATAATAATTCACCAAAAAAGAACTGGGATGGGAACAAACAATCCAATCCTAAAGAAAAGAAATTCCAGTCCAGAGGAAGGTCTCCTAGGCGAAGAGAGAAATCTCCAAACCCGAGACAAAGGTCACCCCAGAGTGACCCCTCTGGGAATAGATATAACCTTAGAAATAGGGATAATATTAAAAAACCTGATAGATATCAAGACATTGATACACGTCCCTCTCAATCTTTTCAGAATTCCTCGCAGAAATCGGAAAGAAGAGGACGATCAGAAGAGCACGCCAAGTCCAAAGACAAGGAACCTGCTCAACTGAAAAAGAAATTAGAATTTCCAAAAAAGAAGGTAGCCAGTATCAAGGTAGTTAACAATGCCGAGAATACTGAGGACACAACTGAAAAACGGAGAGTGGGCTCAGACAATGCTAGACAGCGCAGCAGAGGTGAGCATAGCTCGCAAAGTCCTTATGAATCATCTGGAGACAGTGGACACGAATGAATACCTTCAAGTGGAAACTGCAGAAACCAGAGTTAGCAAGCCCCACAAAATATACGAGATAACATTACGTATAGAGGGAGATAAGACTAGGAAAATAAGGGGACTATTTTGGGATAACCTCTCCAAGGGTTATGACATCCTTCTAGCTGAAAAAGACTGGCCACCAGAGTTTGTCAGGGAGTGCCCTCATGGCGAAGAAGTAATTATGCCTGCCTTCTCGAATCAAATCCCGATTCATAAAAAATATACACTTGCTAGAAAGTGGGCAGTGGCCTTAGCACCTGCTTTATATAAAAATCATGTAGGATGGGATGAGGATTCTCCTCCTCACAAAATCCAGTTAAAATCACAACCAACTGCACAAAGGCAGTACCCAATTAAGCAAGAAGCTAAAAAACAAGTAAATGAAATACTAGATCAGCTAGAATACCAGGGGGTGATTGAAACTTGCACCTCACAAATGAACAATCCTTTGTTTCCGGTCTCCAAACCAGACAATTCATATCGCCTAGTTTTGGATTACCGACACCTTAACACATGTTGCAAAACTTTTGCAGTGCAAAACTCACACAGTGCTGCACTAATGAATAACATAGTGCGCAAAAAATACAAAACAACCTTGGACATCTCCAACGGATTCTTTTGTCAAAACATAGCACCAGAGAGCAGATATTTAACAGCTTTCTCAGTAAATGGCACTCAAAAACAATTCTGTCGGTTGGCCAAGGGGTACAAGAACAGCCCGGGGGTATTCTCAGCGAGAGTAACAGAATTACTACAACTATATGATGATGAAGCATTATCTTATGTCGATGACATTTACTTAACAGATGATGACTTGGAGACTCACTTGAAAAGAGTGAACACCATAATACTTGGTTTCGCTGCAGAGGGTTACAAATTCAACTTCAAAAAGTCCAGAATTGCCCATCTGACGGTCCTATTCTTAGGATATGAGCTATCAAGTGAAGGTAAAAGCCTGGCAGACAATTTCCTAGAGAAATGTGCCGTTATCCAAGCTCCTAAAACACTAAAAAACCTACAGTCAATTTTAGGCTTCCTAAATTTCGGAAGAACATACATTGCAAATTACGCAGAAAGGGTGAAACCCCTTTACGATCTAATTAAACCAGACTTTAAAAGATCCAGTTGGACTCAAACACACACAGAAATTTTGAGATCCTTACAAACAGACATGCTAATTAAGACAAAATTAGAAACCCGTGATAATACACGCAACCTTGTGATCCGAGTCATCCCAGGGAGATGCGGATTCACATACCTGACCTCTAATGAGGGAGAAAAGGTACCAATTGCATTCAAATCACACTTGTACACTAAGGCTGAAATGAAATTTAGCCCAACGGAAAAAATTCTTACAGCAACACAGACAGCTATAGCAAAAGAACGAGCCCTGGCACAAGGTAAACGAATAATAATCGTGACACCAATACCAGCCTTAGAGGCGGTAACAAAGGCAAGCATTCCAAATGCTAAAGCACTCCATCCAAGATGGATACAATGGGCTAACTCTCTTGCTGCAACAGACGTGATGTACGAATTTGATCCTTATTTAAAAACACAAGAATTTCTCCAATATGAATTTGAATGTCCTCCGCCAACCGAAATTCTGCCTCTAGATGACTACGGCTGTATAATATATACAGACGGATCAGCACAACCTGCAGTAGGGGGTAAACAAGCTTACAGTGCTGCGTGCGCGATTGTTAAAGGTCGTTGGCACGAAGGGAAATTTAAACCAACCCTCACTAAAACACAATCCCTAGGAGATTGTACAGCTCAGCGAGCTGAATTACTAGCATTCAAGATGGCGCTTGAAAATACCGATCGAGAATTCCCCACGCTCATAGTGTGCGATTTGTATTATTGCGTTCAATCTTATAATGAATACTTGCAGATCTGGCTTCAGAATGGTTTCAAGGATGCGAAAGGTGGAACAATCAAGCATAAAATGCTCTGGGAACAAGTAGCTCTTTTACAAAAAGAACTACCAAAGACTCACGTGATACATACACTGAGTCATCAACGTGATGGCGTTCACGTTGCAGGGAATTCATTGGCTGATGAGGCCGCGAAGGCAGCTGTGCAAACGGCTTCCGTAGCTGCCGTCACCCGGTCAAAAACAAAAATAGACAGCGAAATATTACAAGCTGTCAGCGCTTCAGAAAAGGATTCGATAGAACCACTCCCTAAAGGCTTTCCAGTAAAATACTCATACATAACTGATACAAACAATGTTCCTTTTGCTCGAATCCCTGGAGTGGGGGATAGGGCAATTCCAAACATGGAACATAGGTTAGGACTGATAATAGCGGCACACGAAGGGCTTGCTTCTACCCATGCTGGCGTCTCAGCCACTGTATCATTATTAAAACAGAGATACTGGTGGCCACAAATGAGAAGACAAACAAGGAACTATGTTCTAGCATGTGAAATATGTCAAAAAATGAAAGTATCAACTGTGAGACGTCCAGCACAGACGCCCCTTCTAATCTCGGATAAACCATTAGCCTGTGTTTATCTAGACCACTGCGGTCCCTTACAAAGGGATGGTAACTATAAATGTATCTTGGTCGCAGTGGACTCATGCACGAGATTCATATGGATGTGGCCCCAGCGAACGGCTGACGCCAGAACTGTTATAAAAGATTTGCGAGTCTTTATCGGCACATACGCAATTGGCATTCTGCATTCGGACAATGGTCCTGCTTTTAGCTCTCGGGCTTATAAGGAGGCCATGGTCAGCATGGGCGTGCAATTGCGGTACTCTTGTCCATTTCACCCTGAGGGGAACGGAATTGTTGAAAGAAAAAACCGTGACATAAAGCAATCTATAACGGCAAAGGTATTAGGTTCGGGAGCTGGGTGGCTCAAACATCTAATAAGTGTCCAACGTAGTCTAAATAACTTGCCAAGAAATTCTCTGAAGGGATTCAGTCCGTACGAATTATTATTCGGAACTAGGATGTTGATCTCTGACCTTGATAGTCAGACTTCAGTGGTAATAGAAAAAACCTTTGATGTCAAAGACCGTTTGGCTATTTTGCAGGACTTAAACAAAACAAGAAAAGACCTGAGCAACATACAGTTGAAACAACAGCCAACAACCACTGAAGAATCACCACCTGTCCCAGCAAGACCTGTCTGGATTCCAAAAGTCGGGGATCTAGTCAGGGAGAAGATCGCGGTAAAGAAGGAATTTGGGCCTTCTTACAGAAAAGCAGTTCCTGTCTTGTCTGTCAACGGGACAAGATCAGTTGTACTACCGCCACTTGCTGGAAAAAAGGAGAACCGAGTTGTATCCATCGACCTGGTAAAACCACAACATGTGGCCGATAACAAACGGTAGGCCAAGTGGACTCCCAATAAGTAGCAGAACACCAAGGTTTGCTACCAGTACAGAGGTCCTAACAAAGAGGCTTATCACATTCGAAACGCCTAAAGAAGAACAACAAGGACTATGCAACAATGCAATAGAACTCAGACCTCTGAAAACCCAAATAAAGACATTTAGCAGAGACACACCAATCTACAATGAAGTTCCAAGTGAAAATGCAAGAAACAAAAATCCTGAACCAATTGGAACAATTGACAGAACTGCATCTGGTTACTTCATCAACTTCGATGATTCCTCTGAAGGTTTCAGCGAACAAAAGACACAGCCATCATCAAAATCCTTTAAAGACAAAGCTAAGGAACTTTTGAAACAACTGAAAGAAACATATCTGGTTACTCCATGGATTGAATTTTGGGTGGGTTTTGGTGCATTTATCCTCATACTTTGGCTCATCATGGTATTTACCTTGGGACGCTTCATTGAGGGAAAATATGCTAAAATGGACACAGCAAGTCAGAACATCAACTTGGTCCTCAAACCACACACATCTTCACACGTCGAGAAACGAGAACTTTCTTCAGAACTTTCTTCAGCCAACTTCACAGCAATTCCACTACCTGGTGGGGTAGCCTGGGACAACACTGACTATGAAATTTATGGTCCGGTCGAGATCCTGAAATATCCACACCAAATCAAGATCTCCTTGAGTGACTTTGCAAAACCAAACTCATTTGCTGATGATTGGGACTTTGAAAGTATAAACAATATGATGTCTGACTTAGTAATGTCTGCTAAATTTACAAAACATGATTATTTGCAAGGTTCTACAAATTATGATAGTATGTATTGCTATAACCATTATGGTAACCATTTCTTGCATAAATCTGCACAACCTAGAAATGTTTTAAATTATAATCAATGGGAACATTGTGCTACACCTCCAAAAGGGAGCTCTAGAACCGTTTATGACAAATATTCATATTTTTCAGGTTTTAACATAACTAATGCTGAAACATTTTATTACAAATTGTCAAACAAGACAGGGATGAAAACCATGATAACCAACACGAAATTGATATATTCAGATTCATTCTTTGAAAAAATGAATACTTTTGGATTTGATTATTGGGACAAAAATGTTGATTTGAAAAGTGTTTGGGGTACAAAAGAATGGCAAGTACAGGGTATAGAAGCTTTGTTTAGAGCCTGCATGATCCCAGAACAAATGATATTTTTAAATGACACTGTTCAACAAACCACCTGTCTTGGCTTAGCCAAAATCAAAGATTTAAATAACCTGTCTATTCCAAAGCCAACAATGTTTAGCAATAACTCTGATACAGATGAAGAAATAGACATAAGCCATATACTTAACCAAAACAGAACACATCCTGATTGGAAACAATGGTTGATCTGGCCCACAGATACAAATAACTGTCAAGATAGATTCCTGAATAAAACACAGGGTTTCAAAATGACCAGGCCAGACCCTAGATATCCTCAAAGACATCACCCAGGGATAATAACAACCTACAGTGTGGGCAAATTATGCCTTCAATGGCTACAAACTTCCACACTGCCTGAAATTAAGCAACACCTAACTTTACTTACTGATGGTGCTGACTTGCGTGATTTCATACTGGGACCACGCAAACAGCGTCAAAAGCGTTTCATAGCAGCCTCTGTATATGCAGCATACAATGAGGCCTGGAAGGTTACTCAAATTGAAACAGCAGAGAGAATACGTGAAATTGATCGTATTAATTTGGAAAAATCACTTTCTGTAGTGGACAATGGGTTAATGACTCTGTCCTCCAGAATATTTTCATTGGACAGCATTGTGTCTTCAGCAATCGACATATTATCGCAAGACTTACTGTTATTACAACATGGTCAGTCGCAATTGCGCTCTATTGTACAGCTTGGCTGGACGTTACAAAATCTGCGTTCAGGCTATGTGCCTTGGCGTTTAATCAACACAACGTCACTATTCCAAATCTTTAACCTTACTGATAGACAAATCGGTATGGCGCAGAAGGGTGCTGATTATACAATCTTGAGCATTGAAAAACTAGAAAGATTACCAATGACAATGTCAGAACGACCTGTCAGTGAATGGATAATCCACGGAATCATAAATATTCCAATCTCAACCTTCAGGTTTCAATACTGCCAAAAATATATACAGGCTGGCATGTACGAGAAATTGGGAAAGGGGTACCTTAAAACAACTTGGAACCTGCCCTATTCACATGCATGTGTCAGTAACAAAGGACAGAAAGTGTTTCTTAGTGGCAACAATTGTGCTATGTCACTAAGCGGCACGCTTCTGTGTAACGGTATTAGTTTGCACGGAGCCTGTGAAGGGAATTCATACAACCTTTCATGTCACCAGCAAGGCGCACCTGCAACTGAAATAGAACCATTCTTTCAAAGACTCTATAATGGGAGTTACATTCTTATTGTAGACCGCAGATGTTGTAGTCTTATGCCCGGGACTCCTTATCTCGTCACCACGACGGCGAAGGTCAAGTGCTGTGGACGTTCTTTGTTCCCCAGCTCCTTACCAGACAGGGAGGCAAGGGCATGGCCCAGTTTGAAAATTACTTCTATTCGAATAGACACTTTAAGCAGAATGAAAACAGTGCTTCTTCAGACGCCTACAAGGCTCACGTCATCAAAAGAAACGTATGATCTACAAGTCGCAAGGACGACTGCAGAGATACATACATTATTATCAACTAATTCCCCCGTACATTTCGCGGAAATCCTGAGCGAAATCTTAAATATTTCTGATACCACTGGGGTCTCAAAGGTATTTAAGACAGTATTTTCGATGGCATTAACACCATTCAAAGCCGTACTGGGTATTTTTCCAGATTTCGTCCATTCGATTTTTGGCGGACTTCCCCTGATCCTGGGACTAATTGCAGGAATCCTATTCCTAGTCCTTATTTTTCGTTATGGCAACCCATGTCACAGATCAAACTCTCGCGACAATGGAAGATACGATCCTAGCCATTGGATACCGGGACCGGATATCAAAAATCCTGGGACTCTCCCGGCTTAGAGACCTAAACATGACTTGGTTTCTATCATTTCGACCAATGTGGCAAAGGTGTGTTTTACCTGTACTAAGGTGTCTGCTATGCGGAGAAGAATGCGTGTTAGACACCTGTCTGACGCTACAATCGGATGCGCCGGTGGATGCAGATACACTGTTGGTTCCTACCAAGGTTCACGCACTGTGCTGCCCTCAAAGGCTGCCAATTCTGATGACGGCATTCCTGGAATCTTCACCACTACGATTGAAGAGTAGTGAAGTTCAAGATGAAAGCAGCATCGAACAGGTACGACCTTCTGTCAGCAATGCAAATCAGAATGTCAATGGAGACAATCATGCGCACGAATGCATGGTTACCCCTATTTCCGACTTAGTGGAACTTTCCCATGAAGCTGTTGACAGTTTTTTCGAAAGCCTGAATGATATGATGTTCTCTCCGGAACAGAAATAGAGACTTTTGAGTAAACTCGCACACGGCGTTCCCTGAATTCGGCCTTCAACCTTTAAAAATAAAGTCACATGAACAATTACAATCCAGTTCACGGACAGCAACTTTTTTCAGCAAGCCCTTAAAATATTTTTCTATATATTTTTTCCCCGGGACACTGATCTTCTGCTTAAAGTAAGAAACTATTCCTAGAGAACTAAGATTTCTATTTTAGATACTTTATATAGACTTTAGCTGCCCGCTGGTATGTTCACAAATATTTTATTATGTGATGAAATGGTCTCGACCTTCCTTTCTGTATAGCCATATTAAGAGCCATTTCATGTGTATTTCTCATATACCAAAAAGCAATAATGCATTACAATGCGTGTTTACTTTTGCATTTAATTCATAGCTTAAGTGCATACAATATATATGACTGCAATTTTTCAGTATATTTGAAAATTTCGAAATGCATTTATGTATTTTGGGGTGGTAAGGTATACACT
Organism: Lissotriton helveticus; assembly: GCF_964261635.1. Lineage (NCBI taxonomy): Eukaryota > Metazoa > Chordata > Amphibia > Caudata > Salamandridae > Lissotriton > Lissotriton helveticus. The sequence continues at coordinate 605,675,129 of NC_136059.1, read as the reverse complement.
ATACTCTATAGTATGTTGTACTATGTTATACTATGCATAGATTAGTAGATATGACCATAGTTAGCGTGGAGTGGGTGTCGTGTATTTCTATAGGTTCTGAATCGATCCCCCTATTCCTGACCCTATTCTGGTTAAACTACCTAGCTAGTTAACTAACAGTCAGCCCATGAGGCAAGAAATCCCCCATGATGCAGATACCGTTATCTGACGCAGTCACACTACGGCACAGGAACGTGTTATCTGATTAGGTCATAACGCTTGAGATCTAATTAGACAAGCGACATTCCTCCAGCCCCTGATAAGGCATACGACGTTCTCATAACAAATCAAACCTATGACAACCTGGAAAATCCGTGCGGCCATTGTTTTGATTTCACAGAGAACTTTTGCAAAAGAATGTGCTAACGAGCAAGTCGTATGACATCTTTATTGACGTACCTATGTCCATCCTTACGTCAATCTCGGCACCTTTAAGGTATAAATATTGCCGACCTTGCCCTATGCAAACACACGCGTGGTGACAAGACGGAGCAGCCATACTTGCCGAAGCCGAGAGCAGAAGCAGACCCCGCTGGCAGCAGCCCCGCCTTCCTGACGCGCTGAGAGACGCGCTGCTATCTCAAGCCGAGAGACCCAGCACCGGCGCTTCTGGGCAGCCCTCGCAGGCAGCCTGGAATATCGAGAGCAGAGAAAGAGATACCATTCCTCATTCATCCTAAATTCCAGGTACAGAACTGAATAACCCCTCCTAGAGAATTCTTTAGTTATTCACTTGGCAAAAACAAACTTAACTTAAACTGTAACTTTCTATTCCCGCCCACGCATTAGACTTAGGTCAGGTACACGGGGTAGGCGTATTTAGAAACACCAGTTGAGTACGTTTAGTCAAATGTATATGTGTATGTAAATATATTTTAATCATTTTAAACATCATATGGCTCAGAAACCATATCAATGTTTTTACAGTATTATTTTATACTATTGCTTCTAATGTATGCACTTTACTTAACTATAAGTATTGCAATAATATCGATCCATTTCTCTTGTACGAGAAAAGAGACTGATCAATAAATAACATCTTTTATTGAACGCGCCCGTCTCTTCCTTTTCTCTACATTCTGATGAGACTAAGAATGCACATACTGACTGAGTAAAATAATTGCCTTGTGCTCACACGACTCTTGAGATTGACTCTTGATTAGGGGAGAGCAAAGTTGTCATGTTCTATGGTTGTCAGAAACTAAATCCCTTCTTGTCTAATCAGGGGAGTTAATCCTTCCTTGAACATTCGAGAAAGTTTCTAGCGAACTCTGAGCTTAGCTGGCAAACCCAAAAATTAAGTCTAGTTTCGACAGTAGTAGACCTAGTTAATGTCTGGCCTAGGCCTTTACTGCTGTAGGTACTATTCCAATGCGCAGAGCCTATTGGGAAAATAGGAGCTACACTACAAGTTGATGCCTACAGAGATATATTCAAAAGGTAGGAGTCCATATTGTTAAATAACAAAACAGCAAATTGGAGGAAACTGACCTTCGTGGTGTGGCACATGTTGAGTGGGCTGTTCAAAATGGTTCCAATCAAGTCATTGTACTGTCAAATGACATAGATGTTATTATTGTGCTACTTCGATTTTTTGCTATGTTCATATTTCAAGGATTGTCAGAGTTATAGATAAGTTATGGAACATGCGAGAAAAGACACTAAATCCCGCTTCATATTCTGTACAAGAAACATGACCCAGAGGTGCCCAGTGCTCTTATCAAGGATCATATTCTTACAGGTGATGACACTATGAGCATCAAGAAAGATATTTGGCTGGGAAGATATTGATAGGGTGCTAAAACCTAGGAAATTTCTAAAGCCTCTACCCACAGAACTTACACATACATGTACTCAGGGTCGGACTGGAAACCAAAACCGGCCCTGGCAAAGTGCTCAGCCGTCCTCTTCCCCCACTCAGGGGGTTGAAGGTGCCGCCGAGCTCTTTGCCGGGGCTGGTTTTTGGCTGATTTTGGTACAGGGCCGATTTTGCAGCTATGCTGCAAAAATGGCCCTATAACAAAAACAGCCCCCAGGGGCCCAAAACCGACTCCCACAAGTGCGGCGCACCGAGGGATTGCCAAGTGCCCGCTATAGCCAGTCCGGCCCTGCATGTACTTGAAAAACCTGTGCTACAAAAAGATGCCCGTTGATATGCTCTTCTCAAATATTCAGCATTCTGCAAATGTACCATGAGTGATTGTCATAACAAATACAGTGAACTATAAGAATGTGTCTAAAACAGGAGTGATAAACATGATTTTTTAAATCATATTCAGATCATAAACATTGTTTGCTGCATACATAAAAGGGATTAAAGACCATTATTATTTGTTTCATTTCTATATATGTCTCTTCTTCCTCTATTATAGCAGCCATTTTGGAAAATGGCAGAAGAGTTGCTCTGAGGAGTTATTTTCTGTCTCTATAAGACTACTTGACCCCCCAAAACCTATGTTTTGACATCAAAATGAAGAATATCGGTCTCATGGTTCCCCACCCCCTAAAATCTACCCCAAACTGCCCTACCCCCTAAAAACTACCCCAACCCCCTAAAACCTACCCACAACCCGCCACACCCTAAAATCTACACCGAAACCCCAACCCCTAAAAACTACCCTGAACCTCCCACCCTGTAAAAACGACCCAAAACCCCCACCCCCACCCCCTAAAAACTACCCTGAAACCCCTCTTACCTATCTTGTTAGCTTTCCGACGCTCCACTCTCCCCGCCCATCCCAAACACTAGACCGACTTTGCCTTAACCACGCACATGCGTGGTTAAGGTAAAGTCGTTCTTCGGGCAAGTCGTTATTCGGCTTGTGGGCTTCCGGAACTCATGGCTCTGGCCTCGTTGTTCCAGATGTTCCCCATCTTTGTGGCCTTAGCCCATACAAAACAGAATCACATACAGGCCTTGAAAAAAACCAAGGTCTGCACACCACAAGCGTGTTGATACTTGAAAAATACTACAAAGAATAAAGTAATACAACAAACAACCCTACTGCAGCAATTTACTAAATGTTTTAGTCCGTCATATGTTTTCATATGTTCTCTTGCTTTATGTACATAAGACATCACAATGTGAATTTGAAGGTGCCGGCAGATCCAGTCTAAAATGCGTAGGATTGTGCCGATGTCTGCAGCGTTTGTTCGTCTCTCTCAGTAGGGAATGTGTGTTTGTCTGCGAGGTAATTGGATGTCTCGGGCAGGGATGCTGAACCATGAAATATTTACCATTCAAGCTTAAATCAGAAGCAATGTGAGGATGTATAATAAAAACGAGTTGCAGAAGAGGACATGGAAACTGTACAAACCAAGAAAAGATAATTTAAGAAAAGAAATGAGAGTAAGCCATGGCTCAAAAGCAGAGAAAGAGTAACAAGCATTTGTAATGCAATAGCTCTCACATTTATTGGAGTTGGAGCTACTGGTATTGTAAATGGCAATGTTTTTATTTATGTTTTTTGTTTGCAGTGGAGTTATTATTCAAAAAGTGCACACTACCATATTACAAGCTTTTATAGCAATGCAGTAAAGCTATAGCTATGTTAAGGTAAAGTGGTGTGAATGGATGAATAAAAATCCAAGAGAAAGGATCTTAAAATGTAGGATGGAATGCATAGCAGGTGACAGGGACTACTTATTATTTAATACAAATATCTATTTAAAAAAAACACAGGTGGCTGAAGGCTCTTTTATATGATTTCAGGGCAAAATAAACAAATACAAATAATAATTACAGAGTAACTTTATTTGTCTTAATTAATGTATAGCCGCACCATAAACTGAAGATGTGTTTTGAGCAGTTTTGAACATCCAACACTTTGAACCCAATCCCAAAAGAGGTCTGCACAAATGTACTGGTATAAATATTCAAAAATATATAAAGGCTTCAAGAATGATTGTCAGATACTGCTACGCCTCCCTTTGATGCCACTGAGACCCAACCATTGAACAACTATTTTATATTTGGAAACAAGTCTTGCATTGCAGACATGAGCACAATAGCAACTTAAGGAATAATGAAAAGTTTAAAAAAGCGCTATGACGCAGCCAGCATTGCCTACGTATTAGCGTTTTTTTGTTGTAATTTTACTGACTGTGCTGCTGTGTGACGTGAAGTGCAATGTTCTAAAACAGCACGGGGCTTTTGGGCTGGCAAACAACACGAATGAGGAGGGTGGGGAACAAAGAATATGCAGCAGGCACACACATTGTATTCCCGGTCATCTGATTGGTGGTCAGACTTTGATATTCTCCCACATCCTCATCCACTGAGTTTGCGTCACATCGTGAGAAGGGAAATTGCCAGTGCACCATGGCAACTTTATTGGGTTGGGGTCACCGTACTCTTGCACAGATAACAGTATGAGAAAACAGGAAAGCGCACAGTGGATTCTTTCTGATCTAAAGTTGCTGCTTCACACTCTGATTGACCAATAGGCATAATGTAGGCGGGGGCTGCATTGGCTTCACCTGTCTAAAAATTGTGCAGTCAGTGAACTGGCCAAAGAGGGCATGAAAGAGCTGAAATTGTTTCATAAATTTAAAGCTGTTCCGAACAGGGCCCCAAAATATGCTTGGCCCAGAGCCCCCAAAATCCTTAGGATGTCCCTGTTCCTAGCCCCACCAAAGGTGCTGTGAAGCATTTGAGATGCTGCAGGAGCGCTAGCTATGCAACAAAATCGATAATAACAGCAGTTTATGCAAAGTTTGTTTACTGCTCGACCACTTGTAAACCACATCGAACACGCAGTTATGTCGCTTCTGGTCACATCTGCATGAGGTATCGTGCGATGCTGCTGTTGTTGAGGTGTCTGTGGGTGCCACTTAGAGTCTTGTCATCAGAACATCATTTTTCAAGCCCTGGGCTCTTCTCCATCAATCAATCAAAGTTTGTAAATCCCGGGGTGAGGGTCTCAAGGTTGCTTGTTACTATAATTGACTGGAGGTGTGTCACACCAGTTTGCTCAATGGAAGTAACACAGGACTACAACTCCCAGAACACACAACCTGTGAAATGAAAGTCTAGGACTTGAAATGGTGCTCTAAGGAAGTAGGGCGAAGGAGGCACCTTATGAACTCTGCAGACATAATATTTATTATCAGCTGTGCTAAATTTCTCAGGCCCATTCGAGAGTAGATGCTCCAGTCCAGGTGTTGTAGTCTTGTTTTATTCAAATAGAAAACCAGGACTATAAGTCCCGAATGAAAAGGAAAAAATGGACAGAAGCAGCTCATCATGCATGGACTCCGGTAACTTGGCAGCTGTGTTTATCACTTTTTTTTCCTTCAAAAGAGATGGACGAACACAGACTACTAAGAGATTAGAAGCACCCGAGCGGCTTCAGAAAGGTCGCAACTTTGGTCCTGCCTTTGAGTTATTTTGAAGCCTTTGAATTCGCGTTGACATGACAATTTTTATTCTTGACATAAGAGGTGGCATTGAAAGGGAAAAATCCATATAAGATTAATTTAATTTAATTAAAAGTGCCTATAATTCTCTCTCTGCGTTTGGAGCATACAGGCCCATATACTACATCTTCACCATCCAGATCAGGGTGGTGCATGGCGCCCCACACCCAGTCCTGTGCCAGTTTGGCCAACAGGGCTTTTTCACTGTGGCGTTGTTTCAAACGATGGCCATGTATTGTGCTATTATTTAACTAAAAGACTGAATTATGCCATTTTCATTTTCTAACCCATGTTGTGAAGGATATATTGTCACTACCTTTCCTTTCACTTTCTCAACACTCCCTAAGTGCACACAACTTCTTCCCATCCCCCTCTGACTGGGGCACATCTGTGATACATTGTTTACCGGATTAATTACTGGATCATGATTATTTCATGCTGATCGATAAGATTAAATATCATTGATCTCAAATACATTGAGTATGATTGTAATAATTCCTGATGACATTTAACTTTGTGTGTTCTTAAATAATTTTTTCTATTGGGACCTACTGTTAATGTACTGTCCTTTACCCAGGTCCCAGTTGCTAATTTGGGTTTACCCTTATCTATAACTATGTTTATCACTTTGGCTCTGCCACTGGATATCTGAAAGGAGAGGGGCTATGTGACTGTGGCCGTGTGACTTTTGTTTAATCTCCCCATCATCAGAGGATGCAGGAAAATAGATGTGCTCCTGATGACCTATTTTCGACCTTTATGTCAATGGTGTGAAAGTTCATACTGAATATCCCTAGTCCCTGGACTTACAGTGCATAAAATATATTATTTTTTAGGTTGAGCCTATAGCGGCAGCGTTCATGCGTTGTTCACTTTGCAAGGCATGCTGTATTCAGTATGGAGTGGAGGCTCCGTAAAAGCTAAGCCCACTCTCCACCCATCTTTTTCATTAGCGTGTGTCTTTGTCAGTCCTAAATGTTGCCTTCTGATTGGTTTTAGGCTTGTTAGTCCCTCTTTATGACTGCCATGTCATCATTTGTATCCTTCCATGGCTACTGGCCCCTTTACTTCGAGTCCGTGCCTTCTCACCCCTCCCCCCGCTTTCCGTTGTTCATGCCTTATCGCCCGCAGTCCCGTTTGTAATGCAATAGGTCTTGCGTAAATGTGAGTCCTATTGCACTGCAAACGCTTGTTTCACTAGAAACAGCCCTGCTTCAAGCTCTCTGCTCCCTAGTTACATGATACATGCTCCTCTTAGTCAGAGCCTGGCAGTCCTCTAAATGCTGCTACACAATTGTTGCTTAAAGTGTACTGGTCTAACTTTTAACCCTGTTTGACCCTGTGAAGAACTTTAATAAGTTCATATTTTTATCCTGCAAGTCAGTGTTGTAAATAGACCATACGTGGTCGAACAGACCTGATTTGAAGGGTGTATGCCAGAGAACCCTGGTTTTATATTAGTTTGGTCTCTGAATGGCGTCTCGATAAGTAGAGTGGACACTGTCCTCCTGTTTGCTCTGCTTAGCCCACAGAATCAGTTGCAAGGGCAAGTCCTGGCGCCTTATTTTCCACCGGTATTTTGACAGGAGCCGAGGGTAGGGCTACTTCTTCAAAACAGAGGAAGCGCTTGTGGGAGAGACAGCGGGGAGGGGTGTGTTAAAAGGGCAGGGGAAGAGGCTCTCTTTTGGAATACAGAAGTGTGGCTTTCTGTGACCACCCTCGCTGCTGGCAGTCATCGGCGTGCCCATTTTTAAAAAATGATTGGCACTCCATCTCCTAGTGATAGTGTAGCACATGTATAACAATGCGAAACCCTCACAGCCTCGAAGCGCTTTTGGGTAGTAATGCAATATGCTACTCCATTTGCTCTGCATGGTTGTAAGGTTATATAGTGCTGTCGATTAGAAAGCGCCTTGAGGCGTTTCAGTTGACAGTAAAACGCTCCACTAAGTGAATTGTCGCTGAACGATTTAATCATAGCTGTAATTACTATAATCTTAGCAGTAATAACTCACGTTATCGGCTTTAGAAGGATTAAAGGCTAGCTAGCCCACAGCTTACGCAGCTTCGAGGAGTGTGCGCACCTTTGTATGATGCGCTGGGACAGCAAGCACAGAACCACACTCGAAAAGCCCCTTCTCCCTTGCGCCCCCTCCCACTCTCCGAGTCACATCTGGCCATCGAGGGAGTCAGTCCTGGATTCTGTGGTCGGGGCAACAGCTTTCCCCCTCATGAGGTTCCCTCATATGGTGCCCGAAAATAGTCAGTCCCCATGTATTTTCCGTGTGTGCATCTTAAGGCGCTATCCTGGTCTGTGGGTGTGGTTGAATGAGGGGGTAATGTCCGAAGACCGTTTTAGTGATGGTTCTGGGTGGAGCATATCTCTAAACTCGGTTTTCATAGTGAGGTCCCTCCCTGTGGCGAGGCGGAAGGCAGCAGCGGCATCAGTGCCTCATTGTTCCCTTGGGCCTGGCCCTCCCACCCGTCCCGTCCGGCCCCGGGGGCGGGCTCATCCCAGCTAACCCGGACCTGTCATCCAGTGTGCGTCAGAGCTGGCGCCAAATCCGATGGCCAAAGAAAATGCTCTCTGAGTGAAATTGCCGGAAAGAGAGCTTCACACACAAAGGAGGGACTTCAACAAAAATACACCAATAAAAAAACAGCATTTCTGAATGTTGCAGCTAACAGCCAATAGCAATGGGTGGGTTCGCCCACAAAACACAGAGATACAACAGGTCTTTGCTGATGCTCGACCTTTAAAGGAGTAATGGAAAGAAATAATTCAGCAAAAAAAAAAAGGGGAAAAAAAGGGAAAGCAATACTACAAGAGACTGCATGCCAAGGAAAGCGTGAAGAATGAAATTATGAAAAGTAGCAGAATAAGAAACAACTTCAGTATGTTACAGGTTAAAGTGTTTGAGGTGCTGCATTTTCTGCACTTATTAGAAGATTAGAAGCACCCGAGGGGCTTCAGAAAGGTCGCAACTTTGGTCCTGCCTTTGAGTTATTTTGAAGCCTTTGAATTCGCTTTGGCACGACAATTTTTATTCTTGACATAAGAGGTGGCATTGAAAGGGAAAAATCCATATAAGATTAATTTAATTTAATTAAAAGTGCCTATAATTCTCTCTCTGCGTTTGGAGCATACAGGCCCATATACTACATCTTCACCATCCAGATCAGGGTGGTGCATGGCGCCCCACACCCAGTCCTGTGCCAGTTTGGCCAACAGGGCTTTTTCACTGTGGCGTTGTTTCAAACGATGGCCATGTATTGTGCTATTATTTAACTAAAAGACTGAATTATGCCATTTTCATTTTCTAACCCATGTTGTGATGGATATATTGTCACTACCTTTCCTTTCACTTTCTCAACCCTCCCTAAGTGCGCACAACTTCTTCCCATCCCCCTCTGACTGGGGCACATCTGTGATACACTGTTTACCGGATTAATTACTGGATCATGATTATTTCATGCTGATCGCTAAGTAGGTGTAATCTGTTGAGTAGTAGGTGTAATCTGCAAGTAAATGCTTTAATCCTTGTGCCATTGGTTATTGGGTTAATAACTAGCTACGATCTATGTTAATCTTGCTGGTTTCAGGTACATTTACCCCAGTCACAATGGATATGCAGAGAACTACGTGCATCATCCATTACCTGTGGCATGAGCCCCAAAGCAAAAGATTCGTGGGAAGTTTAGGAAAAATCATGCTTTCCTAAAATGTGATAATATATATTCATAGTAAAAAGCATTTTTTTAAATCTTTTTATTGTATTTTATGCATTCAACATAAGAGCAGAGAAACAATGTAATACTTACATCACATGTTGTTTTGGTGTAATCTGAATATTCAAGCATGGCAGACAGCATGGCCATCCCTGACATTAGTCCAGGTTTCTGAAGTCTCTCCATTGACCCATATTTTATCAAATTTTCAGAGACAACCCCTGGCGCTGTACACTCTGCAGGTGGCCTGAGTACACCAGTCCACACTCACCTTCCAAAATGATACGGTTGAGGCTCCCCCCCACCCCAACAGACGGGCTATATCTCTCCTAGCAACCATGAGAGCCACATTACAGAACAATAATATACATTTAGGCAATGTTTGAACCCCTCATATACTCAAAATGGCCTATTTCTGGTCTATCACCAATTGTTCTTCTGTGACATCTAAGAAGCATTGGCCCACTGGCACCCAACATGGCTTTAGCACAGGACAATCCCAAAGGATGTGTAACAATGTCCCCCGTTTTCCACATCCCCCAGATAATTATCATTAGCGGCCTTCCCCATATGGAATATCCTGGTTCTAGTATGGTATGCTTAATGTTGTATTTTAAGTTGCACCAGCCTGAAGCCAGCTTTAATCGTACCCTCTCACAGGAGTTGGCATGCCTCCCCTAAGCCTTCATCCGCCAGAACCCCCAAATCACAACCTCATTTGCCCCGTAGTAGACCAAGAGACGGCAGGTTGTTTAGGAGTATCCTATAGATTTGTAGGATTGCATGCTTTACGCAGTGGGACTGACAATCAGAACTCCTGTGGTGATTTGTCTGCTACATCTTGCCCAATTCCCCATACTCTGTGAAAGTAGGTTTAACTTGTGTTTAACAAAATATCTGAGAGTCCAGTAGCTTGTATATTTCTTGCATCTCTGTAAAGGATAGGAGTCTCCGTCGGCCCCAGATATCAACAAGTCTCATTATCCTGATCATGTCCCACTGTTTCTTACACTCAACTCATTGGAAGTCTTCCAATATGCTGGATTGCCGTAAGGGAGTCTCCAGTGTCACCCGTCCCTTCCAGCCCAGCTCCACTGAAGCCCACTTTCACAGCTTGACTACCAGTTCTGCCGGGGATGAATGTAGGGCTGGTCTCTACTGTATAATTTCTTCAAGTAACTAGTCAGGCCCATCAGTTGCCTATCCACCATCAAAAAGGGTTCCAGTGGGAAAGCGAATTCCCACTCATAAGCAGTTGTGTCGTCAAGTAATACAGCCGGAGCCCAGGTAGGGCAGTTCCTCCTTCGTATGCGTTTATTTGTAGTGCCACACGCAGGGCACCCTGATCCCTAAGCAAAGTCCAAGTCGCTGTGTATACTGCATTGAAAAAAATTATCTGGGACTTTATATTAGGTTTTTGGGAGCATACAAGGTAAGTTGGGCAGTAAGATAATTTTGTATAAGGTACCGCTACCCATCATAGATATCAGGAGTATACTCCAGATCCCTCTGTCTCGCAAATATTCATTCAAGACTCACCCCATGGTATGTCTCTGGAATTCACCCGAATACCAGGTTACAAGGATTCCCAAGTATTGGAATCTCTCATCACTGTATTTTTACCAAAACTTTGAAAGTCGTACTTTTTTTCCAACATTCTCCATCTTTAGTTTGCCTGATTTTGAAGTGTGCTAAGCGCTTAGATGCCTTTTGAGTGAATGTTTGCCCTATAGAAGTTCTTTATTCCATAGTCATTTCTCGTTCATTCCTATTGGGGAAGCTGCAATGAAATATTAGAGTCAAGGCAGGGCAAAGCAAAGCAATCCTACCCAGTGCAAACTAGGCAACCGTTTCCGAAATGAGGATGATGAATGAACGCTTGTTCAAGCCTTTGTCAGGTTTCCTGAGATGAGAACAGCATTAGAATGATACACCTGGATACACAGATAGTACAACGTGTTGTGTTCCCTAATCAGAGGCAGCTCAGGAAGAGCCACACTCAGATGGTTGTCTGAGGGTCACGCAGTTAACATACAGGGCCTGGGCTTATTTACCCTCAGTTCTCCCCATATATGTCCAATACTAGTAAGATCTGAATGCCACAATTCATAAACCATCTTCCCATTTTAAACCATGACTACTGTGTGAGTACAGCAATTTCGTCCACTATAATATCCCGTCTATAACGTCCATTTCCTCTAACAACACAAAGATATTCCCAGCTTAAGGTGTCAAATGATTTCTCCATGTTTATTTAGGCTACATCTGGGAGCACCGCACTACAAAAGCATCAGGACTCAATGAGGTGTTTCACATTCAATGGTAATTTGCTGATTGCTATGAAGCCCAACTGGTCCACAAGGACGAGTGTCCGCAAGAATTAATAATAGTTCGCCAAATTCTACAATCCAGATTAAACATAGAGAGCAGGAGGCATGATAGCATATCTAAATGCCTGCGGTGTGACAATGTCGCTATTATGGCTTCTATTGTTGAGGGAGGTAGAACACCATATTCAAAAGTCTCTGAATAAGTGGTCACCCATCTTAGGGGCATCCAAAAGGTGCAGGGAGGTTTGCCAGATGTTAGATCTGTCTCTGAAAGCTCTCCTTGAGTGTGAGAGCACCATTCCATTACTCAATGATCAGGAAAAAAGTGTGTTCAGTTCCATAGATTGCACGTGAGCAGTTTTGCACATGAGCAGTGAGGGTCTCCCAGTGGTGGTTTCCCCAATAAATGTTTTCGTACGATTCATAGGTTTTCATAAGATGCCTACATCTTGGTATTTTTCTGCATTTGGGTATTGACTATTAGGCTCTCAGCAGTTCTAAGCGCATCTATCGGGCTATGTGCGCCATTACTGTCAGTCACCCAGTCCAACATCTGGCTTGATTTCTCACCCGAGAGTGCTGAAGGTTCTTACATCACTTGCTATCAAATAGTTGGAGATGTTCCACACATTTGTTATATGCGATGGGGACCTAAGAGTGTGTGTCCCCACCTAGGTCTCACTTACGGTTTCCAGCAGTATGAGTTCGTGTTCTAATTTTATGTTGTCTTTGATGAGTATTTAGTTCACTCCGTGCATAGTTGTCGTGCAATGCCTCTTATGAACACTTTGAAGGCGTCCCACTCAACCAAGGTGTCTCCAGTTGAATCAAGAAGAACATTGTTAGAACACCATTCAACACAAAGGGTTTTATAGCTTTTTCAATATATCATCAATGTAAAGCATTGACAAGTAGGGTGTCTGATTCTTGAAAAGTAATCTGATCTAGTTCTTGACAGAGCTAAAATTCATTTACACCGCAGACCTGGAGGAATCCCAAACGAAGCAAGTGAGGCATAACTGAGTCCATTGCCATAAAAATTGTCATGTTTTAAAGATTACAACCATATATTAATGTCTAACAGCTAGTTAGGGCTTCAAAAGTATCTATACATGAAGAGGCTTACTGGGTATAAGCAAGTACCAAGCTCAAAGATTGCGCTTGACAAAGCACACCTAAAGTTTTGGGATGGAAACTATAAAAACACTTGCTGTGGTTGCTGACATGTCTATGAAGACAGAAGAATGTCCAGCTGAAAAGGATAACATTACTTACCAAAAAATAACAGTTTTACAGCTTTGATATCTCATTGAGATTCACATGCTTGAATTATACATTCGTTGTTAGGCTAGGAATGCTCTGTAGTAAAGTTTGACAGTGACAGCTGACGCTCAATTTAACACAGCACTTTAACATTAACCTACCCACCTCATTATACGCCTCAACCTTGGCCTTAATGACGTGGTGAGGCTTTGGTCTCCATTTTCAACCTTGGCTTCCAAAGCTCCAGAACAAAGTGAAAGAAATGATAGACTAGGAAGAGCCTCAATAATAAGGGAAAGGTTGCACGTGAATCTATGAAAGGTACAGAAGATGGACATGACACTTCATAGATTAACATCCTTGAATTATGGCTAATAAGCAGTGTGAATGTACAAACAGAAGGCAGGAAAGGATGCGCTAAAAAGGTTCAGCCCCATGAAAGTCTGTGTTCACCATTTCTCTGGTAGAACATAGTCCCACTTTCTCTCTAAGGTGTTTTTTAAACTTTCTTTAGGCAAAAAGCAATGCAAGCAGCTAGACATTGTGTCTTGCCTTGTTTTGAGAATGCTCGACGACCTTTTGAAATGTCAGCAAATTGAGAGAACATCTGATTTGTTAAAGTTCTTAGTCAATCAATCAATCATAGCATTTGTAAAGTGCGCTATTTACCCTTGAGTGTCTCAAGGTGCTAAGGGGTGGGGAATGCTGCTACTGTTCGAAAAGCCAGGTTTTGAGGAGTCTTCTGAAGGTCAGTAGGTCTTGGGTCTGCCACAGGCGGGTGAGTAGGGTGTTCCATGTCTTGGCGGTGAGGTGGGAGAATGATCTGCCGCCGGAGGTCATTCTTCGGATGCGGGGGACAGTGTCGAGGGCGCGGTCGGTGGAGCTGGCGGGTGGGGGTGTAGAAGCTGAGTCGTCTGGTGATGTACGCTGGTCCGGTGTTGTGGAGTGCCTTGTGTGCGTGGGTGAGGAGCTTGAAGGTTATCCTCTTGCTGACGGGGAGCCAGTGCAGGTCTCTTAGGTGGGGTGTGATGTGGCTGCGGATGTCGAGGATCAGGTGTGCGGAGGCGTTCAGGATGCGTTGGAGCTGTTTCAGGAGTTTGGCCGAGGCTCCTGCATAAAGGGCGTTTCCGTAGTCCAGTCTGCTGCTGACGTCCTTCTTGTTTCGGTGGGGATCCACTAGTAGATCCTGCAGAGCATGCAGAGGGTGTTGAAGCAGGAGGAAGAGACGGCGTTGACCTGCTTCGTCATGGAGAGGGTGGAGTCGAGGATGACCCCTAGGTTGTGTGCATGGTTGTGGGTGTTGGAGCTGTTCCCAGTGCGGTCAGCCACCAGCAGTCATCCCAGGCCAAGGGGGTGGATCCGAAGATGAGGACCTCCGTCTTGTCCGAGTTCAGCTTCAGTTGGCTGTTCCTCATACATTCGGTGACTGCCTTCATTCCTTCGTGGAGGTTGGTTTTGGCGGTGTGGGGGTCCGTGGTGAGGGAGAGTATCAGCTGGGTGTCATCAGCGTAGGAGATGATGTTGAGGTCGTGCAGTCGGTCGACGTGGGCGAGTGGTGCCATGTAGATGTTGAACAGCGTTGGGCTGAGCCCTGGGGTACGCTGCAGATGATCTTGGTGGCTTCGGAGTGGAATGGGGGGAGGCAGATGCTCTGTGTTCTGCCGGAGAGGAAGGAGGTGGTCCAGTCCAATCTTAAACAAATAAACTTGCAGACATTGATATCCATCAGGTGACGTGCTCTTTCTGCAAATGTAGAGATCTTCGGAAAATTGTAGGTAAAATAACCGGATGTATGAGGTGAAAAAAGGCGTAACCTTCGGAGTGAAATATAATTTGCACAAAATGACCTTACCTTTACAGAATCTCAGGTACAAGCTTAAATTATAAATGCTTACAGTTATCATACGCTTCCTGTTCTAGTTACTGACAACAGCGGATTTACGATTCAAGTTTTGGAAGAACACTTAATGAATTTGTTCAAATTTACTTTTCATAAGCACTCTCAAGACTATAATGAATTGCCATACTGAAACTGGTTTGTCCACTGAAGGAGAGGTTCAAAACAACCCGCTCTTAAATTTGGTGATAATCCTGTGTGAAAAACGAGACTATATCTGGAGATAGGGCTAGATGAATTCCAACTGATGAATATTTAAGACCTGGCTCCATAAAAAGTTTGGCAGAATTTGCTTTGGGATGCCAGTTAATGCATCTAGGCCATATGCAGTATACAAAACCTCTTAGGACGTGTGAGTCTGAGTAGAGAAAGCTGTATTGGTTACTTTTAGTAGTATCACAGAGGCACCTGGTAGATTTCGTCTAAGCCCCTTGTTATATCACCCCTGAGCATCCAGTTCCCCTTGGACAATTTACATGCTTTGCACAAGGTCAAAATGAGTGCACTGGAGGATCCCAACAAGGCTTTGGACCTCCAGACCAAGCATAGTTTTGTGACTTGACTGATTGTGCCCAACGGATAAACGTGTTCCCTTAATTTATATGATCAGTTCATCATTGAATCCCTCGTACCTTAAGGTTAGGCTATCATTAGTGAAAATAAAGAACTGAAACATGACAGCGGGATAGTCATCAACTACACAGATGTACTCACTGCATAACTCACTAATACTAATACCATTCTTCCACTTGTGAATGCTTCAAAATCTGTCTTCATCACCATTATTCACAGTTCAGCTACATATTATCTACGGCAGACCCAAGCACAAATCAAAATTTACTGACCAGTACACAAAATGCTCCACATTCTGCATAAAATATAAAAAAATAAGATGTTCATAGGCAATTTCAACGAGAAATTATAGGGCACTCATAAATATAATTCTTCGAACACCTTGTAATGTGGTTCTTGTAGACAGTGTAAACTTCTACATTCTTTTTTTAAAACAATTATTTTAGTATACTTTTGACAACATGGTAGACATTAGAAAAATGTGCTCATACCGATTTCAGTAATCACTTGGGAGAGGATATAGCCTAATGGCTAGGGCGTTTGACCTCAAATCTGGGGAACCGGGTTGAAGTCTCGGCACGGACGCTCAACATCCTGTAATTTGGGCAACTCACTCAATCTCCCAGTGCCTAACAAAAATGAATGTGTCCTTAAGTAACGCAACTGGTACTCTTGTAAAGCACTCTGATACCCAATAGCTTAAGTCAAGGTTGCTGGCTCTAAACATATAACACTTTTCTTAAACACAACATTGAATAAAGGAATAATAAAATAAAGACAGGTTGGTTGAGGGACGTGTCGATGTTCACTCAGCCTCACCATAAAAGAAAGCAGCACTCAGAGAGAGACACTTTTCCCGCTCATGGAGATTTGCAACCTCGCCAGTATAAAAAAAGGAACAGGAAGGAGTTTAACAATAATACATTGCCGATGGTCCACTGCTCACTCCCTCTCAATATTTAAATTCCTAATCATTTTCCAGTTTCTCATTTCGTTCTGCGACACATTATCTTGCCCTGAACACCAAACGGAGGAACATGTAGTCCCGCTCTATGAAACATGTAACTCCTGTAGAAGATCTCCTACTGCCAGACTTAATGAGATTGAACTATCCATGCAGCCAAGCCATCAACCTATGACACCTTGGCTCAACAAAGAAATCTAGACAATAAAAAAGAAATCGCTGCTTTCCAATGGGAAAGAGAATCTAACAGCCAACATGAAAAAAGTCACCCCCAGCAACTGAACATGCTCTACTTTCTTATATCCTGCTCCTGTGCACAGACCACCATGGGACAGATAAAAGAGAAAGAGAAACCTGAAGAGACATTATAATATCTACACAGAGAGGCACAGAGAGAGTGTGACACAGAGAAACCCAGGACTGTTTTAAGTAAAGGCATGTTTTTCTGAGATCAGTTGTTGCTTATTTGAATAGCTCTTTAAGGTCACCTCAAAGCAAAAAGGGCCAGGAAGATAGGTGAGTTGGAAAAGATGAACAAGGAGAGACGAAAAGACAATATATGCTAGAAGGGATGAGGAAGGAACATTCTCATTGAAGAGATCTGCTAAAAGAAACTGATATCTCACTGGACAGTGCAACAGCACTTAATGGACACTTGACTATAACATCTGACAAATGGATGGGGAAGAAAGGGAGAAACTGAGGCGAATTGAAGAGAGCAGGAGACAACATAGGAGGGAGGCTGGAAAATGACACAGGAATCAAGGATAACAGGAAGTCAGACATAATGTTTTTACAGTTCAACAGTGCTAGAAAGCACTAACCTAGTGCTTGGAATCTAACCAGGGCCATTCACTCTTCCATCTTTCACGGTCTTCACCAAGAGCCACATACACACTAATATGATGGCCAGCAGTAGATACGGGGAAAGGAGAATGAAATAAAAGAGAAAACAGACACACTGGACTCCACCACACTGACTCGCCACTTCTGTTGATTAAGAATGTCTGCAGGATGTAGTAAATATCTAAAACAATTAGTTATATCTTAAGTAACTTGGCATTGAAGATTCTATGCTTAATTGTAATAGTGAATGGATATACACCCGCATTACCTGTGTGTAACCAGCACTCTATAATTTGCTGTGGACTTTGTAATTCCTGACAACTGAACTAAAGAGGCTAAGTACCTCAAATATATATTCATTAACACACCTTCCCAAAACTTGAATAATTATCAGTACTTAAATAATTACTTCAAGGTTCGTCACTATACTCTCTCTGTACAAGATGAGTTCTAATTTCTACCTGGCACTTGCAGAACTGAAAAATAACCACCAATGTCAATATTTTGATGCTCCCTACTCATAGTAATTCATATCTACATACAAGACTTCTAATACCGTACAGGAGAGAGTAATAAAGGGACTGGAAGAGAAGTAAAGAGGGAGGGAGGGATGGGAACATCGTTAGGAATATAGACAGTGTATTGGCTGTCCAAAGCCCATTATTTGTCAAAGTAAATCCATATCCTGAATGAATAAAGGAGGGAGACTTTCCCAAAAACCTGTATATTGCATGGAAAATTGAAATTTTACTTATTTGAGAAAAATATAAGTGAAACAATAAAAAGAAATAATTAAATAAACAACTTCAATACCTATGTTTGAAATTCCTTGACTTAGGCACTCCATTACGTTCTAGTTCACTCTTCTAGTTTCAGCCCTAAGGCGGATAGCACTTTCCAAGAGGGTGCTGCCTCCGAGGACACTGGATTTCTTGTATTGTTCCCCATCTGAGTGATGAGAAAAGTTTTCACAGAAATTGACTTCAAGCTTATTGCTTATAGAGCTGGTTTGGGGTTGGGGCACCAAGCGGTGCGGTGCTGGGTAAATGTAAGCTACTGTTTGATTTTGGTTGGGGGGGGGATTGGACTGGCAGTTTCTGACTTACAGTTGTTTTATCTGGTAATGGGTAGAATGAGAATCATAGCCAAGGTTAAGAATCCTTCCTATTCAGTCACAGGATAATCCATGTTATATGTAAGAACCCCCAGCCTCGGAAGAGTTTATATAAATGCTAAAAAATCTTTCAAAGTTTGTTGCCATCAACAGCACAACTTCCCTACGTCCTAAAATACAAATTCATAGGAAAACAAATGGATTCTAGTAAGGAAATTCGAGATCCATGTAGCAAGATCAAGGCGGCAGCAATATTGGATCACGTTTGCCTAGCTATGGTGCATTGCCCACCAGGGAAGTTACGCCCTAATATCCAAGATAGCCACCATCTTGCCAGGGTACGGTAGAGTTAATGGCCAACTGGGAACTTTCACATGCACGAAGCCTCAGTCCAGATAGTACTGAGACTATGCAAGACTCCTTTAAATAAACTCCGCACGAGCTGGTTTGAAGAATCGTTCCCCATGCTCGCCCAACACTAAGCAGTAAGCAATGTCTCCGTCCCACTTCCTGACAAATAGGTACAGGGGCAGGTCTGAGAATGCCCAGACCTCTCCACTGCTTACCCAAGAAACGAGAAGTCAAAATTCCACACCCAAGTGGCTCAATAGGTCTAAGGATGCAACATTTGAAATGTAATCTGCTAAAATGTCTTGAGTAAGAACCCTAAACTCACTGTAAAAGTTGTTAATCCTCAGGTTACATGTACAGGGCCAATACTGCTAGCCTGTATATTTAAAATTCAATACACCCCACGCATTGTTTAGAAACATGAAACCTCATGTAAAGCACTGAACCAAAAAACTGAAGAGAGCACGCACAAATAATTGTTGATTTGGGTTCCGCAGATTGCTACGTAGCCACTGTTCAAAGTTTCAGCCACCCCTTCCCCACACCACCCCCTGCACCCCCAATGCCTGTGTCTAGTTGCACCTCAGCACGGAATCATTTTTGAATCAGGGAGCTGCTTTAGTAGAATTCAACAGCAGGCTAAGTTCACATACACTGTGTCTGTAGAAACGTGCAGAATAATGTACTCGTGCCTTCACGCTTCGTGCTCTGGAGGCCATTACAATGCCAATGCTAAAAAGATGGCCTTGGTTCTTCCTATTTGTATATATTTATTTATAAAGCACTAGCACACTGAACTGGGCAACTAATTTACATCTCTGCATTGAAGACAAGCCAACACTGCAGCAGCATTCAGGTTGTCATGGCAATAAGCAACGTCACTTTGGTGTTGCCTCCTGAAGCAAACATTTCAAAAGCCCATTCTTATTCTGCAGCAGCAAATACCATGATGTTATTAGCACAGTGAGATACGTGCACCATGCAGACACCCAGGTCTGTGCAGATCCTCAAAAACTGGAACGCTCATCCTTTTTAAACGTACACATTCAGTATAATTAATTTGGTTAATAGTAAAAATGCATAACTAAGCACAAAATAAAACACAAGTTATTACTATCGTCTAGAGTCGAATATGAGGAAATTTGCTTTCAGTGGAAATGTGCTTGGAATAACTACTTCTTGTAGGCTTGAGGCATGTTTCAACAAACCCCTAACATAAGTGCACACAATAGGACAAATGAACGCACTATGAAATCCTCTGACTCCAATACTATTATGTTACGAGCAAACAAGGCCATGTAACAATGTCCGCATAGGCAGAAGAGAGTAGAAATTGTTAATGCCTTGGTTCCCAAATAAGAAGGCATGACAGTAAAAAATGAAAAAACCTCCCACTGGCCTTTACTAATTGAGGGCAGACTGATGGGCAGCCAAACAAGCAGCAGCACCGCAACAAGTCTGTTTTGGTTGTGCTAACGCTTTCAGA
Organism: Lissotriton helveticus; assembly: GCF_964261635.1. Taxonomy (NCBI): domain Eukaryota; kingdom Metazoa; phylum Chordata; class Amphibia; order Caudata; family Salamandridae; genus Lissotriton; species Lissotriton helveticus. Next base: position 605,655,119 of record NC_136059.1, on the reverse strand, counting down.
CACCACAGGCATAACTATGCATAGACTATTTGTGCTGTGTAACTGTGCAACCTGCGACTCTCCGAGCTTCATATTTCTGTGGCCTATTTTTATTTTATTTCCCAAAATTTAGGGTACTGCATGGCACTAGCACAGCAGACTCAAGGAATAGAAATCATGGCATAGACTTAAGAAGCTTAAAACATAGGTTGCACAGAGCCATGGCACCAGTAGTCTGTTTGCTCCTGGGCATTTCGGTGTCCATTAAGCATGGGGGTGCGCTAAGGTTTTGAGAAAATTTTGAAAAGTGGCCTGACCATTGCAATCTGAGCGTTTAAGTGATTTGTATACAGTGTTTATTCATGAAAATTAGATTTTGGGTAGAATCCTCATTGTGGGCAAGAAGAACATGTTGACTTTGTATTTTCTGCAGTGAAAGTTGAAATCTTTCACCGAAATCTGATCACAAGGGGAGGGGAGTTCACTAATGTTGTAAGAAAACAAAACTATTTTTCTGCCGAGTGGACGGTAGGGATGTTCATTCCAGTAGTTTAAGTGTTGTGTTTGTAATTTCCAGAGTGAGGCACTGAGGCAAAGAGTTATTCATTGATCTAATCAGTTTGCTTTAAAGGCACTCCTTGCGGATAAAGGCAACCACCCACCAGTTTTTGATTCTTGCTTAGTGGTAAGATAGTGGTACGATGAGTACAAACCCATTTCTGTAAGTATAATAGGGCGGATATGCCAGACGATAAGGTTTATCAGTGTTAATGGGGAAGTGCCTGATACCTGGAATAAGACAAAAACCGTCTTCTCTTTAAAAAAAGATAAGCCAGCAGAGGAATGCGGGTCATATAGACAAATCTCGCTCATTAACACTGATGCAAACATTTTTTCAAAAATACTGTCTAACCGGCTTGCTCCGGTGATGCCTAGTCTGGTCTCTCCCTAACAACATGAGTTTATCCAAAATAGAGATACAACTATTCATGTAAATACGGCAGTGACAGCGTTCGATGTGGCAAATACTACATCTACCCCACTCGGTATGATTCTATTAGATGCTGAGAAAGCGTTCGACCGAGTGGGGTGGGAGTTTCTCTGGGCTGTAGTGGATGCTTTTGAGATTGGCAGTCGCTTTAAGAAAAGGGTACAAGCCCTATATGATAAGCCCAGTGCCAAATTAGCGTATTCAGGTTTATTATCATTTGTTTTTCCGGTGTCCTGTGGCACGCGCCAGGGGTGCCCTCTCACCCCAATTATTTGCTCTATATTTAGAGCCATTTATCTGTGCATTACAAAACAATCCCTGAATAAGTGTTTTTAGCAATGGAACAACTCTTCTAAAGGTCACCGCTTATGCGGATGATTTAGCAGTATTCTCTACAGACCCAGGGCGAGCATTAGGGGAAATAACTGTGGAGGCTGCCAGGTTCGGCCAGATACCAGGGTATAAATTAAATATTAACAAGACGCAAATATTAATTAATCACAAACCGCTAGATGTTTCACAGGGGGTACACCCAGTCGTCACTTATCTAGGGGTGCGGATATCAGCACAAATAGAGAAAATTATTTCTCTGAACTATGAGGAGCTGCTGAAGGATACAATTAAATCATTTAAAAATTGGCACAAGCTACCAATAGGCATTATAGGTTGTATTAATATAATTAAAATGAAAACTTTGCCCACATTTTTATACTTTTTTCGCTCTATTCCACTACGGGTCCCCAACCCCTTTTTCAAACGATTAGAAGGGGCAATTGGTAGTTTTATATGGGGATACAAGAAATCTAGGCGAGCGATAGAAAGACTAAAATTACCATTTGGTCAAGGAGGCCTGGAGTTACCGGATTTTAAGATTTATTTCTGGTCATCTTTTTGTAGTCGCCTCCGTAGTCTGATTAATTCTGCGAGTATTCTATTTTTTCATACATTTATGTTGTTGTTTTTGTATAGAATAATGGACCCAAATTATTTTAAAAGAGTCAAATTTAAGACTGCTTGGGACAGCATATATATATCTGGCGGGCGATCTTCCATAAAGGTAACATATCTCAATATCATGATAAATTCCCTCTGTATTCGAACCCAGCCTTACCTAATATATTTCACGATGGGGTGGGGAAAAATATGGGCCGGTTGGGAGTTGGCTGCTTGGGTGATCTCTACGATTATAATGGTATAATTGCTTTTGAAAAACTACAATTTATATGTAAATTATCAAATCATATGCTGCTAAAATATTATCAGATCCGAGATTATTTTCCAAAGCACCTGAAGTTGACTAATATAACTGGGTCTGAGGTTTGGTTTGGGATTTTATATATGATGAAGTAAGGGATCCTGTTATTAGCAAGGTCTATAAATGACTGAGCAGCAACAGAGCAGATTGTGAAAGATTGGCTAAGCAATGGAGTAAAATATTGGAGAATCATGTAGGGGTTAGTACTATAAAACAAGCATTGGGCACTATAAAAGATGTAGTGCATTCTACTAATTTGAGATTGCATCAACATCGTACAACCTGTCTTCTCTATTACACACCCGAGAGAATAGTCAAATGGGCGGTTAACAATATAATTACAGATAGGACAAAGTGCCCAAGGTGTGATATGTATAAGGCAGATATTAAACATACGTTCGTAACGTGTTTAGAGTTAAAAACATTTTGGCAGGATGTACAGAATATCATTCATCAGAAATTGGGGTTAGACATACCGTTGACATTAGGGGAAATTATGCTGGGATGCAGTAATGTTGGACATAAAAGCAGCGGCCTATTAACTATTTAGATAGTCTCGGCAAAGCTGATTATTGCTCGAGAGTGGATATCGCCAAGGCCTCCAAAGGTGATGGATTGGTGGCTCTTAGTTCAACAGACATATGATATGGAACAGGCATTGGCCAAGTCAAGAGGCATACGATCAGTCGCTAAATGTAATAGAATATGGGGTCTTGGCTCTAGATAACCCTCTGAAATTCGAGGATACTTTTTTTTTTTTTTTAAACCTTTATTGCACAGTATCAAGAAACAAATACGGGCCTACAACCATCTGGCCGGCCGAGACACATTTACGAGCATTATAGCAAGCTATATCGCAACTCAGTAGCACAGAGTACAGAAGAACAATCAATCTAGATTACACCGGATATGCAAATACTACCGAGAAAACAGGAGAATGCAAGGTTCATTTTTAAAGGTTTTCATAAGTAACTTATAGGAAAGCATACAAAACAGGAAGGATCAGAGTACATATAAGCCACCAACGACATGCGTGGGCAACGTACCTCAGAAGAATTGCGAGCAAGTAATGAGAAATAATCAAAATGGCGGCATAAGAACAGAACAAAAGGATAAACCGGCACAAAAGACATAGCACGCCAAGCGCTACCCACCTAACCCCAACCGAGCCCACTGACCCAGAAAAAGCAAAAAAGAAGAGAAGGAAGAACGCAAAAAGAAAGAAGGCCCATAGAAACAAAAACGGACAAAAGAAAACCCCCTCCCCACCCCCCACCCTACACACATGCAGAGGCTATGGCCTACCCCCCCCCTAACAGTGTGCCTGTCGCCCCAAAAAGATTACCCGAAATATAGAAGAGAAAGTAAAGCGAGAAGAAAAAAAGGAGGAAGCGTATCGAACCGGAGGAGGGCCAAACGAATATACTCAGAATAAACAACTTACGTAATCATGGCCGTCATCCCCGGACCCCCAACCCAACATTAAAAGCAACGTGTAACTACCCCGTGTGTACAATACAGTCCCCACAATACAAGCGTGAGCAAGCAAAAGGAGAAAACTTCATCAACCCTGCCCCTTACGGTCCGATGTGTAGACAAGGTCCAGCTGGATAACGGCCATCATGAACAGAGCGAGCAGACGGGAGGAGTACAACAGAATAAGAGACTGTCCACCAAAGTCCGCACAACTCAAAAGCAAGTGTGTCACGTTAACACAGAAGGAAAAAACACAGCGCAACAATCCTCCGAGAGAGGCCGGACAAAGCAGTATTGGCAGTCCCAGGAGAAGATAATGAGTCATGCGAACAGACCACAAAGGAGCCGCCGAACAGGATGTCCAGAGACGATTCCTTAGCCAGCGCAGAAGTCCACGAACCTCAGGGCTCGCCCCAGCCACAACAGGCAATTCCACGGCTAAGTCAGGCTCTTGTACCATCAATGCCTCCGTGAACATCTGGGTGGGCAACTCACGGCATGTAATCATAGGGTGTGGCGCAGTGTCCCGCATCCGACAGCAAACATGGCCAGTCGAGGGCATAGCGGACAAGAGGGCGTCCAATCGGTCCCCCAGTGTATGGGCATTGACACATAGGACAGCACACAATTCGCCCAGCGCCCCTAGAACGTCGCCAGTCCGCAGCGGTTCACCAGGAAAAGGGGATGCGGCAGCCCCCTGCACGCCAGGCACACAAACATGGAGGCAACCTCGAGACCGGCCGCCGACTTCCCCCGCGGACAGCCGAGCCTCTCGCGGCCACTCCGCACAGTAGAGCCGGGCCGGGGGCACAGGGGCAGCAGGTTCCATACCAACACCCACACGAGTTCCGCGAAGAAACGGGGCACGCTCGTATACTCGGGAGCAGCCCGGGGCCGTCACTTGCGAGTGCCAAGTGGCCGATACAAAATGGCACCCACCACAGCACTGGGCAGCAAGAAAGCTGGGAAGATCTCCTACAAGCCGTGGGAGAGGATACTTTGTAGCACTCACGGCCGTCTGAATCTCGGAGCATGGAGCGCTGCGGAGCAAGCAGGATAAGTGCAGCGGACAGCACAGTGTAGCAGCTACGATCCACCGTTCGGCTCCGCTCCAGCCACAATGGCCGCTGGCGTTGTATCAGGGTCGACCGTCCCCGAGGAAGAGGGACCCGGTCGCCGCCATGAAACGCAAAGGAGAAGGTAAGGGCGCCGTTTCGCTTCCCCTGCTGAGAACACACCGGGAAGCACAGCGTTGAAATCAGGGTCACCTCCCGGATCCGAAAAGTCGGTGCAGAAGCAGGATAGCGTACAGGATAGGTAGCAACACGGGAGGAAAGCGAGAGGGTCGGCGGAGCCGAGGGTTCAGGCGGCCATCATGGTTGCGGGCTAGGTCAATTCGAGGATACTTAACGTGGTGTAAATGAGTGGGTCCCACTATGTATTTTGGTATTTATTTTGTATGTGTTTTTTGCTTAATTACTTTATTTGTGATATTATGTTTTGATATTGGTTGTATAAAATATTGATACTGATTTGATGTATTTGACTGTTATTTATTACCCAATCATTAACAAATAAACATTAAAAAAAAAAAGATTTTGGGTAGAATCCTCATTGTGGGCAAGAAGATGGAAAATTGCAATAAGTTGTAGTTTGAAAGAAATGATCTAAGGTGGGGTACGTGGTTGACTTTGTATTTTCTGCAGTGGAAGTTGAAATCTTCCACCGAAATCTGATCACAAGGGGAGGGGAGTTAATCAATGCTGTAAGAAAACAAATACAACTATTTTTCTGCAGAGTGGACAGTAGGGATATTAATTCCAGTAGTTTAAGTGTTGTGTTTGTAATCTCCAGAGTGAGGCACTGAGGCAATCAGTTATTCATTGATCTAATCAGTTTGCTTTAAAGGCACTCCTTGCGGATAAAGGCAACCACCCACCAGTTTTTGGTTCTTGTCTAGTGGTAAGATAGTGGTATGATGAGTACAAACACATTTCTGTAAGTATAATAGGGCGGATATGGTAGCTGCATTAGACACCTCAGACCTTCAGGAAGGAAGCTCTGATTTGATGTGAAGGAGATTGGTCATTGGGTTCAGAGGAGATGGTTCTTCTGAGGTTGCATGGGTCTACTGATCTATAATTCTGTTTGGGACATCTATCTCTGGAGACTGTGATAATAGGAAGTGCTGTAGGATCCCTGACTGCAGAGTGTTTGGGTGTATTAATGTGCATGGAGGTTTGCTTCGGAGCACTGGGGTTTGTGTTTGGCTGTTCAGGAGTAGATGAGTACAGTGTGGAGTACTATGGGGTAAAGAATAATTTATCAGGGTGAATAGGGTTTGTAGGAGAGTGATGAAAAGTGTGGTTTGCAGACTTTTTATAATATCATGCAGGTAATCCAACTTCAGATTGATGTAAGGGAGTTCATTTTGTGGAGTTGGAAAGAGATTTGTTTTCTGGTCCGTAGTAAATGGCTGTAATGAAGTATTAGGTGAGTAACAACATCTCTTGTGTGATTAATGCATATTGGTAATCAACTCTTGAAGAGAGGCAGTTAGTGTGCTGTTGTTTTGGTGTAGCTGAACTAGACAGGAGCTTGGATGACCATGCAAGGCTGGATATAGGCATGTTGGTCCACCAGTAGGGCTGTAGATTTGGACTTTAACAGTATTTTGGTCTGTGCCAGTGTTGGGGCAGCTTTAGTCCAAGTTATGCCACTGTCTACATTGATTTGTTCTAGTATTATGTGGTTGGGTTCATTTTAAGAGGGGTGTGTATGAATGATAATGAGGTGATGAGCAAGTCCAGGACGATGAGCTGGTGGCCTTAAGTCAGTAGAGAAATTAGGAATGGTATCAATCAGTGTTGACTTTCTAAGGCATGGCAGTAACATTAAGGGCTTTTATTGTATCAATGTGGTAAAGATATGAAGGTTAATATCCAGGGTTTGGATCACCATCTTGCCATTCTCATATAGTGTTGTGAAGCTTAAATTATGGTAACATAAGTTAGGAAGTTTCACCCCCGAAATGATATTTGTGCTCTTTGATACTAAGAAAAAAATTCTTAGCTTATCAGTCAAGGACAATATTGCTTAAGTAACTAAAAAAGAATATATTTATAGGCTTGTTTTAACAAGTCACTAATTAAGGTTTATGCCTAGCCGTCAAGGATAAGTTTTAGTGGTATTTGAGAGAAGTTGTGAATAGGCCAGGGCAACCGGCTTTTTGAAGCATTGTTAAATTTATCCTGGAGTCTAAACTTATTTGTAGTTTTCCTTTCTTTTGGCGCAGTGGGCATTCTAGAATCACTAAAACATGTAGATTGTTTGTAGCAAATTGGCATTTCCTGCATGGTCATCACAGATTATTTGCCATTTTCTGAGCCCGATTTGTGCAGGCTTTAAGACTTTCTACACAATTGCTAAACAGTAGTAAAGTTCTGTACATTAAATCTGTCTATGTGGCCTATTTAACTTCCCAATTGGCTCATTGGAAATGATGCCTTAAGTGCACTCGTGGGATACGAAGTAAATGTCATATGTGGGTTGCATTGTGTATTTACACCACTCACATGTATGACAAAAATATGTTTCTGCAAGGATCACCACTGTGCTCTGGCTAGGCTGCAGTTTGGAAGCACTGCAGTGACACATGGCAGGTACAAAAAGCCTATTTGTATATATTCATATTTCACCGCTAAAGTGTGACTTGTAAGCCCAATGGACAGCGTGAGAATATATAAATTAGGGTACTCTTATAGACTGAGCATAGACAGCACTCCCAGTGAACCAAAACCTATTTCACTTTGTAAGCCTGGCCTGACCTTTCACTAGCAGGTTTAGGTGGGTAGAAAATGCTTCAAAATGTTTTCCTGCTTAGTTTTTAAAATCGGAGTTCATGGCCACATCAGATTTTCGATAATTTAAGCAGAAAAGTAACCTTGCAATAAAGCACATTGTAGTGTAGTTCCTTTATTTTCAATAGGCTTTGCGCATTGGAATAATATATCCTATAGATGTGACGTAGGAATTATGTCTACTAGGTTGCTATCGAATATATTAAACTTAATTGTGAGTGCCAGCTAGCTCAGAGGTCACTAGAAACTTTCTCGAGTTCACAAGAAGGGATTTAGTTTCTGACAACCACATAAACATGACAACTTTGTTTTCCCAAGATAGACTTAATCTTCAGAGTCGTGGAATTAATAGTCAGATATTTTACTCAGTCATTCGTGCATGCTTCGTTTCACCAGAGGTGCAGAGAAATAGAGAGACGGGCGTTTTCAATAAAAGTATTTATTGAACAGTCTTCTTTCTCATGCAGAAGAAATGAACTGCTACAATCTTTATACGTGTTGCAAAGTATAATACGTACAGTAAGAAGAGTAGGATAAAATAATACTGTAAAAGCATTGTATGGTTCCTAGCATAAATTTAGTATTCTTTTTGCCAAGAATCTATCCAAGATTTCTCTAAGGGTCTAATCAGCTCCGTACCTTGGTTTTAGAATGAAGGAGGTCAGTCTCAGGACTCGATTTCCCAACAACCCACAAGGGTAGCTTGGAAACACTGGAGCTGGATTTCTCAGCCAGAGAAAAGACCGTGTCTCTCTCAGTGCGTCTGCTGGAGGGTAGGCTTCCTTCGGAACTTGCTGTAGCAGGATGCATCAGGCAAGTAGATAGTCAAACTGCTCCAAACCACCGTGTGTTTGCTAAGGCAAGTGTGGGCATATTTATACCTTGAAGGTGCCGAGATTGACGTAAAGATGGACATAATAACATCATCAAAGAGTTTCAGTTCTTTGAAAACTCCATGAGTTCTTGGACAAATCAATATTCAAGCAAGTCCCTAGCTGCTGAAGCCGAGGTTTCCAAGAAATCGTTGTGGATTTTCGGAACTAGTGGAAGTAGCCATGCCGTATTTGGAATGCATGAGCTATGTCTAAATATGGTTATGATTTCTATGCCTATATAAGAATATGGTGATTTATATCTATATAAGGGCATGAATCGGGAAAATTACACTAGGGTCCTAAAATGCTATACAGCACCCACTCCACTTTATTATGTTCGACATTACTAAATCTCAGCACTAAAACATATCTAAAGCATGTGTTTACAATCCCACCCACAAATACAAAAAAATGCATTTGAAATGGTCGTACAAGAATGAATGAGCATTTCTACTGAACGCTTTTAAAAGCAATGATTTCATTCCAATCATATAGCATGTTGTTAGTAATGCTAACTGAATGAATCATAAAAATTACATTTATGAAATGGCTCTAAATACAGAAAAAAGGTCCAGACCATCCCATAGCAGAATATATAAACTATTTTGGTTTCTGGATAAGGTCAATATTGTTTCTAGGAAGTATTCAAAGAATTCTTGTTCTCTAAGAATAATTCTACTTTAAGCAGATTGCTTTGTGCCAAAGTTCATTTTTGGAAAAAAGTCAAATCAAATCGTAGAAAAATAGAGTTCAGAAGTTAGACATTTTTGTTTTGAAAAAGCGAAGGTCGAATTTCAGAGTTGAAAGAACGCTGTGTGCTAACTTCAAAAGTTATTCTCGATGTCAGGAAAAAACATTAAATCGTCTAGGCTAGCAAAGAAATCGTCTACCACAGTAGATGAAAGTTGAACCACTTCATTAAGTAGATCAATCGTACACAGATGAGAAGCATCGCCGTCACTGTCAGCCGCGTTAGCAATGTTCGCAGTAGATGGTACCTGTGTGCCTGTTGGTCCGCGTATCTCACCCTCAGCTGGAATTGCTGGTGAGATCTCAATGAATGCCGTCATCAGGATTGGTAGCCGTTGGGGGCAACACAATGCATGAGCTGATACCCGAACCAAGCAAAGCGTCAACATCCGTTGGCAGTGCTGAAGGAAGTGTTAGACAGATATCCAACACTCATTCCTCTCCACAAAGCAGGCATCGTAGAACAGGTAAGATACAATCCTGCCAGATTGGTCTGAATGACAGGAAACACGTGGTATTCAGATCTCTCAAACGATCCAAGCCAAGAATCTGTTATTCGTTCACGATACTGCATTGCCAGAAGAGCGTTCTCCGTGGTAATCTGGGTATCGATGGTGACTGGACTTGCCATAACGTAGCAGGAGGAACAAAAATAGTATCCCTGCTACAAGTCACAAGATGAGAGGCAGGCCGCCAAACACAGAGTGCACAAAGTTAGGAAAAATGCCTAGGACTGCTTCAAAGGGTGCTAACAGTCCCGAAAAAATCGTCTTAAATACATGTACAATACCACTGGTATCAAACATGTTTAAGATACGACCTAACATTTCTGTGAAATGTATGGGGCAGTTTGTTGATAATAAGGCATGTATCTCCGCAGAGGACCTTGCAACTTGCAGATCATACGTCTCTCTGGACGAGGTCAGTGGCATCGTTTTTTGTAAAAGAATGGCTTTCATTCTGCTTTAAGTATCAATTCCTATAGAAGAGATGTTCAGTGAAGGCCATAGTGGCGACTCCCCGTCTGTCTTAGTTTTCCGAAACAATACTTGCACAGTGGCGTAACGATAATTGAGGGGGCCCCCCTGCCAGGTAAGTGGAGGGCCCCCCTCCGGACTCTATTAGGAGCTCTCAGGCCGAATTGCAGTGCTGAGGGGGCCAGCTTGAGGGATGCGTGGGCCTGTGTTACATCCCTGTACTTGCATACACCAAGTGACCCTGGCTGAGACACTAACGAGATAGGCTATTCCTGGCATCATTCCACAACAGCTGTGATCATTCAACATTATGTAGCTCCCATTGGAAAGCTGCCTACAAATTGGAGCTATCACTGCTGCCAGGGAACCCTGCAGGTGGCATGATAAGTTGTTTGAAGAACCATCACAGGCTCCATGTAAATTAATGCCCTGACATAGAAGTGTATCGCTCAATGTGGTTTTGCAATTTTTACCACTAAGAAATACCTCCTTTTCCCCACTCCAACATTTGTGTGTGTATGGTAAATCCCAGGTCGACTTTATGTATTCTTTACCCAACCTTTCATATAGGCCTGCTGGTATGTGTTTTAAGCAATACTGAAATTGGAAAATCGTCACTGGTATCGTGATGGAGCCATGTATTATCCATTCAACGGCTGGTTTCTCAGAAACGGTTAATGGTAATCTTTCCAGTTTTTCAATGCTCAGCACCGTATAGTCTGCTCCCCTCTGTGCCAAAGAGATTTGTTTATCTGTAAGGTTAAATCCAGTAAACAACGATGTGGTGTTGATTAGACGCCAAGGCACATAGCCTGAACTAAGGTTTTGTAACGTCTAGCCTAGTAGCATTATAGAACGTAATTGAGACTGGCCATGTTGTAACATTAGCAAGTTCTGTTCCATTATGTCTATGGCAGATGATACAATGCTATCCAAAGAATAAATTCTGGACGACAGAGTTGTTAACCCATTGTCAACTACAGAGAGAGCTTCCTCTAAATTAACACGATAATTTTCTCGTATTCGTTCTGCAGTTTCCATTTGCGTGACTTTTCATGCCTCATTATAAGCAGCATAAATACCGGCGTATATGAAACGTTTATGACGTTGTTTGCGAGGTCCAAGTAAGAATTCTCTCAAATCAATGCCATCTTTAAGTAAAGTTAAGTGTTGTTTTATATCAGGGAGTGCGGATTTTTGTGGCCACTCAAGGCACAGTTTTCCTACACTGTAAGTTGTTATTATCCCTGGATGTTGTCTCTGGACATATCTTGGATCTGGCCTAGTTACTTTAAACCCTTGTGTCTTGTTCAGGAATCTATCTTGACAGTTATTTGTGTCTGTGGGCCAGATTAACCATTTTTTTCCAATCAGGATTAGTTCTGTTTTGTTGTAAAATATAATTTACGTCTACCTTCTCATCTGTAGTTTTATTACCATCAGGTGTGGGCTTAGGTATGGACGGTTTGTTTAAATCTTTTAGCTTAGCCAGGCCAAGACAAGATGTCTGTTGAACAGTTTCATTTAAAAACAGAATTTGTTTTGGGATGATGCAGGCTCTAAATAAGGCTTCTAAACCTTGCACCTGGCAGTCTTTTGTGCCCCAGACAGTTTTTTTCTCAATGTTGTCTTTCCAAAAGTCAAAACCTAATGTAGACAATTGAGCATAAAAGGCCGCAGTATAAATTTGTTTAGTATTAGTCAACATACTTTTCATGCCCTGTCTTATTAACATTTTTAAAGAAAAATGTTTCTGGATTTGTGACATTAAAACCTGAGAAGTATGGAAATTTTTCATGAAACGTTTTAGAGCTACCCTTTGGTGGCGTTGGACAATGTTTTCATTGATTATAAGTTAAAACATTTCTACGGGTTGGCAGATTTGTGCAAATAATGGTGACCAAAATGGTTAAAACAATACATTTGTTCATAATCTGATGAACTTTCTAAGTATTCATGTTTTGTAAATTTTGCAGACATTTCTAAATCTGACATCATATTATTAACAGTCTCAAAGTCCCAATCATCAGAAAATGAGCTGGGTGAAACAAAGTCACTCAGGGAAACCTTGAATTGATGTGGAATCTTCAGCAGCTCGGGCGGACGATATATGTCATAATCAGTTCTGTCCCATGCTATACCACCTGGTATAGGAATGGCTGTGATGTTCACTGATGACAGGTCTCTTTGTTCACGATGAGATGATTTGTGTGGCTTCAGGAGCAAGTTGATGTTCTTACTTGCTGTTTCCATTTTACTATATTTTCCATCTATCAGCTTTCCCAAACTTAAAACAAGAATGAGCCAAAGTAGGAGAAAGAGTACCTCTAACACAATCCAAAATTCAACCCACGGTGAAACTAGATATGTATTTGCAAGCTGGTGAAAAAGTTCTGTTACATGTTCCTTGAAAGTTTTGTTTGTTGACGTTTTTTCAGGTCACTGGGATCCTCAGAAAAGGTATCGAAGTTGTTGAAATAGCCAGAGGCAGTTCTGTCAATAGTTGGTATTGCATCCGGATTATTTGAAATCGCTGGAGCAGCTTGTTCCCTTGACATGTTAGTATAGTCAGATGCTACATCATTGTAGACGGGAGTTTCTTGACGAACTGTTATTTGGGTTTCAAGAGACAAGTTCCATGGCTTTGTTGCATAGTCCTTCTTTTCTCACTGCAGATTTTTCAAGGGTGATGAGTCTTTCAGTTTGAACCTCTTGGATGGTAGCAAGATTTGGTCATCTGCTACATCTTTGGAGTCCACTGGGCCTACTACTTATTATCGGCCACATAGTGTGGTTTTACCAGGTCAATTGATACAAACCGGTTCTCCTTTATACCAACAAGGGGGGGCAGTAACACTGTTCTTGATCCGTGGATTGATAGCACAGGTACTGGTTTTCTGTAAGAAGGCCCAAATTCCTTCTTATCCGCTATTTTCTCTCTGACCAGATTCCCAATCTTTGGAATCCAGACAGGTCTTGCTGGGACAGGTGGTGTTTCTTCAGTGGTCGTTGGCTTTTGTATTGTGTTGCTTAGACGACTTCTTGTTTCATTTAAGTCCTGCAAAACAGCCAAACGGTCTTTGATATCAAATGGTTTTTGTTCTACCACCGAAGTATGACGATCGAGGTCTTCGACCATCATTCTAGTACCAAAAAGGATTTCATATGGAGTGATTACACCCAGAGAATTTCTAGGCAGGTTATAAAAACTACGTTGGACACTTATTAGATGTTTGACCCACCCGTCACCCGAACCTCAAACCCTTGCTGTTATAGATCGCTTTATGTCACGTTTTTTTCTTTCCACAACCGTATTTCCCTCAGGATGGAATGGACTAGAGTCCTGCAATGCAACGACCAAGCTGGCCATGGCCTCCTTGTAAGCCCGAGAGCTAAAATCAGGACCCTGGTCAGAATGTAGCATGCCGATTGTGTATGTGCCGATAAAGACTTGCAAATCTTTTATAACAGTTCGGGCATCAGGCGAGCGCTGAGGCCACATCCAAATGAATCTTGAGCATGAATCCACTGCAACCATGATATATTTATAGTTGCCGTCCCTTTGTAAGGGACAACAGTGGTCTCGGTAAACACACGCTAGTGGTTTATCTGAAATTAAAAGGGGCGTCTGCGCCAGGCGTTTCACAGTTGAAACTTTCATTTTTGGCAGATTTCACATTCCAAAACATAGTTTCTTATCTGTTTCCTCATGCGCAGCCACCAGTATCTTTGCTTTAAAAATGATACTGTAGTGGAAACACCTGCGTGTGCAGAAGCAAGCCCTTCGTGTACTGCCAAGATTAGCCCTAACCTGTGTTTCATGTTTGGGATTACTCTATCCCCCAATCCAGGGATTCGAGCAAAAGGAACATTATTTGCATCAGCTATATATGAGTACTTGAGTGGAAAGCCTTTCAGTAATGTTTTACCGCTGTCCTTGTTGGAAGCGGTGACAGCCTGCATTATTTCGCTGTCTATTTTTGTTTTTGAACTAGTGATTGCAGCCACGGAAGCCGTTTGCACAGCCGCCTTTGCGGCTTCATCAGCCAATGAATTCCCTTCAACGTGAACGCCATCACGCTGATGACTCAGTGTATGGATCATGTGAGTCTTCTGTAAAAGAACTACTTGTTCCCAAAGCATTTTATGCTTGATTGTGCCACCTTTTGCGTCTTTGAAACTGTTTTGAACCAGTTCTGCAGATATTAATTGTAAGACTGGACGCAGTAATACTAATCGCAAACTATGAGTGTGGGGAATTCGCGATCGGTATTTTCAAGCGCCATCTTGAAAGCTTGGAGTTCAGCACGCTGAGCTGTACAGTTTCCGAGAGATTGAGTTTTTGTGACCATAGGTCTGAATTTATCATCGCGCCAGCGACCTTTAACAATCACGCACGCAGCACTATAAGCTTGTCTTCCCCCCAATAGCGGGCTGTGCTGATCTGTCTGTATAAATGATACATCCGTAATGTTATAGAGGCAGAATCTCAGTGGGCAGAGGACATTCTTGTTCGTATTGGACAAATTCTTGAGTCTTCAAGTAGGGGTCAAAAACTTATTCAACGTCTGTTGCAGCAAGAGAATTAACCCATTGTATCTCTCTTGGATGTAAAGCTTTTGCATTCGGAATGCTAGCCTTTGTCACTGCCTCTAAGGCAGGTACAGGAGTAACGACTTTTATGCGTTTACCCTGTTTGAGGGCTCTCCCTTTTGTTACTGCAGTTTGAACCGCTGTCAGAATTTTTTCTGTTGAAGTGAATTACATTTCAGCTTGTGTGTACAAGTGTGATTTGTAAGCTATTGGTACCTTTTCACCTTCATTAAAGGTTAGGTACGTGAATCTGCATCTCCCTGGGATGATTTGGATTACAAAGTTGCGTTCGTTTACGCGTGTCTGTAAATGTGTTGTTGCTAACATGTCTGTTTGCACTGAACGCAAAATCTCCGTGTGTTTTTGAGTCCAATTAGTTTGTTTGAAATCAGGTTTGATTAATTCGTAGAGAGGTTTAACCCTTTCTGCGTAATTTAGAATATGAGTTCTTCGGAAATTCAGGAATCCTAGAACTGACTAAGTTTTTCAGCGTTTCTGGAGGTTGGAGCAGCGCACATTTTTCTAAAAATTTTGCTGCCAGGCTTTTGCCTTCACTTGAAAATTCGCATCCCAAGAATAGGATGTTGAGGTGGGCAATTATTGATTTTTTAAAGTTGAATTTGTACCCTTCAGAGGCGAATCCAAGTATTAAGGTGTTCACCCTGGTCACGTGCCTTTCCAAGTCATCATCTGTAAGATAGATGTCATCGACATAAGATAATGCCTCATCATCATACGTTTGCAATAACTCTGTTGCTCTGGCTGAAAATAACCCTGGACTGTTCTTGAATCCCTCTGGGAGACGACAGAAGTGACGCTGAGTCCCCATAATGAAAAAGCGGTCAAGTACCTGCTTTCAGGTGCGATATTTTGACAGAAGAAACTGTTTGAAATATCTGATGTGGTTTTATATTTTTTGCGCACAATGTTATTCATCAGTACTGCACTGTGTGCATTTTGAACTGCAAATGTTTTGCAACAAGAGTATATGCCCTACTAATGTAAATTCTTGTGAATTCACGAAAGCCATATACCAAAGATGCACTTTTGAGTCTTTCTTTAATAATTGGGCCCCTAATTTGGTCTGGCGTTAACCATGACCTTTTGTGTTTATTAAAATTCTCTCTCTGAATCGGCTGGCTTCACTGTGAGTGACAGCATTCTGCTCTTTCACAAGGATCATATCGGTACAAAAAGTAGGTTTGTTCAGTGGCAGTGTGTGCTCTTTGAGACCAAAAACAATTTTTGCATTTGCCAATGTTTGTTATAATGGTGAGGGCCCAGCAGCTCTCACATCAATAAGGTTTTACAAAAGCCATGCTAAAACAAGTCACGCATTGCCAAAACTAAAAAGCTGACCACCAATGTCAGACCTACTGGATTTGCCAAGGCTTTTTTATTTTGGTTTCCCATAATCTTATTGAAACTGGTTACACAAATTTTCCAATATGAATATTTTTGGGAAATACTAGCATGCATCAACACATTTTACTAAATGATGCTGCAAAGAAATGGTACCTGAAATTTTACAGTAGTTTAGCAAAATGTTATTTCCCTACTTTCATTTTTTAGGAACATGTTATATTGAAAGCAAATAAACATTAATCTTGCTTTCAAGCTTCTGCAAATATTTGCATCTAATCAGAGGGCATTCTGTGAGCATCATGCATAGCCTCATATTGCTAAACTTTGAAACCGTGTGTACACATTTTCATACTGGAACCAGTGTCAGTAGTGCAGTCAGAGCGTACATTTACTTAGAGCGCTCTCCCTAATAATAAAGGCTTTAAATTAATTAACCATAAATACAAGTTTGAAAAGCATTAACACATGCACACAAGTATTAACTAAACTACAGGCAGTACCCTTCCCTGATCCTTAATGTGGTACTGCGAACTGGCAGCCACAGGGTTTGTGCTGCAGGGGGTTGGGCCTACTTGTCCCAAGGACAAAATACACTTTAAAACTTGTTGCCCTTGACCCCAAACAATATGTCCTGGGCGTCGGGCTATAGGAATTCCACATCCCTGCACAGATTCCTGTTTCTATATGAACTGGAAGTTTACAGAATATGGGGCCGGTCTTTCTGAATAATGCGGTAAATTTCCTCAATGCTTATATTTTGTGGAAATGTGGCGTAAAAGGATATCGTCACTTTCCTTGGTATAGTGACCCTGTGGATGAGAGACTGTACTTCTATTGTTCTGGCAACGAGGGGGTGCTTCAGAGAAATAAGTAACTGAATGCTCTAGTCTAATAGGTCTCAGGGGTTTGGTAGCCAGTATTTCTTTGATTAGTGAGGCTTGTTCCAGGTGGCCAATCGTCTAGATAGCGGCCATTGATGACGTCCCTGAAAAGAATGAACAGCGGTCCCTTTCTTCCCAGTTACCTAGCGGTTTCTAATTACCTACAATCTTAGAGACACAGCATCATTCAATTCATGGTCGAGGTGTAACCAGCTCTCTCCTGTATAAAACCTACAAAGACAGGTAATGAACAAAGCCCTCAGAACGGGCAAAACATGTCACACATGACAGACTGAAACCCTTCCAAACAGGCTACTGAACTACTATCTCATCCAGCCATCCAGACTCAATCTTTTAACCTCACTTGACCCAATCACACCTTTTCATCCGGTCAGAGAAATACATCCTCTTCCGTCCAGCCAGAGGCAATCCAGTGACCTCAGCAACACAATCACGTAACTGGACAAGCTAAGTGAACCAAAACCTCTTCCAGGCAGCTAGGGTTAAAGTCAAAAACCTCGCTTACACAATAAACACCTGGCTAGCAGCAAAGAGAACCATGACATCTTCCATCCAGTCAGGTTTGATCAATGATCTTACTTACACAATCAGAAAATTCGACCAGCTAAGAGAATCACGTCATTTTCTATCAAACTATGGTTGATCCTATACTCTCACTAATACAATTATTGCCTTACACTGCTTAAAGGAACAATACTTTCTTCCTACTGTCCACAACACACATGGCAATGTTACGTCTGTCTATAAATAAGCAGTTAAGGGAATAGAACCAGACTATCATCCAGCTAGCTCAGGTTGAAAACAATATACACCACATTATCATTCATCACTTCCATTAATCCAAGAGAACCGCACTTTCGTCAAGCCAACTCAAGGTAAACAGTCCATTCACACATCAAAACAAGGTGACCACACCTTTTGCTAACCAGGTAACAGTGACACGCTTTCAAATGGGCATAGCAACCAATAGCCATGACGCTGATCTTAATTTACGACACAGAGATGCCGAAGTCTAGTGTTAAAAGTAAAGTAAAGTAAAGTCCACATTTGTAAAGCGCACAATCACCCGTAAGGGTCTCTAGGCGCTGGGGGCCGTCGGGAAGATTAAGCGAGCTATTGCCCAGAGTCACATGGTGCTGGGCTAACCTGCCGCCGGAGCCGGGGATCGAACCGTGGTCCCCAGATTCCAACGTCAGTCGCCCTGGCCGCGGCGCCACACCTCTCTACACTGCATGTTCTGATTAACAAGAGAATGGCAGTGTAAGTACCGTTTCAAAACAGACCGGATTTTTCATATTATTGTGCGGCCCACAATCCCACCAATCACATATGAAAATGTAAGAATGTTTCTTTTATATTTTCTCCATTGTAATTATGCAAATGCTGTGTAAAACTAGCTTGCTCGGTGTGTTGCCTGTTTACAGAACTATGATCATGCATGGCCATTTTTATTAGGTCTCGGCTATAACGCGCTGAAATTTGGATTGTCAGCGTCTCAGCAGTCTGAGAACACCGAAGTGAGACAAGACCTGGCCGCGCGCAGCGTTTCCCCATAGGATAACGTTGTGCGCGCGGCCAGGTCTTGTCTCTACAGCATTGCATGCAGAGCGGATCGCGTCGCGCGCCTCTCTGGAATGCAGGGGGAGTCTGCAGAGGGGCGTGCGGCGCTGTTAAGCGTCGAAGCTGGTTGTTTCCTGTTGTGCAGCTGGCAGATGCCAGCATGCACGCGAGACCTCCCTTTAGAAACTTTCACTCTCGCCGCATCTGCTTTGGACCAGAACACGTGGAGGCTACTGGCGACCGCATCACCGGGACAGCGCCAGAAATCCTCTTGCTAGCCAAGTGACACATCTCGAGCCTGCGGAAGTGTGGGGGCAGGCAGGCGGGGACCTGTGGGCATCTGGGCAGCATCTTTGCATACTCCGCAGTCAAAATATAGTGCTGGGTGGCGAGAGATGGAAGGGGGATGACCTGCCTCGGCACATGTGTGGAGCCAAAGGAGTCTAATGTGGCCCGTGCACATAATACAGCGCCCACTACCCAAACTGGGACTGCACAGGAGTCAGTACAAAGGGTAGCGGTAGCTATAGGGCAAGCTCCGTTCGACGGCACTGAAGGGGTACGGGCAAAAATACAACAGCATTGCATGCTTATATCGCATGTGCAGCAGCACTGTAAGCCCCCCACCAACAGTACCTCCCAGACCGCAGTAAAAGTGCAGGGTTCTTTAATATACAACCGGTTTAAGTCCGAAGCAGAAATACACGTTATCAAATTGGTACTTTCAGTGGTTACGGTTGCAGTGTGTAATGAATCATTATGGATTAATCCTATCCTTGGAGTGCTAAAATACACTTTGGGAAAGCTTTATTCAGGGAACTACACTTACAAGTCCACATTTGCTTTCAACCTCTGTGTGCAGTATGACGACCGTCCTAGTTTAGATTCTGTTCACTTTGACAGTGAGTTATCACAGCTACCACATTCACATAGCATTGTCAGTCTCTGACTTGGAGACAGTCACGGAAGCATGCACGATTTACAAAACGAAGAACCGCAGCCCCACTCGTAATGCAGTGCTTCTTTCAGACCATGTCCCATCTAGGCGCCCCAAGCCTGCCCAAATGTAGGGACAACGTCCGCCTCTTCTGGGACACAAAAGTGTCATTCTTTATCCTTTTTTTTTTGTGCAGAGTTTTATATAGCGCGAACTAGACCCGAACCGAATCAGGTATCAGAGCGCTTTACATATTTTCCAGTTACTTTACATGAGGACACACTCATTTTAGGCACGGGGAAATTAAGTGATTTGCCCAGAATCACAGGAGGTTTTGGCGTCGTTACCGAGACTCGAGCCCTGGTCCGAGGTCGAGCGCCCTAGCCGTTAGGCCAACTCCTCTCCCCAACTGATATGATAGAAACGATATGACATAGGCCAGAAACGATATGACATAGGCACGCAGCGTTTCTAGGTACTTCTTGCGCTCCCTTTAGGTCTGGCCAAGACTCCGGTTTAGGTGCTTGGCACGCTCGTAGTTAAAATAATTATTGAGACATCCTGGTAAATATTGCTGTGTGTATAAAGGAGCTTTCATTCTGCCCTCTCCACCCATTCATGTTGTCACGTGATCTTCATATTGTGCTTCCATCCACCATGTCTCACCGCCGCGAACGGTTGGTCGAGCCGCTCCAGCTGCTGGTTTTCTTCTCTCTGAATGACTGCCATTTCCTCTTGCGCACGTTCATTAGTTTTTTTTTAACCTTCCTTTTTGCAGCAGGTAATCTTTATTTTGCAAAAGATGCATGAAATCCTTCTTTTTAATTATTTGTTTCCATAAGTTTCCTAAAAGATGGCTTCTCAAAAGCCAGACATATTGACTTTGGCAGTGCTTGTTAAGCTGCTGTTATGAAGTGCGTGGAAGTGCGGTAACATTGTAGCTGTTTGCAATGGAGTGCCTGGCAATGTATCTATCCTTGTCTCATTTACAAATCAGATGAAAGCCTTGCTTAAAAATGAAAGTTTTAAACCTTTTCATAAAAGTGTGTTCTGTGAAGGTTTAGGTACCAACGTTTTGTGTGTGGGTTTATTTAAAAAAAAAAATTGTCATATGCTTGCAAAATAAGGTAGCTTGAGACTGCCAATGCTTGTTTGCGACAATGAACACAGAGTCTAGATTATCATTTGTTGGCTTTCCTTTTATAAATCATTGTTTTTCATTCGTTGGCCTTCCTTTTATAAATCATTGTTTTATGGGTGGAAGCATTAAAAAAAATAATGTTCATTCTGTTACTTGGCGGGCTTGAAACCAATGCTCTGAAGCAGTTATGTGGGCATCTACCAACAGAAAACAAGAATAGAAAGAGTACACATTGAAAAACAGCCCCCGCCCCCCACCCTCTCCTTTCCCCAGCCACCCTTGTCTGGCAGAAACGAGTGCACAGCTTGGGGGCACTGGGAGAGAGTGTCACCTGCTGACCCCTGGCCCAGGGCTTGAGCTGTTTGTTCTGGCCTTCCCATGTTTACACTAGGTCTTGCAATTGTGAGAGTTTAACCTATTGGCATTGTAAATGACAATGGTTTTTATTTTTATTTTTTAAAACCAACACATAAATAAAAAAGGCAGTGCCATTTGCAATGTGAATAGCTCAAACTCGCGTAAATACGCGACTGATTGCATTGCAAATGCAATAGGTCTCGCATTTGCGAGACATTACGCTTTTGGCATTGTAAATGACAATGCCATTTATTTATCTGTTTTCAAAACCAACACATAAATAAAAAGTTTGTCATTTACAATGTCAATAGCTCTAACTTTTGCAAAGGCGAGACCGTTGCATTGTAAATGCTTGTTAGTCATGGTGTTGTACTAAACGAAACTCAAACTCTTATAAGAAATTCAAATTATATTTACATTCCTGCACCCACAGAAACCTGCACATCAAATAAATTCAAATGAGTATGCACCCTGCCAGCCCGCATCACTAGTCTCACAGACCAGGAGATGGACTCCACTTAAAAAGGCCTGGTAATTGTGCGGATCTGTGCTATGGAAGGAGTCGGCAGGACAAAAATGTGGCTCACGCCTGGCCACAGCAGAGGTCACAAGGTGTGGTCTGCTGATGGTCGCACAGCACCCCTTGTGCTGTGCATACAACACACTGACACAACCCTGCCTAACCACAACAAACATGGCCAATCAAAACATGGCTTCTCAATAAGTTATTACAGTGATAGGTCATGAGACTCCCACCCTGCGGTGCCATGCTGTCCACACCCGAGGCCTAGACTAGGTCTAGCAACCACATCTGGCAGCCGATCCAGAGGCCGCTCTCTGCATGAGAGCGGCACCAGGAATGGCTTGAGAAGGTAAACTAACAGCTCATTAGGAGACTGGGGGGTGTCGGCTATGAGCAACACCCGCTCTCTAATGTACAGTATGAGGGAAGCCTCTAGTGCGCATGTCGGGCTGGCCGGAGACTTGGAGCCGTCCAACCCGACATGTTCACTTTGGGCTTAGGTGCCCTGCGCTCGCCACTCACTCACTCCCGTATATTACTGGTGTGTGGCTGTGGTTTCCATCAAAATCGAAATCCCACCCATCCACTTAACAGCCGCTGACCCCCACGGCTGAAGGCTGACTGCCGTGGGCACATGAAATAAAATGCCAATACTCAGTGTGTTTTAAATTAAAACTTACATTTATATGCACATAAATGGGGGCAGGGGAGCCAAAATATCAGTGGGTAAACGCCCCAACTTCCATAGGCAGGAACCGCCCCCTCTAGCAGCCTCAAATCGAGACTTTCATTAGTCTAAACGTACATTTATGGCTAAAAATGACTGTGATTCATGTCGTTCTTCATTATTTATTTGTATTGTGTATTGATTAATGAAAAGCACTTAATCAGCCACTAAAATACGACTAACACTTCAGTTCTCTATTAGTGTAAGAAAGGTAGAAAGTTTCTTTGTAAATGCAATCAGTGATCGTAGAAATCATACAAACGTGCTGGAGTTTTTTTTAACTAAGCTTTTTTGTTTCTGTGATTTTAGAGTTGCTTTACCGGTCAGACACTTTATCTGAAGGGTCCCTTGACATCACCATTGGCTCGTGACGTGTTTCTGACATTGGCTGTTGTGCATCTTTGAGTGGTGCATTAAGAGACTGACAGCGGGGTAATGATCGTTCTACCGGTGGATTTATAGCTGTCGTCTCCGAAAGCGGCGGACCAAACGAAAGGACTGCCGGGTTCGCTTGCGCACAGTAACATGGCTGCTGCGCAGGTTTCCGCGTGCGACGACGAGTCTGACAGATTTTTTAATACGAGGTTATGTCGACTCGTGATTCGGGATAAAGCAACTCTGTGCGCGTGTCAGAATCAAACATTAATACTATTACATTGCAGCGTCGATGATTTATTGATCCTGAAACACCTCGGCTGCTGCGCAAGCCCCCCGCCGTAAACAAAGCTGTATGCCGAGCAATGAAGCTGCCAGAGGTGAGCGTTAAATGTCATCACATAACGCAGGCCCACAGTTTAAGTGACATGTTGATCCCATTTTATGTAGAGCGACGGCTGGTGTGTACATCTCTGACTGAGGCAATCAGCACTGCAGACACGTGGGCGACTGAGCCCTGATTAATGATCCGAGAAGGCGCCATGTTCTCCACGCCGAGCCTCCGTGCCGTCACTAGGTGCAGGACAGACTCAAGGTGCACCGTGCAATGATGAACCGTCTCCTCGGGGCAATTATTCTTACACGGATGACTGCTTCTTCGACACTTCGCGTCAAGTTGATTTCTAATCTAAGAAGCCCGGAAGGGAAACTGGGTGTCCTACCCTTAGTTCTGATAAAGGTCATCATACAGATATAACTCTTAATATTGTTTTCAGTGGACGGTAATAAAAACTTTTGCTGAGGAAAAAAAAGTAATAACTCACGTGAAATAACCAAAGCAACTAGAGCAGCATGACTCCCCCAACACAGGAGCGGCTGTTGGAGCACCTCACTGCGACAGACCACTGATTGTGCAAAGTGTCTTAAGTGAAGATGTACATCAAAGCAAGTCTTCCCTCTGGCCTGGTCTACAGAAAAAAACTGCAGCTGTCCAACCCGCACAGGAGTGCTGGGCGAAGAGGTCTCAACTGCCAGATGCCAGTCTGTGGGGTCCCTCCATGGTCAAGGGTCTTCGGTGAATGCAAAAAAGAAGAGGACCCCCTCTAAAGGTACAGAACAAGGTCAGGGAGAAGAGGGAAAAATAGTCAAACCTAAAAGATAATCTCCCTCATGACCACAGTTATTTTTACATCGGAATTAATCCCAATGGCCACTGTGAGCGCCCAAGCCAAAACGTGAGCCCACTCAGAAAACATTATTACAACATACCTAAAAAATATACACTTTTTATTTTCATTTCATTTTATCAAAATACTTTTTTATAACTATACAAATCCATAAAGGGCATCCAATACTTCAAAGGCTGCAATTGGTCCAATAGTCCTCCTCCTCCTCAATCTTCCAAAAATATCTATGCTTCAATATATGGTAAGCTCTGCAAAACAGTCCGATGTCTTCCTAGAGTGCCGCCCATAACGTGCTCGCATTCGCCCGAAACAACTTCAAATGGAAAGCCTGACTTAATGGGGCGCCCCACAGCCTTATGGCAATTTTTGTTTTGTATTGCCATGTTTTTTGCAAAACTTTGCTTGGGAATATGCCAGGCCCTCATCAATCTAAAAAACAAAATCATTTGCTACAGGCAAAAAAAAAAAAAAGGGCACACGTTCCCGTAGTGCTCCTGGCATTGAAGGGAACTATTTTGGTGTGTATGTGTTGAAACTTGCAGTAGTAGTAGTAGTAGTAGTAGTAAAGTCAACCAATGGCTGAAGGACGGTGATATATTGCCCCTTAATCAGTAGCGACTTCTACCAAACGGGGGTTGGGGAACGGGGTTGTGTGGAGGGAATAAAACAAAAAAACACTTACTTGGATACGGCCGGCCGGCAGCCTCTCCTCGTCCTCTTCTCTTCTCGGCAGCAGCAGGAACCAGGAACCACATGGCCTCCCAGACTCCCCTGACCAATCACAACACTGCCTTACAGCAGCATTGTGATTGGTCTGAGCGCTGTGGTTCAGCGCTCAGACAGGGGCTGAGAGCCTGTGCATGTTCTCCACCCAGGCTGTAATGCAGCCTGGGTGGAGAACATGCAAAGTGAGCATTACTGTTTGGTCTGCCCAAGAGGGCTGGCCAAAATGTCATGCGTACTTAGGAAGTGACTACCACTCCTCTCCCTAGCTCTAAACAGCCCATCCCAGCCCCCCAAGCAACTCAGCCAGTCTGCTTAAATAAAATGATAATATCGTTATTTTATTATCATTCTATTTTTCTGTTTTGAATTGCTCAGTGGAGCGATGCTCCTCCGCCTTAGCGACGAGCCGCCACTGCCCTTGAAGTATGCCTGAGTGGGTGTAAGAAAAAAGTGAATGACACCAATGGCAGACTAATACATGAAGTCTTGCTGAACCACTGTAAGAAACTATGGACCCAGAGGTCGAAGAGCATTAAAAAAAAAAGTAAGGGAACTGTGATGCTGTGCACAATGGGGCCAGGGCGTGTAAGCGTGGGGTTGGGGGTGGCAGGCGTGACTAAAGCATAAAATATTCTGTAACTTTTATCGGTCTTGCACCTTCAGGTATTTGCATATAAAAGAACACTCCGCTTCAATGTAAAATAAATGCAAATTAAGTTAATCAGTGGGAAATGCATTATTGTACTGTATGAAACCTCTTTTAGTTAATGCACCGCAGAGGTCTGTATCTGTAACCAGAGAGCCATGGAATTGGATCCTGGTTGGAGCAGTGAAGAACATTTAGGGGCGTAACACAGGCACCAGGGGTTTGTGTTACATCCCTTCAAAAAGCACACACTTCGTAGCTCAGCTGGTAACTCCTTTCCAATACCACTCAAAAAGAACAATTCTGTGTAATCAGGAAGTGTCAAGTGATTCCTTTAATTAAAGCCAATATCGGTTTCTGCGCTCCCTTTACATTTGCAGATTGATCCATTATGTACATTTACATTTCCTTCAGACAGCAGTCACCCGGGTGACCAGCCTTATTTAGCTGTCTGCCCCTCCCTCGGTTTCACAGCACAGGAGACGTCTGCCATTCACTGCAGCTGAAGCATTTCAGCTCTCGTAATTAACAGTCTGGGGACGGTTATCTTTTCAGAGAAAGTAGGGGAACTGTTTGCCTTCAATTAACAAAGTATGGGCATGCCGTGTCCTTCCGTTCCCACCTACTTCGACCACTGTATGGGCCACTTGTACGACCGAGTCATTTTACGAGATACTAATTACGATTTTTTGCAAATTGCAATGACATGTACTAATGTGTCTCAGACACATTTTGCGGTTCCCAATTGGGTCGCGTTTTACCTACCTCATCAATATTCTTGAAGTAGGTTGAAATTTGCGACCATTTGGGAATCGCTAAAAACAGGGATGGTGGCCTGCTGGGGACAGGGGACTGACTCAGGGTTACCAGGATTACCCAGGGTTGGCACCACAGCTGGAGTTGTGGAAGTGCATCATTTATTAATTAACCTTCCTGAGAGGTTTAAGTGTAAAGGATAATGGACGTTAACTTCCCAGTCTTCCAGAGTGAAATCTACCAATTTGTCCCACAAGGAAACAGAAATAAGAATGTAGTCAACTTTGGATATCGTTAACACTCTCCTAAACGTTGGTTGACTGCCTTTATCAGATATAGATCTACCAGTGCATGCCAATTGTCCATTTGAAATAGCAAAACAGGCAAGCTGAGAGGGTGCTGCTTTGCATGGGACATAAGAGATAAAGCAAAGGGAGGGTATACCCCAACTCTTGTCTTTCTCTTGTGACCAAGTCAAGGGGGGCTCGAAAGTGATGTTCATGTCTCCCCCAATAAGTATCATGTATTTGGACTTAATTCAACTAATAAAGCGCCACAGAGTGGATAGGGTTTGGGATTGCATATTCCTACGTGTGGGCCTGAGGTAGACTTTAAAACAATATAGGTTGATTCCCTTCAGCATTTTGATTTTTATCCTTAGTATTTCAAGGCAATCATTACTCAATTGTTCTATGCAAAGATTTAAATCGCTTTTGATCCATGTCAATAGGGCCCCAGAAGCCCTCCCACTTGCAGAAGGAACTGCATTAGCATGAAAGGCGATGTAACCAGGTTTGTATTACAGCTAGGTTAACCACGTTTCTTGAAAAATGCAAAAGTCAAATTGGGCAATATACTCTAACCAATCAGGGGCCACTCTTTGGTCTTCAGTTGAGAAATGTTCCATGATAAATGTTAAAAGGACCTAGAGTGTTAACCTGCATTTGCCCTCCAGGAGGACTCTCTGAGACTGGTTTTGATGGGCTGTGCCCCCGTGTTCACCAATGGAATCGAATCCTTTGGGGCAGTGCCATCCACAGTTAGGAGATATGAGGTAGGGGATAACTAATATCCCACATAGCTTGTCCTGCTGAACTTCAGCCGTCAGTAGTTTTCCTGCTGGACTGACTGCAGGGTGTATACACCATCAATCTTGACCATCCAAGTAAGAGGGTGCTTCCCAAAAGTTCTGAGTGGGGATGCTGTACAGCTGCTTTCCAGGTTTATATGCTGAACCTACTCTTATAGTCTTATTTGTGTTCATCGCCATTGAGCTCTTAGAGTAGCATGCTGGTCTATAGTAGTAACCTAAAGGAAGAGCTTTAATTTGGCTTGACGGTGAATGCTTCCTGTTTAGGCACTGTAGTAATAACTCAGTGATTACTGGGTTCTTGAAATTAATTGGCACGCAGTCTCCAGTTGAATCCTTAGGATTGATCCTTATCCATGGGGCGTTCCTGGCTCATAAAACTTCCTGTGATAGAGCCTGTTACCATCCTGAGTTGATTCTAAGCCAGTACATGGTTTTGTTTGTCAGGTCCAAAACACTTTCACTTGCCAGGGGCGGATTTGTGGACAACAAGTATATGTTCTCCTAGTGAGGCCAACTGCATTCGATCTGCTATGTTCGTCTACCGCGTGGCCTTTTGTGTGGCTTAGAGTTAGCACCACCCGGTTTACCGCTCTGGCTTGGTTGGCCGAAGTTTCTGGAGCACAGTTGGTTGAAAATGAGGCAAAATAGAGTTCCTTGGCTGTGGCTTTGGGTCCTTCGTATGTGCTCCTTCTATGGGAAGAAGTACAATTCCCTACTATTGGTGGCAACCAATTATTTTGTAGAGTCTTTAATTTTGTTCCACCAAATAGAGACGGGTAAGTAAAGGAACAAATTCTGCTTTTAAAATATGCTTACATTTCTCTAAATAACACTTCATAGTGCTAGCCATGCACTCAGAACTGCAAGGAGGAGAGTCCACATCCCCTTCAGGTGATGGGGCATGTGAGTGGTTCATCACACTGGACGGGCTTTGCTAGTGTGGATTTATGTTGCGTCGAGGACCTTCGCTAGTTTGGTAACGAGGAGTTGCCCTCTTAATTTTTAGGTGGCGAAGGGGCTAGAGATAATAGGTGGAGCAATTGGGGGGGTTGGGGAGTACTGAATGTAGGAGTACAAACCGGGAGCAAGCTAGGAGCAGTGCTAGTTGCTGGAGTATCCACCAGTGCTGGTTGCAAAGCCTTGATGGAAGGGCTTGCGTTCAGATATAGCCTTCTCTCTGACATGGCAATTTCTGTGCTCTCTACCCCTATTGCCCTTTGCAACAATCGGTCTATGGACGTAAACTTCGGAGCCTGTAGTTGGAACTTTCTTCTTCTCCATAACATAAAAAAAAAGGGAGAGGCGTCAATCTAGAGGTATTTGTTGCTGTCAGGAGGAGTTGTATGTCCGGTTTAGCAAACTAGAAGCAGGCCTTTTCAAAAAGAAGAGTACATTTGAGCAGCGAGGGCCACAGAGGGGGGGTGGCCCAGCATAGCCTCTTCTGGGATATGATGGGCCCGGTCTTCTCCCAGGCACAACTCTGGGCACGCCCCGGATGTGTCCTGTGCTGCCTGCTGCAGTTGGCACTAGTAGCACTTGTACTGAGTCTCGCCCTCTGGGCATGCAATGTGCTGGGGGACCAAGTCCCATCCCAGCCGTATGGCCAGCAACAATGTATGCGGTGAAGCAGGCAGGGAAACCTCCTGGTGAGTCCAAAAAGAAATTTACATTGCCAGCAGATGTGATTTGATAAATATGGAATTTGCATCAGTAGCTTCTAGCTATCACATTAGGTACTAAACACAGAGCCAACACTAAAGTATGTATAAAGTAAAAACAATACCACTGACACTGAAGCAAACTACATTTTCTGTGATTGTGCTCATTGTGAGAGAGCAAAATGCATTCACTCAAAGTGGAGTTAATCAGTGGCTTAAGTAGGCTGACCCAATTCTTCATGCTATATGCTGTATTGGGCAGACAACATTTGATTGAAAAACAGGTCAATGTATGGAGAGGTGGCTGAAAGACCCAAT
Source organism: Lissotriton helveticus (assembly GCF_964261635.1). NCBI lineage: Eukaryota > Metazoa > Chordata > Amphibia > Caudata > Salamandridae > Lissotriton > Lissotriton helveticus. The sequence continues at coordinate 605,626,092 of NC_136059.1, read as the reverse complement.
ATGTAATTATACATAATTTTGTAAAATCACATGGCCTTGGCTAAAGCCAGATCTTAAAAAAAAAAATAACAAAAGCAAAAAAACTAAATTCATTGGGAAGGGTGGGAAATGATGAAAGGAAACTTACTTGACTTGGAAGATAGAACAGTTAACTCCCTTAGCCATATTCATGAATAACTTCTTGTTCACTGCCTAAGATCAGACTGGCCAAAAGTCGGTTTAATCTTAGGCAATGTATGTCCTGTCACCATGAACAATGTAATGCTATTTTCGAATTAGCTGACAGAGGGGATGTTACATTATTTGCATTGAGAAGCCGTCTTGCAAATGAGATCCTGCCCATCGACATTCAATGGTAGCTGTTGACTGTTCCAGATTTTGGAATGGTTCAGTGGCTTTTGTCTGGGGAGCACAGATTTACACACGGTGTGTGCTACCTCTTGTAACATAACACAAGCCAACATGGCCTGCCGATGTCCCAACCTGTACTTCAACTTCAAACACCTGCTGCGTTCCTTTGGTTAGGCTGATGTGTATTCAGAACAACTTGGAAGTATGAAGTATAAATTCCATTAAAAGCAAGTTTTCTTTAGTGTGGTGAGATAAAGGTCTTTGAGTCATAACCGAAAACCACTAAATAAATACTTTAACCGCTACCGCGTTTTCCCGCTGTGCGCTGGAATTTCAAAAATGCGCGGTTTGTGACAAAGCCAGCTCGTCATCCGCGTAGCGCAGGTAACGCCCATGACGAGCTGGCTTTGTCATCCGCATCGAAGGGGTTAAAAAATAGGCAAATCAAAATTGTGTGCAGACCTGGCGAAGGATAAAAAAAAAAACCTTCTTTAACAGGGCACCAAGGAAAGGGTATAAATATGTGTCAACCAGAAATTCTCTCCAAGACTCAGCTCATCATTTACAATGAATAACCAGACAGCTTTTGAACCAGTAGTCATGTGTAATTCTAGCAAAATGCAACACTACACACAGTTACACAGTTGAAGACTGACCAGCTTTACGTAGGAACTTTATTAGGATAAACCGATTAAACCTTCAAATGTAATTTTTCAAGAAAAAAATGCACCCTTTATAATCAACAAAATGGTGTTCATGAGGCCTTCTGATGTAGCGTTAAAACAGCACTACAAATAAAACGAACACTACAGCTGCAGTAAGAATAGTTTCACACTCCCTGCTCAGCTAAGATCTTCTCAACTCTGCAAACTGCTACAAAAGAACTACTCTATAGCAACAGAACATCCTGTGCTAAATATTCTGACACACATCCTATCAATCAATCAGTAGATTTGTAGAGCGCTTCTGGTCATCTGTGAGGGTATCCAGGTGCTGGCAAGGTCCAGTTGACTATCCGAATAGTCAGGTCTTCAGGGACTTTTGGAACTCTGGAAGAAATGGAGAGGTCCGTGGCTGAAATGGCAGCTCATTCCATGTCTTTGTTTTCAGGTAAGAGAAGGAGTTACATCTGCATCTGTTACATAAGATGCGGGAATGAGGGTTAGAGAAAGGGACGTTAAGCGGTGGTGTCTAGTGGGCTGAAGGCAGTGCAGATGGTGGTTGAAGTAGGCGGGTCCGCAGTTGTGTAAGGCCTTGTATGCATGGATCAGGAGCTTGAACTGGCATATTTTCTGTACAGGGAGCCAGTGGAGTTTCCTGTGGTATGGGGTGATGTGGGTTCATCTAGGGAAATCCAGGATGAGGCTTGCTGTGGTGTTCTGTATAGTCTGTAGCCGTTGGAGTTGAGCTTTGATCCCTTTGTAGAAAGCATTGCCGTAGTCCAGTCGGCTGGAGATGAGGGCCTGGGTGATGGACCGCCTTGAGCTTTGGGGTAGCCATTTGAATATCTTGCAGAGGATAAAGAAGCAGGAGGAGGAGACACAGTTGACTAGAGTCTTCATGGTTAGGTTGTTGTCCAGAATGACGCCTAGGTTTCTTTGTGGTAAGTGGAGGTATGAGTAGGAGCGAGCTCGGAGAGCTACTACAACGTCCCATGAGGAGCTTTTGCTTCCGAAAATCAATAACTCTATCTTGTCAGTGTTGAGCTTCAGCTTCATCCAGTCTGCGCCGTCTGTCATGCATTGGTGGAAGATGGTGTTGGTGGTGTCTTCGGAGAGGATAAGTTGTGTGTCGTGAGTCCATGGGTTTTGGTGATGCTGGGCAGGGGTGTCATATGTGCTGAAGAGGGTGGAGCTGAGCATGGATCAGTGGGGTACTCCCAGATGATTTACTTGGGTTCGGAAGTGAAGGGTTGAAGGAGGACTTTGTGTCCTTCCGGTGAGGAAAGAGGCAATCCATCTGAGAGCAGCTCCTTGGATGCCGACGTTGTGCAGCCTTGTGATGAGTGTGTGATGGGAGACATTATCGAAGGCTGTCAAGAAGCCTAGGAACTTAAGAGGCGCAGTCTCTCTTTCGTTGAGCGGGGCTCAGATGTCGTCAGTAGCAGCACTGAGGACTGTATCGGTGCTGTGCCTGCGGAATCCAGATTGGGAGGAGTCGATGAGAAGGTTCCATTCCAGGTGTGAGGAGAGTTGTTGGTTGATGGCTTTTTCTAATACTTTGTCCGTTTAACGGAGCAGGAAGACTGGTCGGTAGTTGCTGAGTTTGCTGGGGACTGATGATGGTTTCTGAAGTAGGGTGTTGACTTTTGCATGTTCCCAGTCCTTGGGGAAGGTGGCCGTGGCAACTGAGGTGATGAACAAGGTGGTGAGCACATGGCTGATTCTGGCTTCACCAGGTTGGAGATATGGTGAGGGGACGAGTCGGCTGGGGCCCCTGATTGGACAGAGTTCATGGTGGAGGGGGTGAACTATGGGGCGTGCTGGCTCCCTTCAGTTAGTCGGGTGTCTGTGGTGGTAGCAGGGTCGTTATGTTGTTTGAAGTAATCAATGGCGTTGGTCTGGGGTTTAAAGTTTCTGTAGATGTTGGCGATCTTGTATTGGAAGATGTTTGCAAGGTTGTCACAGACTTCCTATGAGGGGGTAATGTTGTATTTCGCAGCTGAGGAGATGGAGAATTCTTTGATGATTTTGCAGAGTGCTTTGCTGTTTTTGGAGCTTGATTCGAGTTGTGAGGCTAAGGCCTTTTTCTTCGATTCTCTCAACTGTCTGTGGCAGAGATTGAGGGCTGTCTTGAAGGTGGTATTGTCGGTTGTATCCTTGCTGGTGCACCATCTCCTTTCCAGTTGATTACAGTGTTGTTTGGCAGTTTTAAGGTCTTTAGTGTATCAGCTAGCCTGCTTAGTGGACCTTCTGTGGTTATTGTTGCAGATGGGAGCAACGTTGTCAGTGCAGTTGGTGATCCAATTGTTGAAGTTTCTGACATTCTAGTCTAGGTTGTTGGAGGAGATTGGGTGAGTGGTGTTGAGTGCATTGATCCATGTGTCCTTTAAGACTTTGCTCCAGCTGTGGTGGGCATACTGAGGCAGAGGTCCGGGACCTGGTCATGTTGAAGTGGACGATGGAGTGGTCAGTCCAGGCGAGTTCAGTGGTGTGGCTGTACCTGATAAAGTCGATGGAGGTGAAGATGGGGTCTAGTGTGTGGCCTGCGGTGTGTTTGTGGGGTCGTGGAAGAGTTGGGTGAGTCCATATACCATTACATAAAACAATTTTCGAGACACACCACTACACACAGTCTCTGTTTAATATAAGACACTAGTTAACCACAGAATCCCCTCCTCATAAACAAACCTCACTGTACCTTGAGCCACAAAATAGCAAATTAAGAATGTAAAACACCTCCACATAACACACGAGCATGCAACACCTCATAATTCCACACCTGGCCAAGACACTTCTCAACACATATACTCACATCATGCATCCTATGCTTATCCACAGGTTTACTCACTCAGGTTGAGAAACAGGCATACATGCACAGACATCCACCCAGCCACTCCACATTTTCTTCACAGTTCTGTCTCCACAGAGGTACTACAAGGAGATATATATTTGTTCATGAGCTTGTCCCTCGGTCAAGGAAATACACTCCTATCATGCACACACACATCTGTTCATATGACTCTTCCTTAGTTGAGGGTAAGCCTTGGCGTATGCAGTCCAATCACACATTCATTTGTGCAGGATCTGTTTCCAGGTTAAGGGTCTGCCTTGATGAATGCCCTTTTGGCATAAACACATTTGTTTATGGTACTGGAAGGAGACAAGGAGATCATGGGCCTGTCACCAGCGGAGAGTCTTCCAACTGGCCACCTGCTGCGATGCACCCAATACAGGCACACCTGGCCACAATGCATGCATCGGGAGAACAATACGCACTCTCTTGGTAAGTTATTTAACACATTACCCAATTTTCTTTTGTCAAGCGTGTTTCTTTGATAGCACAAGGGTGGTACCTTCCATTTTCCAGGTACGTTGATTCTTCCTACATATGTTTTCTTGAATTCATACCATTTGTTAACGGACCTTTCGTACCACAAAGCATTATCCCATATATTCTCAGTTTAAGCTAAACTGCAAAATACTTTATTTTTCAAAATTGTCAATCCTCTCACGACCCTGCAGCAAGGGACTTTTTTGACACACAATCATACTCCTTACTTCCTTTATTTTTTATTTTGTTTTGTATTCAGCACCTGCAATCCTTTTCTCGGTTTTTATTGCCTATATTATTACTGTGGCTATTTCTTCCTTACTGCTGCTACCTTTTACTTTTATTCTGATTTGTTTTGATTTATGTTGGGGTTTATGTCACAGCTTACACTTAAATATTGGCACAGTCTACCAACTAAATATTATTGTGACATTTTATTATCATTCTAACTACTGAGGATGCAGTACAACAATAATAGTTCTACCCTTATGAATTGCTTCACAGAGTAAGAGTTACCTAGCATTTGCTACTATAGTTTAAACACTATATACAAAGCCACTCAATTCCTTTGTTCTTCCGCAAAGCAAACTCTTATTATTATTAACCATTTATTATTATCAAATTATTATTATTATAGAGCAGCTATCGCTCCAAAGGAGTCTCTTGCCACTCAGAGTGACGAACTACAGAATGGCAGGAACTTATAAGTGGCTTGTTATTCCAGTAACCCCAAAAAACGTATTTAGTGACTTGTGAAACTGGCTTAATGAAGAATCTAGGCGGAGGGCTAGTGGGAGATTGTTCCAGATCTTGGCACTTTCTGCTCCAAACTCTCTGGCTCCCCAGTTTTCAAATTTAACTGACGGAATCGCAAAGTTATCTTTGTTTTGTGACCTCAAATCACTTCATCTTTTTTACATTTCTGCGCTAATAAAACATTTTGCAGATTAGTGAAAATTATCCTAAACAGAATGTGTTTTTTAACGGTAAGCCAGTGCAGACACCACATGAGTGTCTATATTAGTTATTGATTAGTTGGCTGAGAGTTTGTATGGGAGACTGAGTGTTTGTGTGGTTGGGTGGGGGGGTGTAACTCTGTACATAGATGTGTGAGTGGTTATTCGACTGGGTGTATGAGTTTAAGAGTGCACATGAGAACAGTTGTTTGGGTGAGTGAGTGTGTTTATGGGTGTGTTGGTGAGCGAATATATGTCAGAGGTACATCTCCAACGAAGTACAAAAATAAAAGGCAGGGTATGTGAGAGTTGGTGTATATAAATAACTATACGTAAGAGTCAGTGATTGTGAGAGTGACTGTATGGATGAGTGTATACTTGTAATAGTGATTTTATAACACAGTAATTATGAGTTACTATCTGTATGAATAAATGAGGTGGTGTGTCTATAAATAACTATACGTAAGAGTCAGTGATTGTGAGAGTGACTGTATGGATGAGTGTATACTTGTAATAGTGATTTTATAACACAGTAATTATGAGTTACTATCTGTATGAATAAATGAGGTGGTGTGTCTATAACTGTTTAGGTGAGTAAATGTAAGTGTAAATGATTCTTTGCATGAGTGAGTAGGATAACTGCATAACCAACTAAGAAGAGTGCTGGTGTGTCAATGTCTATAAAGGTGTATGAGTGCCTTTGATAGTGCTCTATTGATTAGTGACTGCATTTATGAGTGATTCTGTGGGTGAATGGGTAGTTGCGTGTGTAGACCTAAGAATCAGTGAGTGTGTATGTAGTAACTGGTATTGGTGTGTCAACGGTTTCAAAAATGGTACTCTGTATTTTACAGTGAGTGATCAAAGGTTATACTAGTGTGTGATGAGGTTCATCAGATTGTCACATGGATGATGTAATCAGTGATGTCATTTGAGATATCAGTGATGTCATCAGCGGTGTCACTGACCATGTCATGAATGATGTAATATGTGACATCATCAGCAGTGAATTGCGGGCACGCGAGTTATAGTAAGTAGAACTAACTGTAACGGAGGAATTTCTATGGTTTTGTAAGAGTGAAATATCCAACTAACTATAATTTTCCCTAAAACCTGTGGTTTTTTCAGTGAATTTCTAAGGTTTTTTAAATGCTAATTTCTAACTATAACGTGCCTGAAACCTATGGGTTTTTTCAGTGAATTTCAAAGGTTTTTTAAATGCTAATTTCTAACTATAACGTCCCTGAAACCTATGGCTTTTTCAGTGAATTTCAAAGGTTTTTTTAAATGCTAATTTCTAGCTATGCCTACAAAGGTAGGACATTTAAAGAAAGAGGAAGAAAAGCGGAAAAAGAAGCAAGACAAATGCCGAAAGAGGAAACAGAAGTCCAGAAAGACGAAGAAAAGTGCAAGAAGAAGAAGAGATTTGCAGAAAGAACCAACAGAGGAGCAAAATCATCCTGTGCCCACAACTTTTTCAGACGGGTACTGGTGGTAACTGACTGACTAATCAGGCCTAGAGCCAGTGCTATGCTAAAAGACACTTAGAATACAGTGAAAACACCTACATACACTAGGGAACACTATGCGTTGGGGTACCCCTGTGATTAGCTTGACTCCTCTGGAAGGCCCTAGTACATAATAGGGCAGGGGGATTAAAACTACCTCTAAGTCAGAGGTGCAGAAATATGCTACTTTAACTAGTAGTCACGCTTGCAGAGTGGTGGAGAAAGGGTGCTGGGCGTTCGACCATCGCTCAGGAATTCCGCTGCGTAGGACTTACAGGAGGAACGAGGAGGGATTCTTGGCCCCCAAACTCCCTCAGGACTAAATTGGAATTCATCTCCCATGCCGCAGTCTGCCTCGAGGCACGTTAGCAGAGTGGTAGAGAAAGAGGACCATGGCCTCCAAAGATGTTTTGGCAATCCCACAGTGTGTGACTTACTGGAGGTAACAAGAGGGGTAGTTGACCCTCAATGACATCCTTGGGGGCCAACTTGCTAAACTATTAACCCCAGTCAGTCCCACACAGCAGCACTGGTAAGTACTCGTACCAGGCCATGCCCATTGTGCCCACCACTCAACAAACGTGCTCCATGGCATGCTCTTGGATGGGTTTTGAAGTCCCCTTCACTGCTGGGGGTCCTTTAGGGGCCAACTAGCCTACCTTTTACCTCCAGTAAGCCCCACGCGGTGGGATTGGTGAGAGGTTGACAAAGGCTATGCCCCTTTCTGGACCACTCTGCAAACGCGCCCCCTGGTGCTTTGTAAATTGGGGGATTAAGTCCCCTTGAATCCTGAGGGTCCCTGGGTTCCAACTAGCCCACCAGATATCTCCAATAGGCGCCACAGAGCTGCGTTGTATAGAGGTTAAAAAGGGGCCTGGCCAGGACCACCTCTCTGCAAAGCAGTCCTGTGGCGCTTACTGGAGGTACGTGGTGGGGTAGATGGGCCCCAGGGACCCTCAGGATTGAAGAGGAATTAATTCCACAACTTTAAACGTGCCACAGGGCATGTTTGCACACATGTCACCTCATGCCCCGCCCCCTTCCTTCACCACTGTGCAAACGTGGCCCGTGTCGCGTTTTAAGTTGGGGGATAAAGTCCCCTTGAATCCGAAGGGTCCCTGGGGTCCAACTAGCCCACCAGATACCTCCATTGAGTGCCGAAGAGCTGCGTTGCAGAGAGGTATAAAAAGGGGCAGAGCCTCTGAACACCTCTCTGCAACGCAGCTCCCTGGCGCATACTGGAGGTACCCGGTGGGCTAGTTGGCCCCCAGGGACCCCCAATTCAAGGGGAATTAGTTCCCCATCTTACAATGCGCCAGGGGGCTCGTTTGCAGAGTGGCGGCTTTTTTTTTACTTTTGATTTTCAGAAGGGGGATTGTGTGACCCCCCCTTCATTTCCCTTTTTTCTGGCCCTGGGGACCCCATCCCCCAGGGCCTGACCCCTATTTTTACTTTGTAAATATATATATTTACATTTTTATTTTTATTTGGAACAATCTATTCCACTCTTATGACATGTGAAAGGAATTTGCATAAATATTGCTTCTAATCAAGGCTGTCTATTTTTATTTTTTTTCAGTACATATATATATATATATATATATATATATATATATATATATATATATATATATATATATATATATATATATATATATAATGTATGCCAACAGGGTTCCTTTCAATGCCGAAGAGAACGAGGAGACACAAAGGGGTACTGCAGGAAGAGGCTTTATTTCATGAACAACGGCATGACGCGTTTCGGCACAATGCCTTTATCAAATGCCATCTCTCACCCCTGCACTGCCAACAGTCCATCAAAATCCTCCCAGTCGTTCCGCCTTTAAATAGTCGTCCTGATTCGTCAGTTCTCATCACGCACAGACCTGTAGTTTTTGTGGAAAACCACAGATCCCAGCATGCACTGCCACTGCATGAGAGGTAGGTGATGATGCCGACGCTGGAGTAGTCCATGTAAATCAGGCTTTATACGGAGCGCTGTGTGGAACTGCGGCAGACAGTGCACTAGAAACAAAGTTCTCCTCCTGAGTCCCCATGACGCCACAAGCCACACATGTCCGCTCCTGGTAGTGGCCTGAGAGGCTCTCATACAGTGACAGAGCCCCCTCCGTGAAGTCACGAACTGCGTGCAGCGGCCATGATGCAAGGGCGGGTGTGGTGGGAGTAGAGCTGTTCTCAAACATGAGAGGGAAAGAGTTCCCGAAGCTGCCAGACTGCTCCGTCCTCTTTGCTGTGGCGGGACTCCTCAATGCGCGCTCTGACTTGCCCGCAGAAATATGCCAACAGGGTTCCTTTCAATGCCGAAGAGAACGAGGAGACAAAAAGGGGTACTGCAGGAAGGGGCTTTATTTCATGAACAACGGCATGACGCGTTTCGGCACAATGCCTTTATCAAATGCCATCTCTCACCCCTGCACTGCCAACAGTCCATCAAAATCAATCTATTCCACTCTTATGACATGTGAAAGGAATTTGCATAAATATTGCTTCTAATCAAGGCTGTCTTTTTTATTTTTTTTCAGTACATATATATGTATTGGATCAGCGTGATTTCCTGGGTCGCTACGTTTGGAGCCTGGGAGGTTGCACTTGTTGGATATATATATATATATATATATATATATATATATATATATATATGTATATATATATATATATATATATGTACTGGAAAAAACACAAAGGTTACAGGGACATTATAGTTAGGATGACATTTCACTCGTACAAAACCAGAGAAATTCAGCAGTTATAGTTAGCAGAGCTAACTATAACTCACACATCCACAATGCACTGCTTACAACCTCATATATTACATCACTCATGACATGGTCAGGGACATCACTCATGACATCAGTGATTATATCATCCACAGAATCTGACGCACCCACTCACACCCCTATATAACCTTTCATACACCCACTCCAACTTCCTCACCACCATTCTCAAACCCATTCCAGTACTTACACAGCTACTCACTGAGTCGCAGATCAACACACACATTCACTCACTCAACCATACAGGCACTCATACACCCACTCACTCACTAATACAGCCACTGACGTATCCACTCATACAGCCACTCACTCATTGAGTCAGTCAGCCATAGATTTAGTCAAACACCTTCTCACTCACCCATACTGTCAATCACACAGCCACTTACTCACCCATACAGTTACACACACACACACTCACTCACTTACTCAAATAGATAGCGTGGACTCTTTAGACCGTGTAGCTGTCAATAGTTGCAAAGTGCACATGTTTTTTAAAACTCAGGGACATATATTTAGACATATATTCATTAATATTTGACACAAGTTGTTCATATATATTCTCTTTAAACCTAACTTTCGGAAGAATTTTTTCAGTTGAAAGTCTTTTGCGTGAGGTTTTGCGTGATCTCTTAGCGGGTTTATGACTGGAAGCATGAGTATTTGAGTGGTTCTGTCAGTGGGTACGTGGGTCTGTGAATGCGACTGTGCAGAGGTACATGTGTCTCTGAGTGTATAACTAACTGGGAGCATAAGTGTCCGAGTGTATCCATGAGTGAATGTATGAGTTTCTGAGTGGATCTGTGAATGGGTCTTTTAGTGTCTCAATGAGTCTGTGGGTGAGAGCATAAGTCTCTGAGTAGATGAATGAATGGGTGCATGCAAGAGTGTCTGAGTGGGTCTGTGAGTGGGAGGGTGAGTTTCTAGATGGGTCTGTGAGTGAATGCATAAGCCTAGACTGGGTGAGGGAATGGGTGTGTATTTCTGAGACAGTTTGTGAGTGGGTTTCTACCTATACAAGTGAGTGAGTGAGAGACTAAGTCCATAAGTCTCCGAGAGAGTCTGCGACAGAGTGTGTGAGTAACTATATGGGTCTGTGAGTGTGTGGAAGAGTCTCTAAGTAGGCATGAGACTGTACGCATTAGTCTATAACTGAGACTCTAATTAGGGCAAACGACCATCGCAACACATGCGTCACATCACATGCATTTACGTTGCGTGCCATCAAAACGCACGCAACGTTACAACGCGTGCGTTCACTATGCACGCTATTACAACGGAGGCGCCATTAGGTCACAGGCGCTTTCAACGGACACGGACGGCAGGGAGACAACGCTTCTGGAACCATGAAAGACAGGTAAGGAAGAAGATGTACTCGTAGTCTTGTAGGCTTTAGGGCTTAGGGTTAATAGTAGTATATGGTACTGTTTATGGGGTTAGGGCTTTTAGGGCCAGATATGGTAGTGTTTTAGACTTTAGGGTTAGGGCTTTTAGGGCTTAGGGTTAAGGGTTGGATATGGTAGTCTTTTAGGCTGTAGGGTTAGGGCTTAGGGTTAAGGGGCGTATATGATAGAGTTTTAGGCTTTAGGGGGTCGTAGTGTGTTTAGTACGTTGCTTACAGTGTAGTTTAGGCCTTAGGGTCAGGGGGAATGCGCATAGGGGTAAAAATTGCAATTTAGAACCATGCGGGGTGTTTATATGCGGTGTGAATGTATTTTGCATGCTTTTCAATTGAAATGCAACATAATTGGGTGCGTTGTGATTACTTACGATGTAAAGGAACATGCGATGTAAAAACGGCTATTTGAGGGCATACGATGTTAACGTTTGCGATATGCCATCATACATCCCTAATTAGGTGCATGAGTTTCTGAGTGGGTCTGTACATGGGTGCGTGACTCTCCAAGTGATTATGTAAGTGGGTGTATAGGTACCCGAATGGGTATGTGAATGAGTGCATCAGAATCTGAGTGGGTAGGTGATTGGATGTATAAGGGTCTGAGTCGATACGTGAATAGGTGTATAAGGGTCTGAGTGAGTCTGTGAGTGCGTACATGAGTGTGTAATATAGACCGGCAAGTGTGTACACACACAAAAAAAATATTTCCATCAATATTCGCGAAGACTTTGTGATAGTTGCGATGTCCCCGTGATGGTACACAGTGAGTCGTGCTGGTGGTCACGTCGTCATTGCAAATATCGCTCACGATTAAAAAAAACAATTTTAGATACATAACTTGTGTCACTAACACACCCATTTCTCAAACATGGGAAGAGAGTAACTCCACCCTTTCCCCTTATGTTAGCTTTCACACACATTTTCAGCCCCAGGAACTGTTCCCGGACAATAAAATGGTGGCCACAATTTGGTTGCATCCAGCCAATCAGAGCCTTCCTGTTGGCGTGCGCATTCGAGATTTATCGGGAAATCGTCACGAATATCCACGACCAGACAGATATCTATAATTTTTGGCTTAAATTTGTCAAAAACTACTGGACAGATTTGCACCAAATAACAAAAAGCCCACTTTGCGTAACATCTACCTTTCTGCCAAATTTGGTGTAATTCCATCCAGCAGTTCAAGCTGTATGTTTGACAACGCGTTCCTATAGGAATTAACATTACAAACGCACCCTTTTTCGAGGCCCATATTTCTCGGTCCTATCTGCACGAATCACCTCTAAACTTTCCATGACAACCAGAACCTACTTTGACACTTTTATGGGAAAATTACATGAAGATTGGTCAAACAACGCCAAAGTTGTAGCCAAGTCAAAAAATTATTTTCGTATGGTAACTAGGTCCTAACAATACCTATCAACTGGCAACCGCCAGTAGGTGATCAAGGTCCCACGAGGACCGAAACGTGTAATGGCGGCGGTGCTGGACGGAAAATAAAGACAAAGTAAGCACTGACTCTGGGTTCACCTCGTCTCTTCCTAATTGTGTGGTGTTGTGGGATGCGCAAAAGAAATATATATAATATGTAATGTAATAAAAAATGCTTGTAAAGCGCTTGAATGCCGAGGCGTCTTGGCGCTAGGGTGCATAAGTGGGGCAAAGCAAAGAGAAGATTGACGACTAACTGGCAATGAACAGCCGAGATTTTAAGATTTTCCTAAACAATGAAAGGTTTGGCTGAAGTCTAAGGGCCGCCGGCAGCTTGTTCCATAATTGGGCCGCAGAGCTAGAAAAAAGACGGCCACCCCATCTAGCTCGTCTGTACCTCGGAGTGACAATCAAACCATGATTAGCCGACCGAAGGTCTCGCGTGGGGACATAGAGCCTGAACCTTTTCTGACAATCCTCTGAGCCGCCCCCATACCGTGCTTTGTGCACCAAGCCTAGAGACTTAAACTCAATTCTCGGCTGGACAGGGAGCCAATGAAGTGCTCGTCTGCCTTGAGCAGTGGGATGACCCTTCGGAAGCTTTAAAATCACTCGAACGGCCGCGTTCTGCAGTGATTGAAGTTTATTAATCTGATGCTTGTCGATGCCTAAGAACATCGCATTACAATAATCCAATCTGGACATAAAAAGGGCTGCCATTACTGTTTTCTGAAGTGCAATGGGAATGAAAGGGAAGATGTTACGCAGGTTCTCAAGTAGAAAAAAAGTGGCTGATGTGAGTCTATTCACCTGAGCTGACATATTCAGTTTGTAATCGAAAATGACCCCTAAATTCCTCACTTTTTTTTTTTTTTACTGGTAAAGGACATTCACCGGCCTCTGGCGGCCACCACAGATTACTCCAGGTCGGTGTTCCGGTACCAAATTCCATCACTTCTGAACACACACACACACACACACGAACACACACACACACACACACACACACACACACGAACACACACACACGAACACACACAAACACACGAACACACACACACAACCTCACACACATACAACCTCACACACACACACCTCTATTACTGTGCCTGCTCACCCCTGAGGCGGAAGCCGGGGGCTCTATTTGCTTTCCTTTATTCTTTTAAAAACTGTTAATTGCACTGTTATTATTTGCGCCGTTCTAACTGCAAGTAGATTTACTTACTTGTGGGGAATCTTAAAAAGATTTGTGGAGCTCGCCAAACCTCCAACCCCGATCCCCTGCGCAGCCGAGTAGCTGCTGACGCTGAGGGACAGGGGCTCACAGCCGCTCATAGCCGCCATCTTGAGAGGACAAAGGGGTTGCAGTCTAGCTGCAGGACGCCTCTCGCCCTCCCGTGGTATTTAAACTGCCATAAATTGCAGCGCGCTGACTATTACTGTGCCTGCTCACCCCTGAGGCGGAAGCCGGGGGCTCTATTTGCTTTCCTTTATTCTTTTAAAAACTGTTAATCGCACTGTTATTATTTGCGCCGTTCTAACTGCAAGTAGATTTACTTACTTGTGGGGAATCTTAAAAAGAGCTTAAAAAGATTTGTGGAGCTCGCCAAACCTCCAACCCAGATCCCCTGCGCAGCCGAGTAGCTGCTGACGCTGAGGGACAGGGACAGGGGCTCACAGCCACCATCTTGAGAGGACAAAGGGGTTGCAGTCTAGCTGCAGGACGCCTCCCGCCCTCCCGTGGTATTTAAACTGCCGTAAATTGCAGCGCGCTGACTATTACTGTGCCTGCTCACCCCTGAGGCGGAAGCCGGGGGCTCTATTTGCTTTCCTTTATTCTTTTAAAAACTGTTAATTGCACTGTTATTATTTGCGCCGTTCTAACTGCAAGTAGATTTACTTACTTGTGGGGAATCTTAAAAAGATTTGTGGAGCTAGCCAAACCTCCAACCCTAATCCCCTGCGCAGCCGAGTAGCTGCTGACGCTGAGGGACAGGGACAGGGGCTCACAGCCGCTCATAGCCGCCATCTTAAGAGGACAAAGGGGTTGCAGTCTAGCTGCAGGACGCCTCCCACCCTCCTCCGCCTTGTATAAATATCTCATGTCTCTACGTCCGCGCAGCGGGCGCGCCGTCGGCGCGCCAAAGGCAAGCCCGTCTGCGCCCGACCAGGACCAGGGGCCACCCCCCCCTGCCTATTCTTCGAGACAGAGGTTGATATACAATAGAGACTCCCTGCACCAACTGCGACCCTTTACATTAGCAAGCTGCTGCCACCATTTCCATCCCTTGGAGACCCCCCTTCTCTGCCCTCATTGTAAGACTGATCTAATTATCCCATCAACCCAGCCGGATTTAAAGGAATACCATATGTTTCTTCTTAACTGCAGATCTCTTCCAAAACACAGCCTAGAAATATCTTTGCTGATGGATGAGCATACCCCGGATGTAGTCTTTTTGACTGAGACTTGGCTGACTCAAGACTCCCAGCCAGAAGGAGTAGTTTCTGTCCTGTAACCCCAGTTCTGTAGTAGGGGTATCTCTGTTATAGTCATAATCTAGTGAATAGTCCCGCCCATGTGCGTGGACCCCGGAGCAATCAAAAATAATCTCTTACAGTGTCAAAAAATGCAGAAAAGCATAGACACTTAAGAGAGAATTTAAAGACAGATAATGCAGCCTAAAAGGCTACACTGTCCAGTACTTCAACTAGAAATTCAACCATAAAATCCACAAAACACCAAAAAGCCTGTACAGATTTCCATTGCTTTCACAGCAAACTCCCTCAGGAATGATAGAGAGAAGAACCTGGACAGACAAGCCCCATAGGCTGCCATTATGTGGCTCAAAACAGGATACTGTGCCTTTAAGAGAATCTTCCAGAACCTTCTCCCAGTATCCCAGAATGCATAGCAGGTCCAACTTACTTTCAGTTCTTTTTGAAGGCGTAACACGCCAGACCTGTAGCATTCCGAACATGAATATCTCTCTCCACCGGGGAGGAGGGCGGGCGCTTATGACTATAACAAAGATACCCCTACTACAGAACTGGAGTTACAGGACAGAAACTACTCCTTCTGTAGTAGGGGATCTCTGTGTATAGTCATAATCTAGTGAATAGAATGGCAAGCCCATCCCCACACCAAGCGGCGGTGGAGAAACGAGAATCAACACCACTATTTTGCGAACAGATTTCGCAGTGAAGCCTGTCCAACCTGAGCATCTGCCCTAGCATCAGTGTACAGGCAGTAATGCTTAGCAAAGGTATGAACCGACTTCCAAGTGGCCGCCTTGCAGATTTCTGCAATCGGAACATTACGAAGCAATGCTGTCGTGGCAGCCTTGCCCCTGGTGGAATGAGCCTTAGGCTTACCTCCTAAGGTCTTATTTGCGTTTTAGTAACACAACTGTATGCAGGACACAATCCACCTCGAGATGGACTGTTTAGAGGTAGCAAGACCCGTCCTGACTGATCCATAATTGATGAACAATTGGTCTGACCTACGAATATCTTTGGTTTTATCCAGATAAAATTTCAGCACCCTCCTAACATCCAGGGAATGCAAAGACCTTTCCGCTGGAGATGAAGGATTCTGAAAGAACGTAGGTAAAGTTATAGTCTGGTTGATATGAAAATCAGAAACAACCTTGGGAAGAAACTTAGGGTGAGTACGCATAACAACCTTAGCAGCATGAAAGACAGTATAAGGTTCTTGGCAACACAACGCCTGAATTTCACTCACCCTGCGGGCCGATGTAATGGCCATGAGGAACGCCGCCTTCCAGGACAGGTGCTGCAACGAAGCCTTATGAATAGGTTCAAAAGGCTCCTTCATCAACCTGGACAGCACCACATTCAAGTCCCATGAAGGCGAAGGAAGCCTGACAGGAGGGAATACTTTCTTCAAGCCTTCTAGAAAATCCTTGATCACAGGGATCTGGAAGAAGGAAGTCTGTGAAGGGCATTTCCTGTAGGCAGTCAAAGCAGCCAGATGAACCTTAATGGAATGGACATTAAGGCCAGACTGCGCCAGATGTAGCAGATATGGAAGGATGACATCTTCCTTGCATGTCGTAGGGTCATAGTTCTTAGACGTGCACCAGATGCAAAACCTCTTCCACTTGTAAGCATAAGAAGTCCGAGTGGAAGGTCGCTTAGCCTCCTTCAGTATGTCCATACAATCCTCTGGGAGATTCAAATGGCCATATTGCACTATTTCAGGAGCCATGCCGCCAAACTCAAAGACGAGAGGTTGGGGTGCACCATTCGCCCCCCGAACTTCGTGAGAAGGTCCGGCCTGCATGGCAGCTTCATGTGAGGAAGGAGAGACCGGTGAAGCAGGTCCGTGAACCACCACTGCCTGGGCCATTCCGGGGCAATCAGAATCATCTTCGCCCTGGATTGGGAGAGCTTGATGAGAACCGCTGGAATCAGGGGAATAGGTGGAAAAGCGTACAGAAAGCTGTTCGACCAGTTGATCCATAACGCGTTCCCCAGCGTCCCCGGCTGGTAGTACCTGGAGGCGAAGTCTCGGCATTTGCTGTTTTCGGCGGTGGCGACCAGATCTATGTCTGGAGTGCCCCACCTTGCGAAGACTTCTCCTAATACTTCGTCGTTTATGACCCATTCGTGGTTTTCCTGAATCAGTCTGCTCAGCTCGTCTGCCTGAACATTCTGCACACCTGGCAGATGAGTGGCCGTTATCGACAGTCCTCGAGCCAGAAGCCAATGCCAGATCGCCTGCGCCTCCTGAGACAGAGTGCGTGATCTCGAGCCCCCCTGCTTGTTGGGGTAATACATCGTGGTCGTATTGTCCGTCTGTACAAGCAGAGAGTTGGTCCGGAAGGACGGTTGAAAAGCCTTCAGCGCCAAGTGAACAGCCCTGAGTTCCAGGAAATTGATGTGGTACGTGGAATCCGATGGGGACCACGTCCCTTGAATCTGCAGGTCTCCGGAGTGCGCTCCCCATCCCAGGAGAGAAGCATCCGTCACGATAGTCTGAGTGGGAATGTCCTTGTGGAAGGGAACCCCTCTGAGGAGATTCTCCGCTGAACACCACCACTTCAGAGACTGAAGAGCATGCAGAGACAGTTGTATCTTGTCGCCCCAAGATCCTCTCCTCTGGTCCCACTGATCTTCCAAGCACTCCTGCAGCGGTCTCATGTGCAGCCGCGCATGTGGTGTCAGGAAGATGCAAGAGGCCATCGATCCCAGCAGAGAAGACACCGTCCTCACTGTCATGGATGGAGTGGACATGAGAGCCTGAGCCTTCCGAAGGAGTGATAAACGTCGCTCTTCCGAAGGAGACACGCTTGCAGACAGCGTATCGATGGAGGCTCCCAAGTACTGGATGCACTGGACCGGAGTCGGGACAGACTTGGACATGTTGATGTGCAACCCCAGCTTGTTCAAGAGAACGCACGTCTTCTGGAAGTGTGCTTGAGCTTCCGAGAAGGAGGAGGCCTTGATCAACCAATCGTCCAGGTACGGGTAGACAAACACCTTGTTCTTCCGCAGGTGTGCCGCTACCACTGCCATGCACTTCGAGAACGTCCGGGGCGCAGACTTCAGCCCGAACGGAAGTACCGTGTACTGATAGTGATTGGTGCTGACTTGAAATCGCAGGAACTTTCTGTGTTTGTGTGCAATGGGCACATGGAAGTACGCATCCTGTAGGTCTATGGCGCAAAGCCAGTCTCCCCGCTGCAGCTGAGGATAAATCTGATGCAACGACAGCATGCAAAACTTTTCTCTGCCAATCCATTTGTTTGCCTGTCGCAAGTCCAGAATGGGCCTGAACTCGTTCTTGTCCTTCTTGCGGACCAGAAAGAACCGGGAGTACAGACCTCTTCCTCTTTGAGACAGAGGTACATCTTCTATCGCCCTTTTCCTTAAAAGGATGTCTGCCTCCGCCTGGAGCTCGCGCAGTTGATACTGCGAGCTGACCGGAGGAATCGATGGAGGAGGGCTGATGAACCGAAGACTGTATCCATTGCAAACAATATTCAGCACCCACTTGTCCTGAGTAATTTTTCTCCACTCTGCCAGAAAAAATTGAACGCTTCCCCCCACCGGACGGGTAACGGACGAAGGGGAAGTAACCGCTCAGGGTCGAGACCCAGCCGGGCCCTTGTTCGCGGTAGAGGACTGCTGTCCACCTCTACCCCTCTGACGTTTCTGGAAGGGTCTTCTGTATTGCTGCTGTTGTTGCTGCTGCTGCTGTTGCCCAGAAGACTGTCCCCTTCCTCTACCCTGCGACCCGAACCGTCGTTGGAACTGGCGGTAGGGTTTCTTTTCTTTTGGCTTCTCCAAGCCCACAGCCGTCAGGGTTTCAGCCTCGGCCTTCATCCTGGCCATTTCGTCATCTGCGTGTTTCCCAAAGAGGGTGTCGCCGGAAAACGGCAGATTTGCCACTCGTTGTTGCGCTTCAGGCTTGAGCGACGTCAGCCGGAACCAAGCATGGCGTCTCTGATTGATACCATGGCAGTATCCATGCGCGGCCAGCAGGGAGATATCTGCCGCGGCGCTGATGGCCTGGTTCGAAACCAGCATCCCTTCCTGGACGATCTCCATGAAGTCCTCTTTCCTGTCGCCCGGGACAAGGTCCGCAAACTGTTCCATGGAATCCCACAGTGCACGGTCGTATCGCAACAACAACGCCGAGTCGCTGGAGGCCTTCATCGTCGTGGAAGACGTCCCACACGCCTTCCGTCCAGCTGAGTCAATCCAGCGACTCTCCTTATCCGGAGGCACAGTGGAGGACGGGGAGGTAGCATGTAGTTTCCGAGCCGCCGTCACAATCACCGAATCCGGTACTGGGTCATTCCGTAAGAAGGCCGGGTCCGACTCTGGAGCCCTGTACTTCTTGACAAGCCTGGAGGGAGCAGCTTTCACCACCGCCGGCGTAAGGAAGAGCTGTTCAGCAGGCTCGACCAGTCCTGGCACCAAAGGCAGTAGGGGGCGAGACAGGTGCTTCGTGTGCAAAGTCTCGAAGATCACAGAAGTTGTGGGCGTAGGGGCCGTCACCTTGATCCCCAACTTCGCAGCCCCTCTCAGGAGAACCTCCTGGAACGTGCCAATGTCATCTATCGGAGACACCCTCGTCTCTGGCGAATCCGACAATGTAGGTGAATATGAACGGGTCCCAGAGGCCGAACGGGACCTGGACCTATGCCTCCTATGGCGATGTCTGGATCTCGAGGAGGAACCGTGTCCACTCCTAGATCTGTCTCTCCTCCCGGAGCGTGACCTCGATCGCCTGGGCCTGGGACGCTCCACCGGCTTCCCCGGGTCGGACGTCTTGGGCTTAGGAGGAACCTTCGACTTAGGAGTCTTCTTCGGAGGTGTCGGAAGTCTGGGCATCGACACCGATCTCGGTGGAACCGGAGGAGGAGCACCCGGCACCGGGGCCTGCGGTCCTGACGGAAGAGCAGGTAGAGGAGGCAATGGAGGAGGAGTTGAAGCCCTCGGAGGAGGACCTCTAGGCAAAGGAGGAGGAGGAGGCGGCTTAACAGTCTTCTTCGGGGTATACACCTCTGAGTACGCCGTTCCCGGAAAGCCACCATCCTGTCCTGACTGAGGGGAGCCCCCCACAGTCCTCGGCCTGTCCTTACGACCCCCTGACGTCGAAGACCGGTGTTCAGACGTCGACCGTGGGTCCTTCGACGTCGAGCGGCCCTTCGGCGTCGACCGTTTCACACGCCTCGGCGTCGACCGGCTTCTATGCCTCGACGTCGACCCCGACCAGATGGACGATCCTCTAAACCTCGACGACGGGCGCTGACGCCTCGACGGCGACCTCGACCGCCTCGACGACGACCAATTTGATCGTCTCGACGTCGACTTCTTCAGCGCCGGAGACCTCTTCCGCCTCGACGGCGACCTCGCCTTCCTCGACGGCGGCCTCGACGACAAGGATCCCCTCGACGACGACGATGACCTCGCCCTCGACGGCGAACGGCGGTGTCGCCTCGACGGCGAGCGCCGACGCCGGGCCCTCCGATGCCGTCCACTCGACGCCGACGATGAAGAAATCGACACCGGGTTCGACGGCGGCCTGTGTAAGTCCCTCGACGTCGACGGGCGGCGTTTTCTCAACCCAGAGCCCTGGGGAGACCGGGAACTGGCCGTGGACCTTCCTCTCGACGTCGTGGTCAGAGCAACCGACCTAGACGGAGACCTTGTATTGTATTGTATTGTAGTATATTTGTATAGCGCGACCTGTCACCACCAAGGGCATCCTGGCGCTTTGAGCCATGAACCAGCGGATTCAGCAGCTAGCCTGTCCTGGGGAAGAGATAAGTTTTCAACGCCTTCCTGAAGGCTGAGAGATCCTCAAGACTCCTTAAGGGTAGTGGCAAGGAGTTCCAGAGATTGGACGCCACCACTCTAAAGGAGCGGCCGCCCATCCTCACTCTCTGAAACCGCGGGACTACTAGTAGCCTGGATGAGGAGGACCGAAGGGCTCTAGATGGAAGGTACCTTGGACGTTTGCTGGACTTCCTGCCCCTGGGGAGCCCCCCAGAGGCCTCAGCATGGGCAGTAGAAGCCCCTCCAGACCCACCTCGAGCCTTCAGCCTTCTTTCTTCAAGTCCCTGAAGTCTGATCTTCCTCCTGTCCTTCAGGGTCCTGCCAGAGAAGCCTCTACAGATCACACACTCCTCTGGGATGTGGGAAGAGGGAAGGCAGAGGATACACACCTCATGGGGGTCTGACTTGGGCTTCTTCCTGGAGCACTCCGGGCATTTGTCAAATAATGCAGGCATTATGGACAACAAAAGAGTGCAGAAAACCAAGAAGAAAGACACCAAAGTACTTTAAAAGTACACAAAATCGAATTTAGTGAAAAAACACCAACAAAACCCTTGAAAAGGGAGAGCTCAATGCTCCAGGGTCCTGCTTGCAGGAGCCGGAAAAAAGAACTGAAAGTAAGTTGGACCTGCTATGCATTCTGGGATACTGGGAGAAGGTTCTGGAAGATTCTCTTAAAGGCACAGTATCCTGTTTTGAGCCACATAATGGCAGCCTGTGGGACTTGTCTGTCCAGGTTCTTCTCTCTATCATTCCTGAGGGAGTTTGCTGTGAAAGCAATGGAAATCTGTACAGGCTTTTTGCTGTTTTGTGGACTTTATGGTGGAATTTCTAGTTGAAGTACTGGACAGTGTAGCCTTTTAGGCTGCATTATCTGTCTTTAAATTCTCTCTTAAGTGTCTATGCTTTTCTGCATTTTTTGACACTGTAAGAGATTATTTTTGATTGCTCCGGGGTCCACGCACATGGGCGGGACTATTCACTAGATTATGACTATACACAGAGATCCCCTACTACAGAACTAGTACAAGCCATTATTCCTGGCTACCAGATAGCCCGTTTAGATCGTCCCCAAGGTAAAGGTGGAGGGCTTGCGATCATATATAAGGACATCTATATATGTCGTTGTTTGACGGAATCTATTGCTGATTGTGAAAGTCTGCTTTTTGTTGTTGAATTCTCTCCTAATAACAGCTTCTCGGGCATTCTTATTTACCGCCCCCCTGGACCTATAAAACAATTTCAAACAGCTCTTCCCTCTGTCGTGGCAGAATTGGTCACATCTCCTTCAAATTTTACACTACTTGGAGATTTTAATATCCATTTTGATAACATCTCAGATACCACTGCCATAGAAATGACATCCAGTCTAGCCGCAATCCAACTAGAGCAACTTGTCTCATGCTCAACACACATTAAAGGTCATCTTTTAGATCCAGTATTCAGCAATAGTGAACATCTTAAAGTAGGCATTATCAGCCGCCTTCCCTGGACCGATCATTTTCTGATTCCTTTAACTTGGACTACATCTAAATCTCCATCTCACATCCCCCTCCCACGAAAAACTCGAAACTGGTCTAAACTCCACACAGATAATTGGACCAGTATTCTTACTGCCAGCAGTCCTGCACTTTCTTGTGACCCCGGTATTAACAATAGTTTATTTGATAACTGGATCACAAGTTCCTTAGACTCTACACTCCCTCTCCGTACTTCTGGCACAAAAAGGCAGCAAAAAACAGCGCCCTTGTATTCAGAAGAGCTATGGGGAAAAAAACGTCTCTGTAAAAGATTAGAAAGAAAGTGGCGTATGACTTACGACTCTACGGACAAAGCCATTTATAGGGAAGCCATAGGACCTATAAATCTGAAATAAAAATCACACAATCAGCTTACTATACTGAAAAGATTAGGTTGGCTAAGTCCAAGCCTAAAGAGATCTATCAGATAGTGAAAACTCTGACCAGGCTGCCGTCTCCCTCGACAGGCAATGACAATTCACCCTCCCGATGTGACAAACTGGCTAATTCTTTCTTTCTTAAAGTAAATACAATCTATCTCTCTTTGTCTGACCCAGACGTAAATTTGCCCACCCAAAATTCTGACCTGCCTATAGAAATAGAGGTTTTCCCTCAAAGCAACTTGGCTCACTTCCCTCTGCTGTACCTTGACACTCTTGAGCTCTTAATACATCAAATAAAATCTGGCTCCCCATGTGACCCTGCTCCCCCAGGCACGCTGATCTTAGCCAATAAAGTCATTCTTCCCACACTTATGGAGTTGTTGAACTCTTCCATAGTAAGTGGGATAGTGCCATCGGCCTGGAAGCATGCCATGGTTCGAGCTCTGCTGAAGAAACCCGCTCTTGATCCAACGAATTTTAATAACTATCGTCCGATATCACTTCTTCCCTGGGCAACCAAGATCCTCGAGAAACACATTAACATCGTTTTAAGTCAGTTTCTCGAGCGTAACCATCTGCTTGACGTTTCCCAGACAGGCTTCTGCCCCAAAGATGGGACGGAGACTGCTTTGTTGGCTGTGACAGAAGAGACAAGGCGGATCCTGGATCAGGGAGGATCAGTGGCAGTGATCCTCCTTGATCTGAGCGCCGCCTTTGATACGGTAAATCATAAAATCCTCTTAAACAGTCTCCTTGACCTGGGAATATCAGGAGAAGCCTTGGCTTGGTTCAAGTCCTTCTTAAGTGATCATACTTTCCAGGACTTTGAAGGTACATCGGTCTCTTCTAGCAAGCCATTGGGCTGTGGGGTGCCGCAGGGCTCTTCACTGAGCCCTACGCTCTTCAATGCATATATGAGACCGCTGGCTGGGATTGTTCGTCCACACGGTATTAACATCATTACGTATGCGGACGATACCCAGCTAGTGGTCTCCCTTGTGCAAAAGAGCAGCCCACAACCACAGTCCAATCTAACAATATGCCTGGAACAGGTCAAAAGCTGGATGACTAAGTCCTGTTTGAAGCTCAATGACGACAAAACGGAGCTTATGCTCCTGGGCCCTTCAGCCCCTTCTACTCAGGAGCTGTTATGACCTTTGAGCATGGGCACAGCCCCTACCCCCAGAGATTACATCAAAAGTCTGGGGGTGTGGCTGGATAAATCATTGACCTTCGAAATACAGGCAACTAAAGTGTCAGCGACCTGCTTTGGCCTCCTTAGGATGATAAAAAGAATCCTCCCACTCCTTCCCTTTGAGGCCAGGCAGATAGTCATACAGGGCCTAATTCAATCTCGCCTTGACTTCGGCAATGCTCTGTATCTGGGGGCGCCTGAGTACACTCTACAAAAACTGCAGCGGATTCAAAACTGTGCAGCTCGCACATTGCTTGGAACTCCCCGTAGAACCTCAATAAAACCCGGCATAAGAGCTCTGCACTGGCTTCCCATCAGGGAGAGAGTCAAGTTTAAATCTATGTGCATCGCCCATCAAGCTTATTGGAAATCCGGTCCAGAAATCAGTCATTTTTTGATATCACCCTACCAACCCAACAAAGCTCTTCGTTCATCACATGCTTTTTTGGCTCAAGTCCCTAGGATTCAGAGAGCAAGGGCTGGAGGTCGATCTTTTGCCTATAATGCCCCTAAATTATGGAATGCTCTTCCTCTTCATCATTGAACTAATTCTAACCTGTTGAGCTTCCGCAAACAGCTCAAGACTTTTCTTTTTAATTAGTTAGATCACCCTCTGTTCTTTTTTTGAAGGTATTGTTTTAGTTTTAACGCCTGGATGCCTCAGGGCAGCTGCTAGCGCTTATTAAAATTGCTTTTCATTTAATTTAATTTAATTTCATTTCATTATATCTTAAATATACATATATATATACCTTAAATATATTTACAATGTGTGGTAAAGGCATGTGTGGTAAAGGCTGTGTTGTAAAGCTATGCATTGTAATGTGATGTCATACATTCAGCTCGGGCACTGCCTGTCACATTCCCCAATCTACGAGTCTACTGCGCAGGAAAAGCAAGATTTCACCTCCAACCTAAGTTAAGGACTGAGATGTGCTTTGGTGAAATTGAGTGTGAGGACTTGCAACTTTCTGCCCAAACTAAAACTGGGGTAAGAACTATTTAACTGAGTTATGCCTCTGTGCCTATTTCATGTCTTTGCCACAAATACTGGGGACTGTAGCTACTAATGTCACCTAGATGGAGAAAGAAATCTGGAACAGGGGTAGGCTGTATCACAACCAGGGATACAAACCTATATTTGTTCATCTACCTGAATTGTGTAGTATTTAGTTTTGCTTAATAGTTGAAGTACTTGCTTTTACAAAAAGATAAGCCTTGGGCTAGACTTTGAGTAATTTTATCTATTGGTATGCAGTTGAGTTCCGAGCTCTTGCCAGCCACACCACCTCTCTGAGAAGACAGTGACTGCTCACCCTCGCTACCCTGAGAGTCAAGTGCAGTAACAGTTGTAGTTTGCGCTATTTGTCTGATAGCATATGTAATAACAGTTTGGTCCTTTGTGAGCTACTTTCTTTGCTTTTAGGTCTTTAGTATTTCCCTGAGCCAGACCGAATGTGATTTGTGCTTTGACCTTTCTTGCTGGGCCAAGTTACTTGTTCTGCTGCATACACATTTTTTTTAGAGAACAAGAACCCCTAATTTAACACTCTTTGTGCATGGGGCTTGATACCAAGAGTTAGAAACAGAAACCCTCCAAGGAAATACCCAATGAGACTGGTCAAACCTTACAAAAACCAAGAAGTTTGTAGATGGCCTTTTCTGAGGCAGGAGGAGAGAGTAAGCTGGCTACCTGGCCAGCACTTAAGAAGTGGTGGACGGGTGGAGAGTGGTCTAGAACTGTGTGCGTACTGGAGCTCCCACACAATCCACAAGAGTGAGTGTACAGAGGGCAGGAGCACCCACGGGGCTCTACCGTACTGGTGAAGGTTTACACTGTTGGAGTCTGAAAACCATCACTTCTGAGAGCTGGGGGTATAGCCTTGGAAGCTCTGGACAATAGTGACCTGTGTAGCTTGGTCCTCTGTGGATGCTAGACTACCTGGTTAAGGTAGAAATAAGAGCCATAATAAAATGCTCACTGCTTTATATTGTTGGCTATTGCAAGAATGTCAAAGCCAGTATGAATAACCTGGTAATAGTGAAAGCCAGAAAAAGTGCATATTTTTGGGGCCATCATAAAAAAATTTAATATTGATGAAATTATCTATTTCTGAAGGCCTTCTATGAAGGCAGTTGGATGTATGGTGACACCCTTGTATAAAGTCGGTAGGCGTCATTTGACAAATAGGGTGAGTGCTGTAAGGAAATGTGAGCTCAGCTTTCATAAGTGGCTTCAGTATAAAAAGATGTACACGTCTGCATAACTTAACAATTTGAGGCTTCATATAATGCTCTCTGATTATATGGAGGGAAAAAAGATTTGCTCAACTATTGCACAACCTTTCGGTACTATTACTCTAAGGCATCATTTGGTAAAACGTGTCGGATGCATGTCAATACTTTAGATTAATGATAGAGAATCGGTGTAAAACCATCATGGAAAACATCAAAATAAATTAGTGGCTCGCTTCTTTAGAAAAAAGACACAAAAGGGCATTCGCAGGTATATGTCCCTGTCCTAGTAATGACTTTCAGTAATTCCCAAGAGTTTAGAAATCAGGCCTGACAACAGTACCCCTACAAAAATTGTGCGAATTCAGTTTTTGCACAAATATAAGCAAATATATTCCGTGATTGCAATTCCGCTTTTGTTACATCTGCTTTCTTTCCATCCTAGAAAACGATTACACCTGCCCTTACCAGGAGTACATATCCAAGCATTTCCAGTGTGGGAAGTGATTGGAGAGGGGTTGGTGAATACACTTAAACATGCAAGTTTGTGGGTGTGCTACAACTCACAGGGCATTCCATCCGAGAACAAAGCTTCCGCCTACTTGCAGCCCCTGTGTGTAGATATAAGGAAATGTGGCAAAATCAATGGCCTACTTGCTAGAATCCAAACTCTGACACCGTCATTAATTTGTAGAAAAAAAACTGCGGCTTGCAACACCTATTGCCCTTGCCAGCATTGGCAATGATAGTACCAACATAACTACAAACCATCACACTCATACAAGTGTGACAATTCAGACTATTCCATGCCACCAGATCAGAATGGCGTGGGCCGCAAGTATTAGTCATTTTTACTATATATTGAACAACAAGTGTTGTTTTCCTCATCTCTAAAGTAGATATACAGCGCCACCATGTGGCAAACTGTCATAAGTCCCAGTGCTGACAATTAGATTCTGGTGTTGAGCACCAGAAACCACCAGCTCAAATTAAGCTCTGCTCTGATATGACCTGGACCATGACATGGTCAGGGAGGATATTATTAGAGCTATAATAATGAGAATGCTGCCATAATTGTGTTTACCTCAATGCATCACACTAAAGGGGACAAATATATTTCTGAAGCCTATAGTTTATAAAATCCCCCCATCCCATGTAGAGGGTGACCTCACATGCATTTTCACATGCCAGTCTTTACAAATCTGCAATTATGTGCATATTTAGGTTTGCTTGTAATAAAGTACTATTTGTTTTTAAAAGAAAAATCAAATGTACGGGCATCATTTTATTAAGTGTTGCTGGGATGTAAGTCTCAAGCCCACAGCACCTTCCTGAGTAAGCCTTGAACTGCCCTTCCTGAGCATCAAGTGTTAAAATTGGTACATGGATCACATTATGGCTGATTGCAGTATGGGGCCGCCTGGACACCAAAAGCAAAAATACTTCTTGTTACAATAGGCTCCCAATACTTTCTGAATGGCCTGGGACACTCCAACCCAGATTTGCGCACATCTGTTGTATTAGTTTGCAATTACATTGATTCACAAATAGTGTCCAGAAATGCAATAAATGTTACTCAGATGTGGATTATTAATGACCATTGCCTTGACTACTGCACTGAAACGCTTATTTCCTTTTATTCCCTAATTTAAATTTTGAGCTTTGCATGGCAAAAATGTGACCCCCAAATCCAAACCAAGAGCATACTGCTTCCAAACACGATATAACTCAGAGAGTTATTCCGAGCTACAAGATTAAAAGACAGCAGAAAAACAGTCATAACTCTGGATTCCTTTGGACAACCAAGAATACACCCCCTAAGCCCCCATATCTTCACATGTCTGTGGGGGCAGCCATTGGCTCTGTATATCAGCTGCTCTATCTTGGTGCAACAGTCCATCTGTAGAAGTGAGATTTCTATCAGTCTCACTGATGCAGGGACACCCTTTGTCTATGGGTTCACAAAATGAGGCTCGACACTGGAGTGGAACAAAACACAAGTTTATTACTACAAGTGTCTGAGAGGGAACTGACTAGCATGATTTCAAACCTAATATTTATACATTTTTGGTACAGTAAGACCAGCACTGAAACCCATTTGTCATTGTTATATAAAGCTTACACAACCCCTTTGTATAATGCTTACATGCTAAACTGTTGAATCCTGATAAACCAACACCCAAGTCATTTTTGTAGATAGGAAAGGGAGGTTACAGGCGTTGGTGGACAAACAGATAAAGCATCTGTTCACTTTGGCCCTTCGGCAGGGCAGGACTCCTTACTGTGGCATGCAAGTATTATCAGTACAACCAGCTTTCAGTGAACACGTAATTTCTGACTTTGCAAAAAGAGGCCCCACAGAAACACAAAATGGGGGCTGGTAGACAAAGTGGAAGTGGAGTAAAGGCCAACTTAACTGAATACATTTTTTACAGTTCAACACATCGCCAATTGCCAGTCTGAAAGCTTGGGCGAATGTTTGTGATTCCAGCTATGTGCTATGTCTATCTTTGCCAGAAGTGCAGCTGGGCCCAACACAGTGCGCTCAGCTCATCTGACACCCATGTCCTCAGGATCCCTAAGAGCGCAACCCTGGGGTCAGGTTGAGGGGGTGCCTCCAGGACCACAGACAGCTCCCGCTCAATGGACCTTCAGTATGGCATAATAACATGGTGTTAGACCTGGCATCTTTGGCGTGGTTTCCCCTGTCTTTTTACCTCTACCTCCTGTATTTTTGACGCTGTGCTGGATCCGTTTTTGCTGGGTTAGATGTTTTGGGCACTTTGCCACTGCTGATCAGTGTCAAAGTGCAAGTGCTCCCTGAGTAAATTGTAATTGTGATTGGTTATCCATGATTGGCATATTTGTGTTACCAGGAAGTCCCTAGTAAAGTGCACTGAGTGTTCCAGGGCAGGTGATTCAAATGCTATTAGTGGGCCTGCAGCATTGATGTGCCACCCACATGAGTAGCCCTAAAATGGTGTTTTAGGCCTGCCACCGCAGTGCCTGTGTGCAGTCTGTAGACTGCCATGTCAATCTGGCCGGTGTCCCCACTGGCCAGGGGTAACCCTTCCCTTTCTGTACACATTGGACACCCCTATGGAAGGCCCAAGGTACCCCCCTAGGCAGGGTGCAGTGTATGTGAAAGGTAGAGCATGTACTAGTGTGGGTGACATAGGGAATTACAACCCTTTTTGTTTTTTCACTATTGTAAGGCTATCTTGTCCATAGGCTATAATGGGGAATGCTGTGCACAGTGGTTACCTGCATATCTTCCCATAGAAGCAAGATAGGACATAAAAGTCTGGTATCCCTGAACTCAGAATTTAATAACACATCTTTTAGGAAAGATGGTTTCTAAATCCTGTGTTTGAAAACAGCACTTTTAGAAAGTGGCTGTTTTCTTGTCTGACCTTTCTGTGTGCCTTGGAATGTTTGTGAATTTACTGTCTGGTTTGTGAGTGACAGGGGCTGGGGAGTCCCCTGGAGGGTGGATGAGTCAGCCCTAGGCTGAATGACTGCATGTGCATTTTAAGTGGTGGGAGGGAATAGCACCTGGGCCTGAATAGGGCTGTGCCAGCCTTCCACAATGTTGGCTCGTCCTCCTGCTGGGCGACTGACGACCCTGCCCCGCTCTCTGAAAGGAGAGGAAAAGACAGAAAAACAAAGTGCTCAGGAACTGACCTGAACTGGCTCTGACCAATCCAAAGCCTCTCTGCCTCTAGAGAACTAAGGAAAGGCTGGTATAAGAAGGGCTACCCAGACTACAGAAAATTAGACTTCACCCACAGCTTCCCCCTGAACTCTGCTGTATGAGTTCTGCCCTTCCCAGAGTGCTTGGTCCAGTTGTGGTGCCTCTGGAAGTTGTGCCTGCTGTTTGGGAAGCTGGGCAAGAAGAAACGAAGTCAATCTGCAAATGTTCACGCATCGCTTGCTTGCGGAGAGCATCCCCGACAGTGCGAGGAAATTCCCGCCGCCACGAAGATCGAGATCGTCGCAGCGCCTGTTGCCGCTGCGAGAACCGATGCATCCTTCGCTTGCGGAACGCATCGCTCCGGTGCGGGAGGATTACCATCGCTGCGAGTATCGTCGCAGAGCCTGTCGTCGTTGGGTGAGATCACCGCACTGCTTGCTTGCAGACTGCATCACGTCACTGCGAGCATTGTCGCAGAGTCATCACATCGAGGGGCCACGAGAGGAGAAGATCGACGCTGCGAATCGCCGCCGCACCTGAGAACGTCCCGAAGATCGGTGCATTGTACCTTTGCGAGACACTTCCTACCGAACCTGCGCACCGGAACCCATACAAGGTATCGCCTCCCTCCCCATACATACCAGATTCGCCGCAACATGCCCGCTGCATCCAGCGGGGCTGTCGCATCGCCTCCCCAGGGTCTCAGCCGTGACGCATCGCTTGTTTTTCAACGCTGCAGCTTCCATTTGGAACTTGTGTCACATCTAAAGGTACTGTTGGCTAAACGTGACGTAACTGTGGATTATTTTGAGGCAAACCCTAGAACTCTTTTAAAATCATATTCTTGAACTGTGTATGTTGGATTTTTGTCGTTTTGGTCTTGTGTAATTTAGATAAAGATACTTTATTTTTCTAAACTGGTGTGGAGTCCATTTGTGGTGTTTTCACTGTGTTACTGTGAGTGTTTGTACAAATAGTTTACACATTGCCTTTGATAAGCCTGTCTGCTCGTGCCAAGCTACTAGGAGGGGGGGAGCAGGGGTTATCTAAAGAGTGTATCCCCCTTACCCTGACTGGAAAGAAAGGGTCCCTATTTGGACAGTGGTATCTACCTCTGCCAACTAGAGACCCCAAGTTCTAACACATGACACGTCCAAACCATGTGGCAGAAGTCACCCTCCAGTGGCCCGGAATGGAAACAATTAGGGGAATGAGAGGTTGCCCATATGTCAGAGCCAGTGTGGTGTGTAATACATGTTGTGGAGATAATTCAGTTGTATCATTCGCAATAGTGATGAAATGGCCAGAGTGCAGGGGGCCATTAGGGTGTTCCTCCAGTTGTATTGTCTAGCGCGGCAATCCCACTCCTCCCATTTGTGTTTGAGTGGAGACAATTTATGAGGGGCTTTGGGGATGAATAATTTGTAGATTTGAGGGAACCATCCCTTACCCAGAGGGCAGAGAAGGATTTTTTGTGGGTCTAAACTCAAGAAGGTTATGCAGAAGTGGAGAATGGATGGCAAGTGCATACATAAGTCGGAAGAATATATGGAATTGTGTGCTAGATAGAAAAAAGTGTGACTGCAGGTCCTGAAAGAACAATATCATTAAGCCATACTAGACATCACCCAGGTGTGCTATACCAATCCTATCCCACTTGGCGATCCCCTTCAGTTGGGTGCCTTGGTGGAGCCAGAGTGACATAAGAGTTTTTATTCAAAACCCATCATACAAGTCGCCCCCCCCCCCACCAAATATGGAAGACCACCGTTGCGGGCCAAGAGGTCTTGTGGAATTGGCCCACCTTTTAGCAGGTGGAGTACATTTTCTAGGCCCAGGAGCGGGAGATTGACTTCATTGGCTGGATCCCCTTAGCCCTCATTTAGCCAATAGTTGATCACCAAGAGGTGAGATGCCCCATAGTAGGCTCTGATATCAGTGATGCCAAACCCCATATCATATGTTGGTTTGCAACATTTATCAAGAGTGATTCGGGGATGCGATCAGCCCATAGGAAGGATCAGAATTGCTGCCATAAGATCCTGGGGCCAGGTGGCCAGAACTGGTAGGGCAAATTTTGTAGGGCGTATAGAAAACAGGGACGGATTTTCATTTTAAAAAGGGCAATTCATCCAAAAATGTGGAGCAAACGCTGAAAGTCCTCATTCCTGTGCATCACATTCGGCCCTGGTTGAGGTTCTAAGTTTTATCAGGCTCCAAACATATAAAAAAAACTCACATACTGAAAGCTGAATCATCTCTCTGGTCGGTATTCATCCAGGAATCTACCTCTGCGTCCCCACTGAGCAGAATCAGCAGGGATTTGGACGAGTTGGGTCAGAGTCCAGTGGCCTACAAGAATAGTTCAAGAATGCGGAGTGTGCATCGGCCAGGGTCTTGAGAGTGTGGAAGATACAGGAGGACATCCTCCGCTTATAATGTTATTCGGTGTTCGCCCCCCCCCCCCATCTTCAACCCAGAGTTGGGCATCATGGCGAATAAAGATAGCCAGAGGTTCCATGACCAGTGCGAAGAGGAGGGAGGCCAGGGAGAATCTCTGGCTTGTCCCCCTTCGAATAGGAACGTGATTCGGTAGCACCCTGTTGACACAAACATGGGTGGCTGGGGAGGAGTATAGCAGTCCCACATATTGACAGAATCGCAGGTAGAACCCCATTCTGGTCAGCAAAGCACCCAGGAACAATGAGTCGACTGTTTTTAATACCTTTTCAAAATTGATTAAGAGAAGCACACTAGGCCCCTTTAGTTCGTGCCTGCGAACCAGCACCAAATTAGGGAACAAAAAGCAGTGCTAGGTACTACAGTAGGATATGAACCTGCACTGGTCCGGGTAGATCAATGAGGGGAGTACTGAAAGACGCCGGCGAGCATATGCCCTAGTTTACAATTATTGTCTCCCTCTGCGTGCAAGTAGCAGCAGAAAAGTTTTGTATTTTGTGCATTATCAAATGTACGACTAGAGCTTGCATGAGCAAATGTGATAAGCTTTGCACTTGCACACCTGAGGCACAAAATATGCAATTCATGGCTGTTACAATGTGTGTATTATTAGAAGGAGCTGCACATCTGTGCCTGACGCAGCTGCGGGTAATCAAAGCTTTAATGTGACCCCATTTGCTACAACTTCATTGTTCAGAATAATACCCTAAACATAAATAAGCCATGTGTTTATGTATCTTGATAAAATCAGAGAAGTATTGCCCACCACAATCGCTGCCTATCAATGCAAAGAGGAAGATAGGTATTTTGGTCTCTACACACTTTGAAATTCATACAATTTCTAGCTTTTAACATCAGTCAAATTAGCGATTACCATTTAAGGAGGAAGAAGTGTTTTTTGTCTCAACCTCTGGGTATAATCATTAAAAAAAACTCCCACCACTGGTTGTATGGACCTTGGTTCTTCGACAAAGAGAAGTGAAGAGCAATCATCTATATAACAATAAATCATGAAAGACTTTTATTTTAAGCAATAAAGAGTGTTAGTGTTAAAGGGTTTTTATTTTCAATTCTTTCAATTTTTTATTCATTTGTTCATTAGATTTTAATATTTAGATTTCAGTCTTAAAAGTAAATATAAATCCATCAAAGGTTATTTTATTATAAAATAGAACAAAATGTTCATTAGAATCACAGCTAATACAGTAATAATACAACAAGTGTGTTTCATAAAGGAAAATTCCCTATTCTATATATGTTGTAATATTCAGAGAAAAGGGAATCCATTCAGAAACTGAATGAAGAGCTCTGAAGAGAGAGAGAGAGAGAGAAATCTATGCACAAGCTTTACACTTTTGCATTATAAGCTGGAAAGTATTCTCAGCTCAAAGATATCAGCAGATAATTCACTAAACTCTAAGTAAGGCAGCCTCTCCTCAAGAAAAGGCATCAGAACCCAAAGGCAAGTCTCCAGTCTGAGTCGAGGAAGGAATCCTACTCTGCTTTAGGAACATGCAATAATATAAACACACAAATTCTAGATTTATGCAACATTATTTTTGTCCGTCTTCTTCATCCTCCAATAGAATGAATGTCAGTAAGGGAATAGGTAAACTCCCCATTTTCATCCCAGGGGTACAATAGGCTTTCAGACATTAAACATTCAAAAGTTAAACTGTCGATATTTCAAAGTACAGACAATTCTTCCCATGAATCATTCTTCTGGTCACCTCCTCTTTTTCTTGTGAGGGCCAACTATCAGTTTTTTAATACATAACAAACGCCTATTCTCTAGTTAACAGAAGACTTCTAGTACAATACAACATTTGAAATAAAAAGAAAGACGCTGAGCGCAAACACCTATTTTATGTGAAAAACAGGCCCTTTGGTATTAATGCAGTATTTTTTACTTAACATGGCTTTGGCAGTTGGCTGACTTAAATCAGCACTTCTATGTATTTGCAGGCCTGTAACAATAGAGTATGATTATCCATTAAAACTGTTGAATTTAGCATATGTTTTATTAAAATGTAAACTTTGCACATTATAAATGAAAAATGTTGTCACGGAATAACATTTGCGTC
Source organism: Lissotriton helveticus (assembly GCF_964261635.1). Lineage (NCBI taxonomy): Eukaryota > Metazoa > Chordata > Amphibia > Caudata > Salamandridae > Lissotriton > Lissotriton helveticus. The sequence goes on along the minus strand of NC_136059.1, from coordinate 605,591,781 downwards.
AAAAATTACTTTCACTAAGCAAATTAAGCGGTGCTTTATCTTTGGTCATTAAGGAAGAGAACTGCCGGAGAAGCACTTTGATTTCCTCCGAGCCCTGTCGCTGCCCTGTGACATATAAAGCTATCAGCATAGGCAACAGATGAGCTTTCATTTCCTTCACTTGAACAGAGGCAAGCGGAGGTACAATGATTTGTGTGACTAGCAAACGAAACAGAGAGCACAGGCAGGTAACCTGCCTCGCTGCTTTCGACATTCACCATTTATATAAGTCGATTAAACTGGAGTGCAAACACAAGCACCAAATTTGAAAGAATAATAAAAGAAAAAAATACAAAAAACATTCTTGAGTTAACAAGTACTCTAAAAGCGAAAAATGGGTGGCCAAGATGGCGGCCTGAGAAGACGTGCTCCGTGAGGCTCCCCGGCCCTGTGCGCCCCATAGCACGATATTACTAGCTGACACCCCCCTTAAAACTGCTCGAATTTCCCCCCTGAGCACCTCACCTACACGGAGAATCTCCAACCGAGTCCCTCCAAGACGGAGTTCGCCTGCAATCCGCTTCATCAGATGCCGACGAGCGCGGCGTAATGACAGCGAGGGACTGACGCTACTCGCTGGAGTTCCGCGACAAAGCGACGGCCTGCACAACGGCCTGCACACCGGCGGCACACACCTCGGGACGGGGTGAGGCGTGCCTTGCTCCCGGCGGCGGCTGGCCGGTGGACACCGGGCGGTTTCGCCCCCGGACGCCGCGCGCACCACCAGAGGGCCTCCTACTAATTTAGTCCCCGGCGTGGGCCTACCCGAGAGGCAGGCGGGACCCCGTCCACCGGAGCTGCTGCACAATACAAGTAAGGCGCCTGCTGCCCACGACCCACCCAAGCCTCCCCACAGACTGCGGCACGGCGGGAGGATCCCGCCCCACGACGAGAGCGCGACCTACTGCGGCCTGCCCCCCAGCCGATGAGACACTGCACCTGCGTCCCCTGGGGCAGAGCAGACCGTGACTGCACTGAACGGCGCCGGACCAGAAGCCCCGGACAATCCCAGCTTCAGCGAGGTTCAGCCCCGATCTGTGCCCGCATCGAAGTTCTTGGGAGCCTCCCCCGGCGCCGGAGATCCACGCGGTCGGCACTCAGCCTTCAGGAGCTCCCGCTCTGCGGATCACCCCCAAGAGTACACGCCGGCACACCCCCGGGGGCGGTTTGGCCCGACCAGGGTGCTCGGCCCGGGCGCGACCGCCACTTGGGACACTTGAGGGCTTGCCTGCGCCCAGGACCCCGGCGCTAATCTCCGGCCTGCAGTGCTGCCCCCTGGCCTGGGGCCTGCTCGAGAACATTTGGCGCGCACTGATGATTTTGGCCCCCACGTCTGCTGCCGCATACCGGGAGCTCCCTCTGGCGGGATCCTCTGGCCCCGGACCAGCATAAAACACCCCGACATCAACAGCTCTGCGCTCCTCCTCTCGCCTTGCTGCACTGCGCGTGCCGGCCCTGCTGCCCGGGGACATCTGTACTCCCTTGCTGCCACGCTTGCCCGGAGCACCCTACGCAGTTCCCCCCCACGAACGCTCCATCTGCACTCGACAACCCTGGGGCTCTCTGGTTGTCCTCTTGCCCGAGCGCCACACCTCGCCTCCTATACCGCCCCCGCGGCGGTTCCGGGGCGCCCACCAATCCTCGACGGCCAGTCGCCTCCTTGCTGCTGAGAGGACGCCCGAGGAGCCCCTGCAGCTCCCCACGCCCGGATCCACTGACCCCAGCCTGGGCACCATGGCGCATTCTAATCGCAAAGGGAACCGGAACATCGTGGACCTCCTGCACAAAAATGCGCCGAAAGGGGATAAGACTCAGACGCCGGCATCCCCGAAGCCCCCGGCGAGCCCCCAGACACAAGACGATGAAACCGCCCCCATCACCAAAGCCTTCCTGGCCTCCCTCTTCAACACCCTGAGGGAGGACTTTCAAACCCTGAAGCAAGAATTGGCTGGGGAGCAGCGGGAGCTCCGCCGCGACATGGATGGCCTAGGCGAGCGTGTGGCCTCATTGGAGGAAGCGGACCAGTCCCGCAGTATGGAGGTGGAAAGGCTACAACAGGAGATTCTTAGGCTTCAAGACCAGCAGGTGGACTTACAATCGCACTCGGAAGATCTGGAGAACCGCTCCAGACGGAACAACATACGGGTCCGTGGAGTCCCGTTGAAAGCCGAGAAGGACAATCTGGTCGAATACCTGCAGGACCTATCCCGGGAAATCCTGGGCGAACCTCGCGATTTCGCAATTCGGATCGACAGAGCTCACAGAGTTGGTATGGCGCGCCGAGCACCTGCACCTCCGCCGGACATCCTGGCCTTCCTCCCAGATTTTCCTCTGAAAGAACGCATCCTTCGGGAAGCCAGGAGGGCACAACCCATCAGCTTTCGGGACGAACCGGTGGCTCTTTTCCACGACCTTTCCACCATCACCCAACAGAAACGCAAATCCTTCCGGATCGCAACGAACTTCCTGAGAGAGAATGGAATACCCTATTCCTGGGGTCACCCGTTCCGCCTGATCTTTAAATAGAAAGGCTCCCTTCATCAGCTCAGATCGCTCCGCGATACTTGTACTCTGCTGGGCATTGACATGCCGGAGGGATCTGACTCTAGAGACGCTTCTCCAAATAGATCGCAGGATGACCCGTCCCGACGCACGGGAGACGGCTGGCAAACGGTATGTCGGAGACGACCCCCGAGACCCATTCCGAAACCAGACCCGGCGACAGTTGCTCAGGAACGAGAGGCGGCTGTGCAAGGAGTGGCAGACAACACAGCACCTGATCTGTAAAACAATGTCATCTTGGGGGGTGCTCTATTTTTCACACTATGCCTTTCTGGGGTGACAGGCCGGGGAGCCGCCACCTCGGCTGCAACCATGGTACCCTTTCTATTGACTTCCTACGGACCTGGATCTTACACAAATAGGCCCGAGACTTTGAATTGTTCTAGTTGGGGGGGCTGCTCTGGGAGTGGGAGGGGGATCCACGTGAGGGAGGACAGGGACTCTGGGGGTGTTGGGGAAGTCCACTCTGTTGGGGTTAGGGTGGCCATTTGGGTTGGTTGGAGACGGGAGTTGAGGGGGGGACTGTGTTGTGGGCAGGGGGGGGATGGGGAACGAGGGAGGGGACCAGTATGCCAAGGGATTTCTACAGGGTTCAAGTATATCTATAATCTGTTGTACACTACAGCATCCTACGCTAACATGCTCGATCGCTTCCATACTCCCACGTGATGGCTGATACGCTCAAAGTACTGTCTCTCAATGTAAAGGGCCTCAACAACCCAATTAAACGGAGAGCGGTCATCTCCTACCTGGAAAATTCAGAAGCTGACGTATGCTTGTTGCAAGAAACCCACCTCCTAGCTAAAGACTGGCACAGGCTGCGCTCCCGAGCCTTTCCACAGCAATACTTCTCCTCTCTCCCGTCCAAAAAAGCAGGGGTGGCTATTCTTGTGTCTCGATGCTTCCGGGGCCGGGTGGGAGCCAAAACAGGGGAAATCAAGGGACGCCTCTTGGCCCACACCTTTCTGATAGGCACAAGCACATTCACGATAGGCTCCATCTACGCTCCCAACACGGGTCAAGAACCCTTCTTGCAAACTGCACTCTCCGAGGCGCTACAATCACCTCACTCCCACATGCTCATTGGGGGGGATCTCAATCTCGTCATGGACACGAATAAAGATAGATCTGGACATGGTTATGGTGACACTGGCGCGCTTTCGGAGGCGGGCAGAACCTGGCTACAGGATAGGGACCTCTTAGACCTCTGGAGAACAGTGCATCCCAACGCAGCGCGCTACACATTCTATTCCCATGTACACCACACATATGCGCGTCTAGACCACTTCTTGGGTTCTTCGGAACTTGTTCCTCACATTACCGCAGTGTCTATTGTCCCGGCAGCCCTCTCTGACCATGACGCGGTGGAATTGACGCTCGCAGTGCCTAAGTCGCCGCAACCTCCAGGCTCGTGGAGGCTCAACGAAACCCTTCTACAGAGGTCAGCCGTTGTCAACCAACTTCACAAGTGCATTTCGGACTACCTAGCCACTAATGACACCCCTGCAGTCTCGATCTCGTCCCTTTGGGGGGCCTTAAAAGCCGTGGTGAGGGGGGAACTGATAGCTATCGCTGCCGCTGATGCCAAGCTTCGTAAAGAAAAGAGGGATGACCTCACCACTAAAGTGGCTGAATTAGAAAGGATCCACAGCCGCACATGTGCCCCGAGAATTTGGCGCCAACTTAAGGCTGCCCGAGCTCAACTGGCTAGCCTCGACACTGACAGGGCGGAGTTTGCCGCTCTTCGTCTCCGCCATACGTACTACGTGGGGGGCAACCGTACCGGACGGCTCTTGGCCAGCGCCTTAAAGGCCAAGGTTCAACGCTCCAAAATCACTACGCTCCTGGATGACTCCGGTAACACTATTGCCGAGGACGCGCAGGTAGCCTCCGCCTTCCGTTCCTTTTATGCCTCTCTGTACAGCGCGGACAAAGCGTCACCGACGGCCATCGACGCTTACTTACAATCTGCCGATATCACGCCACTATGCCCGGCGAAAACTGTAACCCTAGACACTCCCATTCGCGCTGATGAGGTTCTTACTGCCATCGCGCGCCTCCGCCCGCTTAAATCACCGGGCCCTGATGGCTTCTCGTCGGGTTTTTATAAAACCTTCGGCCATATATTTGCGCCAGTGCTCGCGAGGCTGTTCAACTCCTTCGAGGGCCCAAGCTCCATACCGCCAGACATGCTGGCAGCTGACATAGTGGTTCTGCCCAAACCGGGCAAACCCCCGACACATTGTTCTGCGTTCCGCCCCATCTCCTTACTTAATCTGGACCTGAAACTATTTACGGGGGTACTTGCGGCCCGTCTGGGCCCTTGCCTCCCAGGCGTCCTCGAACCAGACCAATCGGGTTTTGTCCCGAACCGCCAATGCAGCGATAATACTAAGCGGTTACTGCACCTCGTGGACAAAACTCGCTTTCAAGACTCAGATTCAGCTCTACTGGCCATCGACGCGGAGAAGGCATTCGACCGCGTCGATTGGACCTACTTGCAAGCTGTCTTGCGGCGATACCACCTGGGCGACCGGTTCCTGGCCTGGATAGCGAGCTGCTACCACCACCCCATGGCTCGGGTCCGGCTGGGCACCCTTAAATCGGACCCCTTCGAGATACAGAGGGGCACGCGTCAAGGGTGCCCTCTTTCGCCCCTTCTGTTCGCCCTATACGTGGAACCCCTAGCACAGAAAATTCGCAACAACCCTCGCATCACAGGAATATCCTTTGGCCGTGAACCCCACGTAGTGGGGCTGTACACCGATGACATCATCGCCAGACCATCCTTCCAGCTCAATACCTACTTTCCTGGCGGAGCTGGAGAGCTTTGGAGCGGTGTTGGGCTTCAAAATCAACCGGGAGAAATCCTTGATATTGCCCCTGGGCAGTCATGCCCTTCCCAATGCCCCGCCGCCGGACTTTGGCTGTGATCTACAGACCTCCCCTCAGCTCCCGTATCTGGGGATCACTCTAACCTCCTCCACGGACTCAACGGTCACCCTTAACTATAAAACATTATCGTCCCAAATCCGAGCCGACCTCGCGCGTTGGTCGAAACAACCCCTTTCCTTGCTCGGCCGCGTGGCAGCAGTGAAGATGTCCGTCTTACCCAAGATCCTGTATGTCTTCCAGACTCTCCCGGTACTGCCGCCACCGGGCGCGCTTGCAGACCTACAACGTGATATCCACCAATTCGTATGGAAAAAGAAACGCGCACGGCTACACAAACGGGTGGCGCATAGAAGCGTCGACGAGGGAGGCCTCGGAATCCCCAACCTCCTGCAATATTTTCAGACCTCACAAATCCCCTATCTGGTGGAATGGTATCGACCCGAATCCGAAAAGAGATGGCTCTTTCAAGATAGGGCAATGGCTCAGACGTCCCTGTGGAAGATCCCATTTCTCGCCAGCCAGCATAGACCACGATACCTCCTCCGCTCCCCTATTACGCGCACTATCATGACAACCTGGGATATGGTAGCGGTCAAGAGAGGCCTAACGACCTTCCCCTCCCCACTCACCCCTCTCTTTGACAACCCTGCATTCCCACCGGGCACGGATCCTCGCGCCTTCCCGCAATGGCGTGACACGACCTGCCGTTCGGCCGGCCATCTCTTTGATGTGGAGGGGTTTCTGCCACTCGCCGATATCGCGCGAGACTACGGAGTGACTAAGCCCCACATGTTCCAATACTTCCAAATCCGCCACTGGCTCCTGCAACCGGAAAATGCCCCCCTGGTTGGGCGGCAGATGACGCCATTCGAACGCTGGCTGGTGTCGAAGGACTCGGATAAACACCTTATCTCGGACCTCTACAAGATGCTATCCCCGGAGGCCGACCCGGCTAAGACAGCGGGACAGAAACGCTGGGAATCAGAACTCGGAAGGACACTCTCGCCCAAAGAATGGGGCTTCATACACTACAGGGCTGCTCACACTACTCGCAATACTAAAGCCAGGGAATCGGCGGTGAAACTGGCCATCTACTGGCACCTCACCCCAGCAAGACTTAACCAGGGTAACCCTCTTCGAAGCGCGCTGTGTTGGAGGGGCTGTGGCGAAAAGGGCACCCTAACTCATCTCCTGTGGGACTGCCGCGCTTTGCAGGGGTACTGGAAGGCAGTTCTAGATGATATAGACTCAACATTTGACACCGAAATACCGCGCTTCCCCGCATACACACTCCTAGGGCTGCCCAATGCGCTCACATTTCCCCTGAGATCGCCTCGTGGCAAACAGATGGGCATCGCCATGCAAGCAGCGTCACAACACGTCCTGTCACTATGGGGATCGCCCACCTTACCCACTCATACTGGCTGGCTACACAAACTATGGTTCACATTGGGCATGGAACGTATCCAGGCCACGCTCACACACACTGCTGACTCATTCCAGACAACCTGGCAACCACTCCTATCACTCCTGTCCAGGGAATTCCACGAAATCACGTGTCCGAAATACCTCCGCATTCTGCGACTTACGGAACGTACACGAGACCAAGCGCAACCCTACACACCTTAAGGCACTTCATCCTGTGAAGGCTCTGATAGACAATCTGGATAACTGGCATACTGGTCGGGGGGAGGGGGTTGGCGTTGGGAGTTGAGGGAGGGGGTGGATTTTTCGTACCGTTTTGTTCATTCATCGCTCTAACAGAGCGCCTTTACCAATTTCCAGGCAACGCTTCTCATCTTGGGCATGTTTTATCTGCATTTCTATTGAGTCATAGAGAAGACGTAGATGTCTATCTCGCTCGCCATATTTGCCTGATGTATGTCTACTGCATTGCACTGCCTGTCTTCTTTGCTTTTAAACTTAATAAAAAGACTTTGAAATTAAAAGCGAAAAATGGATTTGATGCTCAGGTATATTAAAATTGTCAAGGTAACTAACACGCCAGAATTTTTTTTTTTTTTACTGTCTTACAAGTACATTACCTTTATTATTGAAGGGCTGCTTGTTTTATAGCGTCACATGATGCTTTGACCATTTCAATATATAAGAAGCAGGAAAAAGATAAGAGAGGAAAGGTCACAGAAATACAGAACACTACTTTCTCAAAAGCTAGGTTTTGAGCACATTATGCGTAAATGAGGCATACACCTACTGAAACCTTCACTTTCATTTATCTGCTTCATGAACATTTGATTACAGGGGCAGTGTCTGGACCCTTTGCATATAGGAGTTCCCGCAGGGATCAGAATTCCAAGTTTTATTCTAAACAATATTCCCCAAACAAATATCAGGTTAGACCTGCTGAAATTTACTGTCGGAAAACATGCAGGAAAAACTGAAAATAGATTCAGACTTCGGGGCGGGAAACGCCAATCTAATTCCCAATTTTTTAAATAAAAACTTGAAATGTGAGATAATTACCACGCCTGAAAAATACACGCAGGCTGTCATCAGTATTTATTGGGTTCGGTAAATATCCTTTTTACTTGTCATCTTGCCTTTCGAAGAAGGAGCAGGTAAAGAAAATAATATGAGAATTCCCTCAAATTAGCAATTATGGGCTTGTGCGTGAAGGATATAAACCGCTTTCGGAAACATAACGAGGCCCCAGAAGATCCAATCAAGTCTGTAACTGAACTGGAGAATTATGTTGCATGTCTACATTAGGGGGGAAAAAAAGATGAATTTTCGCTTCTTATCTAGGCATGAGCAGCTTCACAATATCCTATTCATGGAGCAGGGTGAAAACAAAAATGTTTGTATACCCTTCCCATAACAGTAATATGTATTAATCGTGTGGTTTTGATATTAACCAACGTAGAATAGAATGCACTCACACAAATACACGTGGGATACTAATTTGCTTGTGTTGCGAATCTTAACCTACTAATTAAGTGAAATCGTTATACTAATCTGGTACGCAAATGTCATAATCTAAAAAAAATCTATGTGTATATGCTTTTTGTATGTCTTATTATAGCAGAAATAATGGAGGATGGTAAGAAAACCTTGCATAATTGTCGCAAAACTGCTAGGTAATAACTAACATGGTTACCTTAGAATGGGGGGAGGTAAACAGAAGGGCTATACTTCGAAATCTAACGTTTAATTGTGTTTGTTTCTATAATAGTTCCCATTATGGCCCATGAGGACTGGTATAAAATGGAAGTTTGCGAGACTCCAAAACTGTGTTGATCTATGCATGCGCAACTGCGCTCGAGAGAAGTGTAAGCAGCTTGTGCCTGTACAGCCTGGGTCAAGGTCCGCATGGCCCGGAGTGTTGACGAGTGCCAAAAATGTGTATGTCCGCGTCGTGAGCATGGGAATCAAGCTCGAAGTGACAATTTAAAGGACACACGTGATAAAACTGTTAAAGAACAATCAAAACCTTGTTTTTTTATATTACAACGATGACTTGGCGGAAATATGGCCAATGAGGAGATGAGGTTATGCTCAACCACCCCTTACAAGGACCAATGAGAGTGAACGAGGACCCTAAAAGTTTCGAATCTTAGATAGATAAGTTAGGGAAAAAGGGTATAAAAGAGGATGTTTGGAAGTAAGAAAAAAGCTTGCTTTTGATTTTATTTTCCCACCACGACATGCTGTCGGACTGACGAACTTTCCTATGGTGCAAGGACTTTGAAATGTTCTTGACTTTAACTTTTGATGGGTGCGGAGTCCGGATGGGAGGTGAACATCAAGAAAGAATAAAGAGGTGGTTTTTAGGAACACTGCTGTCCTAACTCTAATGTACATTTACCGAAATCTTGGTAATATTGACTCAACTTATTTTTCTGAACTATTCTGCTAATAAATGTAACTGTTTGAATTTAACTTTATTTTCCAGGTTAATAAATGTTTTAGTGATTATTGCAGTAAGGCTAAATAAAATAAGGTCATGCTAGGAGAACTAGTCTCTAAATAAAAATTAAATAAATGGAGAATTAAGCTGTTCTTGTTGTCCATTAGTTAACTTTTACTAGCTGATCCATTGACCAAATGGTGGGGTGTTTTAATGTTTCTTGAGAATAAAACCATGGTAATATTGATAAACTGCAGATGTATATAGTGTATACATTTTAGAATGAAATAAGACACTCCGCTAAAATCCAGCATCTCTTCCTCTAGTTTTCACTGATCCTGGGGGCGGGGTGATTTGTGTGAATGAGTGACTCACGGTGTTATGGGCCCCACTGACAAGTAGTGTGTGGTAGCTCTTAGGGGATATAGCGATGGTTTTGAGGTTTGGTTTGGAGCCGCGCTGGATCACTAGAAATGAGCAGCTTCACAATATCCTATTCATAGAATGATAGGACACTCCCAACTTAACACCGACTACATCAGTGTTACAGAGAGGATTTGAGGAAACGGACCCCAAAAACCTAAATCACAAGAGATATTCAGGAATAGCTGAAGGTGGGAATATTTAATCTGAGCTATTTCGTAGGAACCAGAATTTATATTAAGAAGGCTCAACAGAAAGTATATATCATCTCTCCCTTGGAGCCTTTATTTTCAGCGTTTATGGTGTTTGTCACTTTCACAAAATCAATTAATTTGAACATATATTAATACGCCATGTTGCATTTAACACCCTACTACTCAGTCTAGTCAAAGCCCAATGGTATAAACGAAAATATCCACATGTTCGTGCAAAAAGTCAAACATATGCAAAGCACGATAATGAGAAAACTCTTAAGAAATTGCCGCTTACTCTTCCAGAATGGAATGTGGCAATACCTTTGCTACAAAGGCACAAAATGGTCAGGAGCATTTTGAACTTCTCAATTTTCCGAACTACATTGTGGGAGTCGAACTGGGCAACACTCGTCATAAAAAGGATATGGCAACACGTTTCACATTGGATGAGAGTAAAAGCCCTCCTCACCCACTCAGATGGAGCATTCTATATGTGGAAATGTTGAGTGCGTGCAGCAACTGCTTGAATGAATGATCTAATGAAGAGGTAAGGCTAGTGAACATATGGTTGGAGGAAAGGGGCTACCTTGAGACAGCAGTGAAGGACACATTTGTGACAGCTGAAAAAAAGAATCAGATAGATTTACTTGCTCAGAACCAGAAGAATAAACAAGGACAAAATCAGTCACGGGAACAGAGCAAATACGATTCTTCGGACCTTCCATTCCTCTTAATGGGAGTAAAGGATTTTATAATAATGTTGTCCAAAACTATTATTGGTTCATGAGATCAGAGAGGGAAGTGCTAGGACACCATTCAAAAATAAAAACTTCTGTAAGTGGGTGAGTGATTAGTTGCCATCTTGAAAGAAGAGACTGGGTGCAGGAACAAAATAAAGGGTTTGTTAAGTGTTTGAATTGCAAAGTATGTAAACAAAGTAAAACTTGAGAACATATGTTACGAGAGATGAAACAAAAGACCAAACGAAATATCCATAATATATAGAATTATATGTAGAACAGATTTTGTTTAAGGGTGGGCGATAAACTCCATTTCGGCCGCTCTGCACTGCGCTAGTAATGCGGAGTTCCGGTAAAACACAGCCAATGGTGTTCTAAACTTCAGGTGATGCAGAACACCGCCGCATGCCTGATTTGTAAGCGGTCTTCTAGAGCAGCCTCTTCCCCTTTTCTTCATGACCAACACTGACTACCAGTTAAAAACAGAATTGTTTTTAAAATGTGCTGCTTAACTCATAATGCCCTATCTTTCATCAAAGCTTACTCGCTACTCCCCTCCAAGATTTTTAAGATCTTTCGACAAAGCACTGCTCAGGTTCCCTAGGGTCAGAAAATCCTAGGCAGGGGGCATTTCGTTCTCTGTCTTAGCTCAATCTTATTGGAATAAGCTGAACCTTCAACTGTGAATCTGTAAGGACCATCAGCAATTTAGAAAACTACTTAAGACCTAGCTATTTAACTACTTTAGTTCTGCTGTCTCCTGGCTCCCGCACTGAGATATACATCTGGGGTGATTCGGGCGTGTAATAAATTCTAATAATATATCCGCTGTGTGGTAAAGTTTCTTCTTGAGTGCAGCTCAGCAACATTAAGTCGAGGAGCAAGAGTTTGTGTCCCCTAGCGCGATTGTCAGGTGCTAGAATGCTGCCCGGCGATATTTCCTGAACGCTGGTAGTTACGGCAAGTTGCAATTGTTCGCTTTGAAAAACCTGCTGCTTGAGTAAAAAATCTACTTGAGCTGCAGAAAGAAGCAGCTCCTTCCAGTGTGGCGCGTGGGTGACACTCGCCCTGATATTACAGCGCAGAACAAGCTCCTGTCATTAAAGATCAGCGCAAGCAATGTGATGAAATTCTGCATGCGGAACTTTGTGGAATCTTGCAGTTTTTATGTAATGGGCCTGGCCCACGCACTGAGATTAGCCTGCCGGGAAACTGGGGGTCCCCACCCACTCCTAAAACTTACATGAAGAACCTGGAGATGTATTTAGACCAAAACCTAAGCATGGAAATACAGGCCTAAAAACTCTCTGGGACCTGTTTCGGCATCCTCCATATGATCCAAAAGATCTTGAGCTTAATCCCAGAAAAATCGAGACAAACAGTGGTAGAGTCTTTGGTAGTCTCACGTACCTTGGCTCCCCCAAATATGTCACAGGCAGATTGCAGGTGGTGCAGAATGCTGCAGCCAGACAGCTTCTCGGGATCCAGAGTCATCAATCAGTTAAATCATCTCTGAAGAAGCTTCACTGGTTGCCAGTACAGGGCAGGGTAAAATTCAAGGCCCTTTGCTTAGCCCATAGAGCCATGCATGGGAAAGGCCCCACTATGCTACAAGCTCTGGTCTCCCAGTATTCCTCCCATAGATGCCTACGGTCAGGAGCTTGTTTCCTGATGAACACTCCGAGAATCAGAAAAGCAAGATGGGGTGGAAGATCTTTTTCACATCTAGCCCCCAAACTCTGGAACAGCCACGATTTAGGACTCAGGCTAACCAAGAATGAACAGTGTATCAGAAAAAAGCTCAAAACTTTGCTGTTCCCCCAAGACCCACATGCTGCAAAGCTCGTCTCGGCAGCGCTAGGAAGCCTGCGGGTAGCCATGCGCTTAATAAATCCCTCAAACTGCATCCTCCTCAACGTACACAAACACACCATGGAAATTTGGAACTGGCTCGACTCTCTTTCGCCCGACATCACCTTCTTCACAGAGAACTGGACCAACACATCCTCCACCCCCGACATCAGCATCGCCATCCCAGACGGATACAAGATCCAGAATAAAGACCACCCCAACCACCCAGGAGGGGGCCTCGCCATCGCCCACAAGAGCACCCTCCGCCTCACCACTTCCAGAGAAACCTTCCCCTCCGCCGAACACCTGCACTTCCAGATCCAAACCACCCCCAAAGCCACACTCCGAAGAACCCTCGTCTACAAACTCCCCGGCCGAACACCCTTCGCCAACAACATCACCGAATTCATCGCACCCCACGCCATCGCCTCAACAAACTACATACTCATTGGAGACTTGAACTTCCACCTTGACAAACCCAGTGACCCCAACTCCACTATCCTTCTAGACAACCTCGCCAGCATCGGACCTAAACAGCTCGTCAACATACCGACCCACAGAGCAGGACACACCCTCAACCCCATCTTCGCGGCTGGAAACAACGTCCAATTCAGCCACACAACGCAGCCATGGACCGACCACCACTGCGTACACTTCGTCATCAACAAACTCAAGGCACCCAAACCAGCCTCATGCCCACACAAGGTTTCCGATGAGCAATTTAACTCCACCCTCACCCGAGACACCACACCTGGGCAAACAATGCAGCCAGAGAATTCCACACCTGGATCTCCAACTGCGCAGACGAGCTTGCCCCGCTACGCAACCCCGACAGACAACGAACCAGGAAAGCCGCCTGGTTCACCACCGCTCTCCAAGAAGCCAGACGCACCTGCAAACGCTTGGAGAAGAACTGGAGAAACACCAAGACAACCAAAAACCACACCACTTAAAAGGATGCCATGACGGACTGCCACAACCAGATCAGAGCCACCAAGAGGAACTTCATCCACAACAAAATCCTGGCCAACTCCAAGGAACTTTTCAGTGTCATTCAAGAATTCACAAACCCACGCAGCAAAGCCACAGATATCACCTCATCCCAAGATCTCTGCGACAAGCTTGGAATCGATTTCCACCTCAACATCAAAAACCTCTACGACAACTTCATCAACCATCCACCAGGCGCCACAGATAGCCCCCCATAACCACCAGCCAGCCCATCATCTCCAACAGGACACCAATCACAGCCGAAGACACCGCCTCGACCATGAAAAGAATCCACTTGGGACCCCCACCGACCCCTGTCCCCCTCACATCTACCACAGAGCAGGGCCCGCCATCGCACCCCAACTACAAAGCACCATTAACACCGTCTTCAAAACAGGCACCTTCCCAGAAGACTGGTAGCATGCAGAAGTCAGACGCCTGCTCAAGAAGCCCACAGCTGACCCCACCGACCTCAAGAACTATGGGCCCATCTCGCTCCTCTCCTTCACATCCTAAAGTTGCGGAGAAAACAGTCAACAGGAAACTGACACGATTTATTGAAGAGAACGCCGTCCTCGACCTGTCCCAATGCGGATTCCGATGAGCAACTTAAGCAACCAGAGCACAGAGACCGCCCTACTCGCCGCCACAGATGACATCCACACCCTTCTGGACCAAGGCCACTACGCAGCCCTCATCCTACTCGACCTATCAGCGGCCTTCGACAACATCTCCCACTGCCCACTAGTCGATAGACTACATGACGCAGGCATACAAGTAACCGCTCTAGACCGGATCCGATCATTCGTCATCGGAAGAAGCCAAATGATCAAACTCCAACCCTTCCTCTCCGACCCCATGAAAATCACCTGCGGAGTCCCACAGGGTTAATCCCTGAGCCCCACCCTCTTCAACATCTACAACTTCCAGAAAGGAATGCAACACTTTGCAGTCTGGATGACCAACATCTGCCTGAAGCTCAATGCTGAGAATACAGAAGTACTCGTCCTCTGTACCACCCCATCTGCATGGCACAGCACCTGGTGGCCGACTGCCCTTAGAAGCACACCTACCCCCTCAGACCACGGCAAGAACCTCTGCATCGTACTCGACTCATCACTCACCATGAATCGACAGGTCAAAGCAGTCACCTCCAGCTGCTTCACCACCCTCCGCATCCTCCGCAAGACTTTCAAGTGGATCCCCCCTGATTCAAGGTAGACAGTCACCCACGCACTCATCACCAGCAGACTGGACTATTGAAACGCGCTCTACACTGGCATCAACAAGTCCCTACTCCACAAACTCCAGACAATACAGAACACCGCCGCCAGACTCGTCCTCGGCATCCCCCGACACAAACACATCAGTCAACACCTACGAAGTCTCCACTGGCTTCCAGTGGAGAAAAGAGTCACTTTTAAAATCCTCACTCACGCCTACAAATGCCCACACGACAACGGACCCAAATACCTCAACAACAGAATCAAGTTCCACGTCCCCGAAAGAAACCTCCGATCTTCCAACCTCACTCTGGGCGAAACCCCGCGCATCCACAGAGCCAGAGCAGGCGGAAGATCCTTCTCTCACATTGCAGCCAAGACCTGGAACGAGCTACTGGCAGACATCAGATGTGCCCCCTCCCTGAACACCTTCAGGAAGACCCTCAAGACCTGGCTCTTCGGCTGAACAGATCTGCGCCCTCCCCCCCATACCCCCTCAGCGCCTCGAGACCCTCATGGGTGAGTAGCGCTCTTACAATTCCCTGATTGATTGATTGATTAAACTTAAACAAACTATGCGGAATTCCACAGAGCGAAATTCCGCGAGTTCCGCCAACCACTAATTTATCTTTCTACATTCTAATATGTTAATAGAAAGTACACATGAGAAAATAAAGTTCAGAACATTGCATAATTTTTGTATAAACTCCAAAAAGGAAGTCGCCAGTTATTGTGCTGATCATTATATGGGGAGGCTAGCAGTCTAGCATGCTAGTCCATTATGCCTGTAACAAAATATCACAAGGTGATGTCTCAGTCGAAAGATGAGCATTCTGAACGTCAAGACAATACTATGGGAAGTGAATTTCCATTTTAGCACAATCTACATGCAGACTGTAGGAAAAAGCCTCTCATGATCACCCCATTCTTTGGAGGTAGTGATGGTGCTGACCTTTTGACTCTGTGCACTGGGGCTCTACTAACCAGGCTCCAGTGAGTGTGTTTTGAGCCCTAAAACATGTAAAATTATTTATACTCCTAATATTCATATTAAACTTACCTATAAGTCCCTAGTATATGGTAGAGAGTGTACCCAGGGCCTGTAAGTTACATATTACTAGTGGATTGCAGCACTCATTGTGCAACCCACTGCAGTGATAGTTCAAACATGACTGTAGGCCTAGCACTGTGGTCAGTTTGTGCAGTTTTAAAAACTGCAAATTCGCCCTCTCAAAATATCCCTTTTTGACAGAACTACAGCCTCCTATTAAATATTAATAAGTCGCCTGTAGGTAGACCTTATAGCCCATTAGGTAGGGTGCATGGTATTTAAAAGCAGGACATGTAAAAGTTAAATGTTAAACACGTCTTTATACTGAAAAGGCCCCAAAAGCTATTTTGCTGTAGAAAGGTTAGCTGCTCTACAGCAAAGCACTGGGTTACAATATTACATTTAATAATGTTATGTTGGGTTAGGACACATATACAAAATGGTTGTATGATGGAACCACACATGCCATTACCACGCATGCCTTTACAACGCTGTAATTTCAACGCATGCGTCTTTATTGCGCATGCCCTTACCACTAACACTGTTACCAGGCATATGCCTTTACAATGAAAATCTAAGTATTTTATAGGTAAGTGTGAGAAGTTGGCCTGGCATATGATGTCCACTATTCTAGTGAGCACCGTGCACCAGTCCAAACAACCCTCATTGATGGCAGGTTTATACAACCTTTATAGAAAGCTATCCTAGTGGTAGCTGTGGAGAGCAGCCTTCAGGCAAGTCTTGAAGGAATGTAAAACAGCTTGTTTTACCAGTCTATAATCTCCCGAATGACCAAATGAAAAGAGCACCACACCAGGTATATATATATAAAATATATGTATTTATTCTAAACACACCCCTCTAGTCTCTTTATGAGGCTAGAGGCAAAAGTACAACACAGGAACTTAAATAGCACACAGTAAATTAGCACAGTATACGTTTTGCCCTAGGGGCCTCACAAACCATATACTAAGAAAGTGGTATAAGTACCGCTCTAAGCAAAGAGACAAGCCCTAGGGCCTGTAGAACAGCTGGGTCAACCAGGAACCACCCAAGGCAGGGAGGCAGGAGACCCACGGGGGACGCGTGCAGGGTCTAAACACAGCCGCGAATCACCATTGACTTCTATGGAGAAAGTTAGACTTACAATTTTAAAGAATAAGAACACTTAGGAGTGGACTACGGTAAAACCCTTTCAGTACTGGACACTTCGAGAGTCAAGACCCACGGGAGCACCAAAGTACTCGTGTTACCTCACGCAGGGAAGCCGGGTGCATAGGTGTCGTTTTGTGTCGGGTTTCGTCGTTGTTTTCAATGGAGAGCTGCAAAGAAGTGCTGTAGGCGTCCAGGTGTAGAGTGGCTGGATGGATCCAAGGGTGGATCGGAGATCTGAAGAACCTGAAAGCAGAGGAGACAGAGTCTGGGTCACTAGCCAGTGAGCAGGAAGGCAACAAGGAGATGCCAGCCGATGTCGGGTGCTTTCGAGTGAAGTAGGTGAAGCTTGACTCTTCAGCCATGAGGTCCAGGAGGCGTCAACGACAACCAGGAGCTGGATTCGAGCTGTCCCACGTCGGATGTTGAGTGCTGCAGCGTCGGTATCCGTATTGGACCCAACAAGGCTCGGCAACAGAAACTTACGCAAGATGACAAGATTGGCTTCGGAGCAGACCAGCGAGGTCTGAGGGACTCACCCTTTGGAGGGGAGTCAGGGCACATCTGGAGCAACCAGGGAAGCCCAAGAAACAAAGGATTGTCCTTCGTAGGGACCCCTGAGGATCGCGAAAGAGCCTCGAGCTGAAATGCTGAAAGCTGGCCCACGGAACACTCGTGGAGTGTAGGCCCACGATCGTCGATGCAAAAGGTGCTCCGGGCTTGGACTACAAGTAGCCCAATGCACAACTTCGGGAAAGCTCGGGAAGTCGATGCACTAGCAAATGTGCAGGATGTCCAGGAGTTCGGGTCCCACATCTCTCGTGATAGCTACAGGTCTCAGCTTTGCTGGGGACTCGTGTTAGCCTCGGAGATGTCTGGAAGTCTGTGTCCTGTGTCGCAGAATCTTTGGGATCCATCTGGAGCCTTGAAAATGCTGACCGGCAAGATGCTACTTTGGCGCCTGTTTGAACAGGGTCCGTCTTCCAGTCGATATGGAATGTCGAAGGTCCAAAATTTCTGTATCAGAGTTTTGTCCGGGGTAATCTAAAGTCTTAGTGACTGGGTCCCTATACTTATACCAAGTTTAAGGGTTGGACTAACTCTAGGGTCCCACCTATGGGAGGACCTGGGGAGGGGGTGGTTAGACCCCTTCCCCTTTGTCCAGTTTCGTGCCAGAGCTGGGGCTGAGTGCCCCAGCAACCGGTTCGAACTAGGAAATGCACGGGGACACCTTGTGTGCCCCAGGCACTTTCTGATAAGCATTCGCTAAATGCAACCCACCCTGCCCCAGTACACTAAAGCCTGTCTGGGGAGGTGCTGGCACCTCCCTGGACAGAAAATCTATTGTCCAGGCCACCCTGGCGGAGATTCGTCCAGCAGCAGGAGGTCAGACTCGTGTCTGTGGCAGCAGCATCCATTTTGTGATGCTGGGGCTCCTTTAAACATTTACCGGGTAAGTAAGTGTGTACATGTCTTCTCCCTCTAGAAGGGTGGAATTCTAACCACGCTGCCAGAACTGGCAGAGGGGGGGTAGGATTCCAAAGTGTTTGACACTAAACACAACATGTTTTGATGCAGCCATTCCAAAGTTAGCATTTACCGCGAGGTTATAATGCACTTAAGAGTATATGGTAGGGCTGTATCATAGAACAGCTATAAGGAAGGGATTCCGAAAGCTGCAGAGGGGCTCAGCTCATGCTAGGGCACCCTCTCACACAAAAACAAGCACTCTGCCTTCAGGATTGCAAGGCCTAACATAGGAGTGACTTATAGGTTTATTTGTGTATATATATGCAATGCTAGTATTAGACATAACTAGCTTGTACACTTGTATCAGTCACACTAAAGGCATCAAGGCAGTGGAACACTACCTCAAAAAAAGACAACTGCGATTTTTGGAACACAATCAGATGATAGCAAGCTTTGTGGAATTCTGTCTGGAAAATAATATTTTCTTATTTGAGGACGTCTATTACAGACAAACATCTGGTACGGCGATGGGTACCTGCTTTGCCCCCAGCTATGCGAATTTATTCATAGGCTGGTGGGAGGAGCAGGTGCCCAGGTCGCTGGAGGTGGATGGTGAGAAAGGCAGTGTAATCAAGTGGTGTCGTTACATAGACGACTTGTTTATAATTTGGCAGGGATCGGAACATACTGCCAAGGCCTATATTGACGTCCTCAATATGAATGAGTTGAACCTGCATTTTAGTGGAACAATAAGTAACATCAGTGTGGAATATCTGGACTTGAAGGTATTTATAGTCAATAACAAGATAGAAACAGCCCTTTTCCGCAAAAGCACAGCGGGAAACTCGGTACTATATGCCACAAGCAACCATCCAACAGCGCTGATCCAAAGTATCCCCTACGGAGAGCTACTAAGGCTCAAATGGAATAGTTCCAGGGACTTAGATTTCCAACTTGCGGCATCAGCTTGTATCAGCCGTTTCCAGAAAAGAGGCTATGCGATGTCCACACTACAAAATGCATTGCATAAGGTGAATGCATTACAGAGATCTAATTTGCTAACTGATAAGTGTTGTAGTCCAACTAAGGCTGACAACGAAGAGGGAAAATTCCGGCTGGTAACTCCCTATTCGGCGGAAGCGAACTATTTGAAAAAGATGCTAAAAAAGAATTGGCACATATTGAAAACCGACAGTTGCATCAAGGATGACATTCCAGATTACCCATTAGTAACCTTTAAGAAATCAAGGTCTCTCAAGGACATGTTGGTCCAAAGTCATCTGAAGAGAATTGAGAAAAAACCTAACACACTGGCAGATCTAAAAGGCTTTCATCCATGTCATCATTGCAAAGCCTGTGCATACAGCAAGAGAGTGAAAACCTATGAGATTCCCAACACAGGCATAGTGAAAACAATCAATAAGTACCTTACCTGTGGCACCCCCTATGCGGTGTATTGCCTCAAGTGTCCATGTGGACTGATGTATATTGGGAGTACCATCAAACCCCTGAAGTTACGGATTCTGGAACACATGAGGGCGATTGACAAAAACGATCAATCCTATCCTGTTGCGAGACATTTCCAGGAAAAACATTCCAGCAGCAGACATCATTTGCAATATTTTGGTATGGACTACATACCGGAGAATCCGAGAGGAGGAGACAGGCTACATGGACTTAGAAGGCTTGAGTCCCGATACATCATTGACTTAATGACTAAACATCCGAATGGGTTGAATGCTGGGGAGGAATTGGCATCTCACATAGGTTACTGAATTTAATTTAAGAAACACTCCCAGTGTACATGTGATCTACTGTATGACATTGATCGGATTCGTGTATGGAAATCAATATGAGAGACTGCGATGAGGACCATGTAGGGTAATGTAATTACAATTGCTAATGACTTCATGATTCTTTACTAACTAATCCCTATGACAATGTCCCCTATTAGGAGACTTTGAGATTTGATTTCTATTAGAAGGTCATATTAGCTGTAATAATGTTGAATATTTGTGTAAAATAACTCATGTATTCCTTCCATTGTGTTAAAATTTGAATTTTGAATTTAAATTAGTAATCGAAACTAGAATCTAGTGTTTGGGCATAGCAATTGAAAACTCAAGGGAGAATTGCCGATCCACGGCGGTATCAGTCTTTACTCATCGCGAGTTTTTGAACTAACACTTTCGCTTAAGGGAAGGATGTTGTGACTTTAAAGCCGATACACGGCTAAATTGTGGTTCACATATCAGGTTAATTGCATGAAGAGGTGAGAGGGAAGAAGAAAAAAATGTATAAATAATTCTTTTATTTATTTTTTGCATGCAATGAAACTGTATTATTTCCTTCCATGTATGCTTGAAAATATTGCAATGCATGTGTATGGGTTGTGGGGGAATTACACACCCTAGCGTTACGTGTTGTTTAAAGCTGCGATGAAACCCATGAACAACATCCAATATGGAGTTTTGAAATTTTGGTCCCTTGTTTGTGTTGCCCATGATCACGTGCACGCTGTTTTAAAACATGGCTCCAACCATCAATGTTTGTAACATTGACAAAGGCGGAGCGCCGAAACGCGTCTGTTGCGAGATTAAAGATATCAAGAGCTACCCTGGAGTGCGTGGTTTCCTTGACTTAAGCTGTCTCTTTTGAAACCGCGAGCTGAATATATATATATATATATATATATATATATATATATATGTATATATATATATATATATATATATACATATATACATCACACAAAGAACGCCCATTTGAGGAGCCTCAGCGGAAAGTTGACAGCCTTTATTTGTAGGATTGCAGCAGTACGGCACAAACAGAATGTCTCTCCAATTAATGTCAACGCCCAACGCGTTTCGAACAGCGAGTGTTCTTGTTCACGGGCACAGGAAGCAGTGATGGCAGCATTACTGGGGAACACACCTTGATAAGTACAACTGGCTCCTTCTCCGACATGAAGTGCTGCTAAGCATGCTGGAGCTGGTAGTTCCACATAGTGTTACCCTTGTGGGTGCTGTTCACCATCTGCAAAGTAATCCAAATAAAATCCTCAGTAGGCAGAAGATAAAGTCTTTGTTTGCCGCACTGTTGAATTACACATCCTTCAAACGCCCTTTCCGCTCCAACGCGCTCCGAGGTTTCGAAGCGCTGGATCTGCCGGGAAGGTAGCGGGCTTCCTCACGACCAGGCATAGCCGCTTTTTATACATCACACAAAGAACGCCCATTTGAGGAGCCTCAGCGGAAAGTTGACAGCCTTTATTTGTAGGATTGCAGCAGTACGGCACAAACAGAATGTCTCTCCAATTAATGTCAACGCCCAACGCGTTTCGA
Organism: Lissotriton helveticus; assembly: GCF_964261635.1. Classification (NCBI taxonomy): domain Eukaryota; kingdom Metazoa; phylum Chordata; class Amphibia; order Caudata; family Salamandridae; genus Lissotriton; species Lissotriton helveticus. The sequence continues at coordinate 605,569,979 of NC_136059.1, read as the reverse complement.
ACAGCGAGTGTTCTTGTTCACGGGCACAGGAAGCAGTGATGGCAGCATTACTGGGGAACACACCTTGATAAGTACAACTGGCTCCTCCTCCGACATGAAGTGCTGCTAAGCATGCTGGAGCTGGTAGTTCCACATAGTGTTACCCTTGTGGGTGCTGTTCACCATCTGCAAAGTAATCCAAATAAAATCCTCAGTAGGCAGAAGATAAAGTCTTTGTTTGCCGCACTGTTGAATTACACATCCTTCAAACGCCCTTTCCGCTCCAACGCGCTCCGAGGTTTCGAAGCGCTGGATCTGCCGGGAAGGTAGCGGGCTTCCTCGCGACCAGGCATAGCAAATCCTTGTGCAAATATGCTAAAAAGTGTACTAAAACCTCTTTTAACCCTTATTCTAATAAAATGGACCCCAATTGTGACTAACTAGCATAATCAAAAGCTGAGGTCAGGTCCATAAAAGCCAAATATATTGGTGACCGCTGTGCAATGGTATATTTTCCAATTATTAGATTGAGATTTAAACATTGTTCAATAGTGCACATAGCTGGAAATTAAAATTGTCTTCAGTCACACTAATCTAAATTTGTCTGTTGAAGGTACCAAACTCCTGTCATGCGTAATCAAGAGAGAGAGGTAGGACCAGAAAGCTAGTCCATGTCCCCGGTTAATATATGATTAAATCAAAAAGAGACTAGCTCTAGTTACTTTAGGGGAGGGGGAAGACTCTGGTATGTTTTGTCACGGAGTGTGAACACCCAGCAGGTGTGTTCAAAAAGCCCTCACCCACCAACCTAGTTGGTGGCATGCTTCATCATCGGGCCCACCCAGTGGCACCTAGCGTGCCCCGGGTGTGCTTCAACGCCTGACTACAGCGGAGCTGGTATATTACTGAGTGTGCGGTGAAGATAGTTAAGGAAGTGATGTTAAAACGGCTGAACGGTGGTCCCAGTACCCGAAGGTAAAATTAGACTTTAATACCTGGGCCTCCGTCAGCGGTTAAAAATAAGGCAAGGGGATGTAAGGGGCGAGTTACGACCTCTCACATCCAATGGGTCAACATGTTTCAGCCAGTGCCTTATGACTAGACTGGCTTTCTTCAGGACCTAAAATAAGTGAGTGCAAATTACCTAGTGGGGGTGTAGGGGAGACTATGTGTCTACACGCCCTAAAGTGTATCTACGTGTGAGAGGGGGATTCCCTTCTCAAGACCACGCAAGTTTTTGCTCAGTCTGACCTCAAGGTTGGGAGGTGGCAAAGGCTTGACCAGTACTTCTGGGTTGAGCCTGCTCTGGACCTGTAGTGCCTCCTTCCATACCGGTATGCGAAGGAGGCACTACAGGTCCAGAGCAGGCTCAACCCAGAAGTACTGGTCAAGCCTTTGCCACCTCCCAACCTTGAGGTCAGACTGAGCAAAAACTTGCGTGGTCTTGAGAAGGGAATCCCCCTCTCACACGTAGATACACTTTAGGGCGTGTAGACACATAGTCTCCCCTACACCCCCACTAGGTAATTTGCACTCACTTATTTTAGGTCCTGAAGAAAGCCAGTCTAGTCATAAGGCACTGGCTGAAACATGTTGACCCATTGGATGTGAGAGGTCGTAACTCGCCCCTTACATCCCCTTGCCTTATTTTTAACCGCTGACGGAGGCCCAGGTATTAAAGTCTAATTTTACCTTCGGGTACTGGGACCACCGTTCAGCCGTTTTAACATCACTTCCTTAACTATCTTCACCGCACACTCAGTAATATACCAGCTCCGCTGTAGTCAGGCGTTGAAGCACACCCGGGGCACGCTAGGTGCCACTGGGTGGGCCCGATGATGAAGCATGCCACCAACTAGGTTGGTGGGTGAGGGCTTTTTGAACACACCTGCTGGGTGTTCACACTCCGTGACAAAACATACCAGAGTCTTCCCCCTCCCCTAAAGTAACTAGAGCTAGTCTCTTTTTGATTTAATCACCAAACTCCTGTCGCCACATTCTGTTTTGTACATCGGACTAGGGGACAAAGTCAGCACTACTTTAATTGAGTTGTGATCGCTGTGGTGTGTGGGAACAACCTCAGTTTTCAATACAAAATCCTCAAGAAATGAAGATATGGTGGTGGCACTGCCCCTTCGTCTAAATGTTGGATCGGGTAAGTTATTATGATTAGTTACAGCTGCAATGTCCATAACATTGCTCAAGGCATGATTTCACGAATGTTCCTTTAACTCCACGCCCCTGTGACGGATATGTCTTCTACTGCTTGGCCTTAAAACAGCAGTATCTTCATTGGGGTGCTTAGCATTTCTTCACTGGGGAGCTTAGCATTAAAACCGCCCCCCAAACAGATGCCAACATTTTTATCAGAGCCGTTACAGTTCTCTAAGGTGGTGACAAAGTCAAATAATTTAAGAAAATCTGTATTAGGATAGCTGTGAAAGTCATTATTATAGAAATTAAGTAGATAAATCGATACCCCCCTTTTATATAACACAGCTTGAAATTTGTCACTTTGAGTGTGCAAATTCTTAGCACTACCCCCTGCGGCGACGTTCACCCAGATTGAAAGGCCACCAGAAGGTCGACCAGATTTGGGAATTGGGGTCACAACATTAAAACATTCAAACCCTTCAAAATATATATCTTTGGTGGCCTAAATTTCTTGGAACATCAGAATGTCCTGCTGTCCAACAATTCCAGACAGTCTGCTAGATCTATTTTTGATTGTAGGCAAGCAACATTCCAGATAAGTATATTCAAGTCTAATTTATCACAGGCCTTAGGGGTAGATATAGCAGCATAATCATGCGTCTCAATTGTATATGGAGGGCATGTGGGTATATGATCGACCCCGTCAATCTCAGGGGGTAATGATAGTCAATCCTGGTTTATAAAAGTAGCCCAATGGTAGAGACCAAATTTGTGACAGGCTGATAGTTGTAATTTCCTGACTTCTCCACAATGACCTTACCATAAATGGTCTACGAAAATTGATAATAATACAGTCCACTTCAACTTTCTTGGGTGAGTCACCTACCCATCCCACTCTTTGAACCATGATCATCTCATTCGTTTAACATGTTGAACCCCTTATTCTTAGATAACCAATCCGCACATTTATTGTGCAATTAATATCAGGTTTCCCTCTGTTCCTTCTTGAGTCCTGGTACCGCTGCCAGCACCAAAACTTAAGGGCAGGCTGTTGGCAGCATTTCCAGCACATCTGTATTAGGCCTAGAATGGATCCTACTCGGGGGTGGGGGGGGGTCAGGTGTAATAATGCTAGATGTGCCCAAATTCAGTCGATCACCAACGGATCTATCAGCAGGCTTGAGTATGGATGCAGGGGGCACAAATAAGTCAATCCCAACCGAGCTTGATAGGCTGTTGTTGGAAAAAAGAGGGGTTGGTGCTGTATTTGCCTTAGTGAGGAGGCACTCCATTAATTGGGTACATGTTTTACTTGATGACACAGCTGGGGGGGGGGTCGGCAGATGGGCATGTAACAGTAAAGGGAGGGTCGACTTTGGATAAAACATTGATGATGGAAGAGACCCCCCCCCGGGACTACATTAGTTTGGGCTGTCTCTCCTTTTGGGTGACTTTGTTCATTACGGTATCCAAATGATCCAAACGCTTCTATAGAGATGTACATTTCATGTCTATTATATCAGTAATCCGTGAACATACGGTATTAATAATAGCATCCCCAAGATCTAGTGCTGCTGATGCAACTTCCGTCTGAGTGCAAATTGAATGTTCCTGCTCGACGGTGGTCTTGAAATACTAGCACTAGCTGTTGATTGCATCCATGAGGACAAGCAGCTGCAGGAAGAGCTAATACGTGGGGGCTGATTCCTTTTGGTGCAGCAAGGCTTCCTAGGCTTCCTTTTTCATTTTGTAGCCAATGCTGCTGCAGCTGTTAGAGTAGCCATACTTGCCTGTGTCTTGGGTGTATCATGTCCTTGGGCACCCAGAGTGCTCCCACTAGGAAGCGACACATTGTTAGAGCCAGCAGACTGATGCAATGGGTCACAAGGTGTGATGGTGGATGCCGGGTCAACTGATACCCCTCCAAGTGCAAAATCAGTCGGTACTGCCTCACTTCCCAGGGACAATCTGTGCTCTGTAAGTTCTATCACAGTGGACACAATACTGACCACCCTCTCCAGCATGCCGTCGAGCGTAATAGCGGAGTGTGCAGGTGGTGGGCCAGTACGTTTCCCCGTCACAGGTATTTAGACAAGCTATTGCCAATCCAGGTATTATGGGTATATACTCACCTCAAACCACTAAGCCTGCACCCTCATAGCGCTTGAGAGTGGGCCCAGCTCAGCCCAGCCCAGCCTCTGCCGGCCCCTGATGGGCGCAGGCGGGCCTTCTAATTGCCCGGGCATGCACCCAGGCACGTCCCGCGCTGTGGGGGTTGATGCAGCCCTTTGTAGCATGACCTTACATAAAATCATCGATATTGTCAACCCAATAATAAATGAAATTGTTAACGCATCCTTAACATTAGGAACAGTCCCAAGGGAGTGGAAGCTGGCGCAGGTTAAGCCCCTGAAAAAGAAACAACACATGGAAGACCAAGTAATGTCTAATCTACGCCCCATCTCACTGCTTCCCATTTTAGGCAAAATAACTGAAAAAATTGTCCATATGGAACTTACAAAATATATCGAAACTAACCATATCCTGCACCCTCAGCAATCAGGATTTCGCCCAAGACACTCCACGGAGTCAGCTCTGGTCGAACAGACAGAAAACTTGAAAAACTTAGCTGACTCAGGAAGGAAGGTGGTCCTGATATTATTAGACCTCTCCACGGCGTTTGACACCATATCGCACAGCATTCTGATTACCAGACTGGAGAGCTGTGGTATCAGGGACACTGTCCTGGCCTGGCTAAAATCCTTTCTTGAGGACCGGGCCCAAACAGTCATTCTGGGTCCTTTCTCCTCAAGGGAATGCAAAATCACAACCGGAGTTCCCCGGGGTTCGTTCCCTGAGCCCATTGCTCTTTAATGTCTATATGACCCCACTCACTGAACTGATCGAATCATTTGGAATTCAAGTAACGTCTTACGCCGATGATATCCAATTGATTGTCTCAATGGGAAATGACTCAACGGATTCTGAACTTAATTTTAAAGAATGCCTCTCTAAAGTGTTCAAATGGATGAGGACAAACCATTTAAAATGCAATTCAGAGAAAACGGAAATCATGCCTATCGGGAAAGACACAATATTTAATCCCATCGATTGGTGGCCGGAAGGGGCTGCACCTCCACCACAAACAGTTAACATAGCAAGGAACCTGGGAGTGCATTTTGATTCTGCACTCTCATTTGATCACCATGCACAGATCACAGCAGGTACCTGCTTCAGCATTATTAAATCATTTAAAAAAATGTTTGATTTCCTTCCGGTGGCCACAAGAAAGACAGTGACAGTGGCACTAATTCTTTCCCGACTAGATTATTGTAACAGCATCCTCGCAGGCATAAAAAAGCAAACACTGAAAAAATTCCAGGCAGTACAGCATAGAGCAGCACGCCTAGTTTTAAAACTGCCTCAAAGAACATCGGCGTCAGCTGCCCTGAAAAGCGTACACTTGCTCCCGCTCCACAAAAGGATTCTTTTAAAATTTTTATTAATAACTTTCAGAGGCATGAACAATATTGGTCCCAAATATTTGGCAAAAAGATTAATTGATTATGCCCCGAACAGAACATTGAGGTCCTCGGGTGCTAACCTCCTCAGGCAGCCAAAATATAAATATAAAACAAGAGGAGGCAAAACCATCAGTGTCCTAGGTCCTAAGGCCTGGAACCAACTGCCATCAGACTTAAGGCAACTTAAGTCTGAAATCCTTTTTAGAAAGTCCCTCAAAACATGGATATTCAGAGCAACCGACAGCCTATACCTATCTTTAATTTAAGTCCTCAGCGAGCAAGACTTTCCGACTCTCCACATAGCGCCAGGAGGCTCCTTCCGGAGCGACAGTTTGCGCTTTAATGGTCACTTACATTATATTACATTACATTACATGGTGGGCGCCTCCCCCTGTAAGCAGGTGTTGGCGGTCAGGAGTGGAGCCAGGTGAGCCCTGGGACAGCGAGTCCCACTAGGGCAGCGTCAGGAGCAGCAGACAGCAGACACACTGCAGGGGTTGAGGTAGCGTATTGTAGCACGAAGACAGGCGCCTCACCTTGTCAGCAGGTGTTAGCGGTCAGGAGTGGAGCCAGGTGAGCCCTGGGACAGCAAGTCCCACTAGGGCAGAGTCAGGAGCAGCAGGACAGCATAAAAGTGATTATGTTTATATGTGGAGGAAAGAAAATATGGAGTGAAAAAAATAATGACAAAGGGATGAATTTATGTCCAGTATATTTTAAATAATGAAGCAGAACTTTCAAGGAAACATATTGGAAATACCTTAAAGACTACACTACAATCTGATGATGAGGAAAGATCATAAATTTTATTAGGAAAAATAACAAGTCTAAAAGGAAAAGAAGGTGGCCAAGATGGCGACGAGATAGGACGCGCATTCCTTTCCCTCCGGCGTCACCACTTCTAAGCGTTGTAATATCACCCGCATCGGAGCCCATCTCGGCTTACCGGTGGTTGTATCTGCTCCGGTAATTACCCCTTTCCGAGTTGGTGCCCCTTCCTGCTGTCTGTGACCCCTCCGGCCCCGGCATTGCTGCGACCCAGCGGGACAGGAGTAGGCCTGCGGGCATCCCGGAGCCCCGGTGTTGTCACCCGATGTGCTCATCTGGCGAGTGTACTCGAAGTGCGCCCCACTAACGGACTCTCCTCCAGGAGGCGAATCGGAGGAGTAAAGACTCAGGTGTATCTGTGGTGGGAGCGGCCTGGGGCCGGTGCCATTTTGGACTCCGGCTGGGGTACTGCAAGCTGAGGAGCACCATTTTAGCGGTCGCGAGAGGCCGTCCCTGAGAATACCCGCTGCATGGGCCCGGGGCCTGCTGAGGTGCCAGTGCGCTGTGGGGCGACCCTGCGGTACGGTGCCGACGCAGACGACGGCCCCCCCGGGAGATTGCATGAGAGGAGCGGGGGCCAGTGCTGTGGACGTGGCCTGCTGGAGCTGGACTCGGTCCGTGGGTCGGTGGAAGTGGTGAGCCCCACCCCCTGAGCCTGCGGTGTGGTGAGCTGCTGTGGATCCTACCCAGTGGCTGGGGGTGAGGGCTGATGATCGAGGGGCCTGGTGTTTTGGAGGCGGCCCTGCGCCTAATCTGGAGAAGCGGGCGCAGCAGGCCTCGACGAGGGGTCCTGGCTCTACTTGTGAAATGACAGGGGCACGGCGGGGGAGCTAGCTGGACCCGGTCCGCAGGTCGGCAGACGGTGAACAGCGGGGTTGGGAGCCAACGCTGGTCCCTGTGGGCCGTGGGGAGTGGGTGTCATCCCTGGTGGGCCAGCGATGTAATGGGCGGGTACGGGCCTCACCCTGCTCCTGGAACTTGTGTGCACTTGTGTTCCGTGTGACAGTGCAGTGTCTGCACGGCCTTGGGACCAGCTGGTAGAGCAGCAGATTTCAAAGGTCTATGTGGAGATCCCCAGCAGTTTTCTGGTGGGAGCAGTGCTTCTCATGCAGGCAGGGGGCGTACTGTGAGCTTGACCATGTGGCCTGTTGCATCAAGTGTCCAGACGGATCTTCCTCCGGTCCGCGGGTTGGCGGACGGCATTGCTTATACACAGGCCCGGTAATTGTCACCAAAGACTGGCAGGTGGAGTGGGGCCACCCCTGATGAGGGCCCGGGAGTTCTAATTGTATGAGCGGGTGTCTACAGGCCGATTTGTGGAAAGGGCGGCTGGTGACAGTGTCTGTACGTCCCCCAATCTCTGCCATCGATGGATTCTAAGGCCTGGTGGCTAGGAGTTGAGCCTCCCTGTTAGCTTGACATAACCAAGTCACTGAGTGGTAACGGAGCCCTCTGGATCCAATTGTCCCGGTGTAGCAACCTGTGGTCTTCTGATCTTACCACAAAACTGAGTGCGGGAAGAGGGCGGCCTGGAGGAGTGCTGATCGATCTTAGGTGGGCAGTGTGCACGGAGAGTGGCTGGAGTGATGCTGTCACACGAGTCGGAGAAACGTTTATAGTCAATCCTACACCCGGTCTGCGCCCCGTCTACATGGACTAAGCCTGGCAGCGTGAGGCCGGTGTTGTTGTGAGACCTGATACGCTGTTCTTATCTCTAACGCTGAGGCAAGTGGTGTAAAGGGAGGTGTTTTCAATGGGCCATCATGTCATCGGCCAGAATTCGGAAGGAGAAATCCTTGAAGGAACTTCTGCAGAAATCATAGGGCCACTAGGGCCTCGCAGAACTGAAACTAAGACACCACCAATGGATGGAGATGATGCTCCAGCAACTAAGGCGTTCATGATTGAGCTCTTATCGGCGATCAAGTACTATATCCAGGAACTACGCTCCCAGCGGTCTGCGGACCTGAGAGAGGTTCGACGTGATGTTGATGGTATTGGAGAAAGAGTGGCGACTCTGAAGGAGCATGATTTGGGCAGAGAGGAAGAATTACCTCAGCTGCAGCAAGAGATGATACACCTTCAGGAGCAGAACATTGCTCTACAAGCCCACACGGAGGACCTGGAAAACCGCTCCAGACATAATAACATCCGGATTCGAGCGGTCCCTTGGAAAGAGGAAGGCGATGACCTGCGTGCCTACATCAGTGCCCTGTTCATACAAATCCTTGGGGACGATGTGGTACAGGAGATTCAAATGGATCGTTTCCACCGAGTGGGACACCCGTGGGGTGCTAAAGCTCTCCCCCCTGACATCCTTGCCTGCATTCATGACTTTCAACTGAAAGAGCGTATCCTCCGCAAGGCACGAGAGCTTAATCCGGTACAGTTCCGTGGTTACCTGCCTATACTCTTCCAAGATTTGGCAGCCTCCACATTGATTAAGCGCAGAGAATTTAAACATATCACCAGCCACCTTCGAGAGAAGAATATTTCTTATTCTTGGGCTCACCCGTTCTGCCTCATCTTTAAAGATCAGGGTAAACTGTTGCAGATCCGGTCCCTGGAGGAAGCATATGACACATTGGGCCTTGGGAAGAACCCTGCCTCGGCAGGGAACACCAAGCCACTCCCTCGCAGACGACGACGCTCCTCGGACTGGCAGCAGGTCGGGAAATCGGTGCCAAGCAAACGAGAGAGAGAGGCAGCCCTTTCTTCAGTGACACAAGTAACAGAGTCTCCTGGAACTCCTTGATGTATTGAGCACGGCCTCCACTTGGGAGGGTAAGGAAAGAGACAACAGGGAGAGACGGAAGGAAGTCTGTCTAAAGACCGACTGGGTAGGTGACGACCAAGGAGGGAATTCACGGCCCATCTCTCATATAGCTAAACCAGGTAGCTCCATCAGGCATCAGACAAAATAGTTCAGTCTCAATACATTGAGAGAGGAGAGAAGGTGAGACATAAATAGAGGGAGGATGAGGGAGGAGACGACAGGAGAGACAAAAGGAAGTCTGTCTAAAGATCGACTGGGTAGGTGACGTCCGAGGAGGGAATCTTTGGCCTGTCTCCCCTATAGCTAAACCAGGTAGCTCCATCGGTCATTAGACAAAATAGCTAGATCTCAATTGACAAGTGAACATTCACAGATAAACAGGGTGGGGACTAAGGGCCAGGACAGGTGGGGCCAAAGGTCAGTAGCAGGAAAGTGGAGAAGAGTAGAGCGGAGAGGGGTAGGGGGTAGGGGAGGAGGGAGATAAGGTCAAGAGAGAAGCAGGAGGGTTTGTTGAGGCCGTCATGTTAGGCAGGTACAGGCAGTATTTACATAAGGATCAGAGTTACAGGCTACAAGTTACATGTGTTCCAAGAACAAAATAAACATGGGAAAAAAGAAAGCAAAGTTACGGAAATTCGTCCGGGGAGGGATGTGAGAAAAACAGGGAGACGGGGAGAAACTGTGTCCAATGTCCGGCTGGGTAGGTGACGGCCGAGGGGATGAACCCGGGCCGGACTCCTCTATAGCTGAACCGAGCACCTCCACCGGGCATCGGACATAGAGCTCGGACTCCGCTGTCAGAATAATGATCAGGTGCCATCAGAGAATGTCATAATAAAACGGGGGAGTTGGAGAGATGAGATACTGCAGTCCGAACAAAAACCAGATGCCATCTTGAGGTCGGGCACTGTCCTGATAGGGCTCGGTTTAGGAATATTTCGGCTTAGAATAAAGAATGTAGGCGGTCCCCAGGCACCTCCATAGTGATGCCCCTCCACCACTGCAGAAGATACTCTTTTGCAGTGTGAGCTGGGAGGTGTAGTTACTCTAGAGACATGTAGAACAGAGCTGGTGGCATTACTGGCCTGTCTCTACTTTCTAGCCTGTAAATAAAATTTGTAGGCGATTGAATACAATGTCTTTGTTTACACAACTCCCTTTCGTGAGGTAATGCCTTTTCTTGCAATTCACATAAATATAATCTTGCTGTCTCTGTAATTCTGTAGCATTCTGTTGTCTGTTTGTAATCATATCTTATATGAGTTTATCACATTGAGCATAATTTGGTGATGCTTTAGCTGCTTCTTTTGCTGCCAATCTGCTAGACCATTACCCCTACAGATAAGGTCTTGCTAATTGGTGCATCCTGCACACTTTATCACTGCTACCAAAGATGAAAGTGTCAAAGCTTTTATTATTTGTGCCAATACATTTGTATGCATCACAGGGAACCCAACAGCTTGAATAAATCCCCTCCTTTCCCATCTGTAAATGCTAGAATGTACAGTGGTGGTGACGTATGCTGAATCTGAATAAATGGTGACCTCTAGTCCCTCAGCTTGCTGCACTGCATCAATGATGGTTAGTAATTCAGCTGTGCTGAAAAATAAGAAGGTAGTGGCATGTCACCAATGACTTGTAATGTATTGGATGGTCCCTGCTGTTCAGCTCTTAGAAATACTGCTCCTAAATATCTAATCCCCGTTTTCTGATTTTGTAAGAGGCTCCATCGACAAAAAGCGACATGCTCCTAGGGATGGGGTCCTCCCCTACCTCGCTTTCTTCAACTGGTATGTAATTAGCACAGTTGTGTACTTGTTCATCGTCAGAAACTGGGTGTGCAAAGAAAGTTGCTGGATAAACTGTGTAATATCGAACAACTTGTAAAGATGGCACTGAAAATATTACTTTGTACCCAGAGTTATAAGAGTACTCATGCTTCTTTGTAAAATACCAAATACTGCATGCTCTACATAGATTGGTAAAGGTGATCCCATCACTTTTGAGGTGCTTTTCTGGGCTGCAAATGCGATAGCCAATGCTTGCTCACATGGGTAGTGGGCTTTCATGACCGGATCTAGTAGCCCACTTTAGTAGTTAATTGGTTTATGTCCCATAGATGTCTTTTGAGTCAGGACGGCCATCAGTCATTCCATCACAATGACAGAAGTGGTAGAATGGTTTCTTGTAGCCAGGCGTACCTAACCCTGGATGGAGCATTTGTGATTGCATTCTTCAGCAAAATGCTGTCTCTCTTTCATCAGTCCAGTTTATTTTCTTCCCATTGGTATGGGAATCTTTTAGAGCAGTCAAATTGGTGCAATTAGGGTGGCATAATCAAATATCGTCTGGCTTGCATAATTGCTGAGTCCTAGGAGCTGATGCATTTGTTTTGGGATGGTGGGCTTGGGCATATTTCTGATGCTCTCTGCTCTGTTAGATGGCACCCTCCTTCCATCTTTCGATATTATCTGCCCCAAATAATGAACTCCTTTCTGTACACACTGCAGTTTGTCTTTGTCCACTTTGTATCCGTTTTCTGGAAGCATGCAAAGGAGACCAATAGTATACTCCCTGCGTATGACCTCAGTGGGACTACACACCAAAATGCCATCCACAAACTATAAAAGGGTGCAATTGCGTGTTATGTTTGCTAAGTCCTGTCCTGTGCTAAGTCCTGTCCTGTTAAAGATACTTGGGGGCTCACAATAGCCCTGTGGGAGCCTTCTATAGCAATATTAAGTTTGTCTGTATGTGAACCCAGTCAGATATTGACTATCTGGGTGCAGTGGAATGCTGAAAAACTCATTTTTCAAATCAATTACTGAAAAGTGGGTGGCATTTGTAGGAATGTTTGCTAGTATGACTGATGGGTCTGGTACCACAGGAAATTCTGGAATCACTATATTGTTCAAGGGGCAAAAATTGTAAATCGTCCTCCAAGTTCCCCCTTAGCCTTTTTTATTGAGTAAATCGGTGTATTACAGATTGATGCTCTCTCGCATCTCACTCCCTGCTCAAGTAATGCCTACCTTCTTCTGCTTCTTAGGATAAGGGATACTGACGTACCCCGGGCAGTATCGCTCCAGGCTTCAATGTTATTTGCACAGGTTCAGCTACTTTAATCAGTCCCACATCATGTGGTCCTTTTGTCCAAGGACTCTCTGGTACCTTTGCCAAATCTTCTTCTCTTACTGTACTGTCTCGTGCATGTTCTGGCACTGTCCTGTATTGCAACTGTACTCTAATGGGAATATCCATTTGAAATACCACAATTTCAATTGATCGGCTATCTTCAAACAATTCTTCATCTGATATGTTTCTCAATCTAACCTCTGAAACTGTAAATACTATTGATGTCCATGTTGCTTGTCTCTTGTCAAAAGTTATCAATAATGCAGAACGTGGCTTTATTTCTAACACAATGTCCGGTATTTCTAAAGAATCCACAGGCCTCTCTGGTCTAAACAATAGTTCGTTTGGTATCTGCACTGCCTTCCCCAGTAGCGTTTGTGTATGTCACTTACTGGCTGCTCTCCTGGTGCCTACACCCGCACTGGAGTTGTAGCACAAGTTACTTACCTTCGGTAACGATACATCTGTAAGAAACAGTAGTTAGTATTAGATTCCTTACCTTAGAATATCCCCAGGTGTCAGACTGGATCCGGAAATTTTTGCATAGCAGTACCCTTGCGCGTCGGTAGGCGTCGTCTGCGGCTCCGCATCCGTCGTCGGGATGACGTCGCCGGAGTACTTAGACGCCGCCCTCGAGCGCTTCCGTCAGTTCTTATACACAGCTTTTCCGCGCCAGAAACGCAGAGCCATGATAAAAACCAACACTGGTGCCATGAAACTAGGGCCCTGAAAGGGGATGACCTTAACCCTAGATATCGGTTCGCAGAAAGGGGAGGATGGGTGGGGCGGTAAGGAATCTACTACTAACTACTGTTTCTTACAGATATATCATTACCGAAGGTAAGTAACTTGTGCATCTGAAAGAAACAGGTTAGTATTAGATTCCTTACCTTAGAATAGATACCCCAGCAATACCAACCCCGGTGGTGGGTCTGCGAACCAATAATCACACCAGAAAGTCCTGGAGGACTGAACGGCCAAAGAAGCCGTCCCTCCGGACTTGGCTGTCCAGGCAGTAGTGTCTTGCGAACATGTGCAGCAAGGCCCACGTAGCTGCCTGACATATGTCCTGCAAGGGGACTCCCCGGCCCAGGGCAGTAGTAGCCGCCATGGCCCGAGTGGAATGGGCCCTCAGCCCAACTGGAGGTTCCTTCTTAGCCAAACAGTAGCACGCCTTGATGCACAACACGACCCACCGAGAGATGGTCCGTTTGTGCACCGCCCGTTCCTTCTTGGCGCCCACGTAACCAACAACGAGTTGGTCATCCACCCGGAAGGTGATGGACTGCCCGATGTGGAAGGCTGTGACTACCTTGGGCAGGAAAGAGGGTCTTGTCCGCAACACAACCTTGTCCGGATGGACAGAAAGGAAAGGAGGTTTAGAGGAAAGAGCCTGGAGCTCACTCACTCTCCTGGCAGAGGTGATGGCAACCAGGAAAGCAGTCTTAAGTGTAAGAAGATGGAGAGGACAGTAATGAAGCGGCTCAAAAGTAGCGCACATCAGGTAAGTTAGAACCAGGTTCAAGTCCATCTGGGGCATGATGAAAGGAACAGGGGGGAACATATGAGTGATGCCCTTCAAGAATCTGTTAACAATCGGGGACTTGAATGAAGAAGGCTGATCAGGTAGCCTCAAGAAGGCGGAAAGGGCAGAAAGGTAGCCCTTGATAGAGCCCAGAGCAGAGCCCTGCTGGGCAAGAGAAAGAAGGAAGAGGAGAACCTCAGAAATGAGGGCAGAGAGTGGATCCACAGCCTTTGCTGTGCACCATGCCACAAATCTGTTCCACCTGCAGGCGTATACCGACTTTGTGGAGGGACGCCTGGCTGCCAGAATCACATTACTAACTTCAGGAGGCAAGTCAAATGGCCTCAACTGCCGCCGCTCAATTTCCAAGCATGGAGGTGGAGACTGGACAGGTTCGGGTGGAGGACCGTCCCCTGCTGCTGCGACAGAAGGTCCCCCTGACGAGGCAGACGAATTGGGGGAATCGACAGACATGCTGAGTAGCTCTGGATACCAATATCTTCATGCCCAGTCCGGAGCAACAAGGATAACTTGGGCCCGGTCGCGCCTGATCTTCTTCAGCAGACTGGGCAGAAGTGGTATAGGCGGAAAGGCATACAACAGACCGCAGCCCCACTCGCGACGAAAAGCGTCTCCGAGCGAGTGCCGCCTTGGAAATTCCAACGCGCAAAACAGATGACATTGCGCGTTCTCTTCTGTGGCGAATGGATCTAACCAAGGCTCTCCCCATTGCTGAAAGAGGCCTTGCGCCACGTCCGAGTTCAGACGCCATTTGTGATCCATCATGCACCGACGGCTGAGTTCGTCCGCCCTGGCGTTCAGGGAACCTGCCAGGTGGTGAACCACCAGGGTCACGCCCTGATGTTCCAACCACTGCCAGAGGCGCAGAGCCTCCTGGCATAGGGTCCACGACCCCACCCGCCCTATTTGTTGCAGTACCACATGGCGGTGGTGTTGTCCGTGAACACCTGCACTACACTCCCCTGGACAGAGGGGAGAAATGCCTTCAGTGCAAGCTGGATCGCCCGCAGCTCCAGAAGGTTGATGTGGAGCCGGGACTCCGCCGGAGACCAGAGGCCTCTGATCTCCGCCTCTCCCATGTGGCCCCCCCACAACTACGTGCTCCGGTTGGGGTAGGGAGAGGGATCTGCCGCTGACCCAATCGCGGTCCGTGAGCCACCACTGCAACTGTCTTGCAGTGCCCTCCGAGATCAAGACATGGTCGGACAAGTTGCCCTGATGCTGGGCCCACTGAAACTTCAGGTCCCACTGCAGAGCCCGCATCCGCCACCGGGCGTGATGCACCAGAAGGATGCAGGAGGCCATCAGCCCCAGAAGCCGCAGCGTCAACCTGACCGAGACTCAGGAGAAAGGCTGAAAGATCGGAATCAGAGCCTGAATATCCCGAACCCGCTGTTCGGGAGGATAAACCCGAAACTGCGCCGAGTCTAGAACCGCTCCGCTGAAGAGGAGCTTCTGAGAGGGACACAGGTGTGACTTCGGCACAATGATGGAGAACCCCAGCAGGTGCAGGAGGTCGGCCGTAGTCTGGAGGTGGCTGACGACTGTCTGGGGCGAGCCCGCCTTCAACAACCAGTCGTCGAGGTAGGGGGAAGACTGAAACCCCTAACCTGCGCAGATGAGCTGCGACCACCGCCATCACTTTCGTGAACACCCGTGGGGCGCTGGTAAGGCCGAAGGGGAGCACGGTAAACTGAAAGTGCTCGTGGCCTACCGTTAACCGCAAGTAACGCCGGTGGGCCGGCAGGACGGGGATGTGAAAATAAGTGTCCTGCAAGGCCAAAGCTACCATCCAGTCTCCAGGGTCCAGGGCAGCTAAGACCTGAGCCAATGTCAGCATCTTGAACTTCTCCTTCCCCTTTGCCCTTCTTGGGTACCAGAAAGTAGTGGGAGTAACAACCACATCCTACTTCTGACCCAGGAACGCGCTCGATGGCCCTCTTGGCCAAGAGGGCCGTAACTTCCTCTTGTAGAAGTTTCAAGTGATCCCCTGACACGCGGTGGCATGGCTGGAGGGGACGTCTCGAAGGTGAGGGAGTAGCCCCTCGAGCGGCGCGGGGCTGACTGCCAGAGCTCGAGTCGCTTGCGGAACCGCTCCCGTCTAGCTTTAGACGTCAGGGCCCGGCAGTCGGAGCAGGACTTGTCGTCGTGATCTAGGCCCAGACAGTGAAGACACTGGCGATGGGGGTCGATAACCGACATCGGTCAGTTGCAATCGACGCAGGGTTTGAACCCGGGCATCCCTAACGGCACTGTCAGAGTCGACAGACTCGAAAGATGATCAAAAAGGATCGAAAAAGTTAGTCAAAAATTGACTAGGGTACCACTTTTTCCGGATCGGCGCTTGCTGGTGCGGAAAAAAGAAGAACTGACATCAGCGCGCGAGGGCGGCGTCTAAGTACTCCGGCGCCAACGACAGACACGGAGCCACAGACGACGCCTACCGACGCGCAAGGGTACTGCTACGCAAAAATTTCTGGATCCAGTCTGACGCCTGGGGATATTCTAAGGTAAGGAATCTAATACTAACCTGTTTCTTTCAGCTACAGCCATTTGTGGTGCTGCTACAAGTGCCCCTTCTGTACTTGTTTTTTAAGTTTCTGTTGCACCAACTTAGCTGTACCTCTCTCTGCCTGCTCTGTCCTTTCCTTTTTCCCGCTTAAAATAATGTATTTTATGGGTTTGCATTTCTGGCCACAATTTAGCCTCATTCCCACTACTCTGTCTCGGCTTGCTTGTATATCTGTGGGCAGGCCTCATTTCAATACATTTTAAAATAACATTTCATTTCCTCCTGTGTTTTCCCAGTTACATCCTACTTCCTGTACCCATCGTTCTTTCATTCTGGTGATAAATTCTGCAATGTCTTCAGTCAGTTTTCTACTCTATGCCAATGTTGAAGGATGACCTATCAAACTGTGTATTTATCAATGTTATTTGAGGGGATCCTACTCTGGTACAAATGGCATTTACTTAATCTCCCACCAGAGAACTTGACAACGTTTTAACATTGCCCAAAGCGAGGGTCACTCCAGCAGTGTGTTTTTCAAACCATCCTACCCACTTTCCTGCTCCCTCAGACAGCGGAGGTAGTTCTCTCTTTAGATTCTTTTTATCCATTTGTAGCCATGGTACGTTTGTGGGCAGCTGTCCCCCCTTGAAAATGAAGAGTAACGGATTTATTCGTTGAGGATTTACGGGTCTCAAGCCTAACTCGGATCTGGTCTATTACTTTGAATCACTTCAATTGGTTTATCTATAGCATATGACTTCCAGACGGCAAGGCACTCTTGCATATAAAGATAGTTTCAATCTGGGTTGCCCTGTCCCTGACGTGTACAGTCTTCGTCAGTGGTTAAGTCGATGGGCTGAAAAGACCCTTCTTGGGCAATTTCTTCTTCCCCTCCTTTTTAGTCCATTTTGCAAATTTATCTGAGAAAGACTGGACAATAGTAACTACCCTCCTTGTATTCTATTACCTCTATGGGTGTTAGATCTGACCTACTCTTTTTAAGACTGACTTCTTCCATGTTTCTGAAGTGTCTCTAATTACCATAAATGACCCCAGTGGAGGACGCAGGCGGAAATTATATGGTCTTTGGTTAGTGTACTGTTCCTTTGCATCACTGTCAGGCCTGTCTTCCTACTCTCTGTCTTCCTCTGCCCCTCTTATGTCTTGCAACTCATTTGGGGGTTCAAGATATTGTGGCGTCTCTATGTCCCTCTCCCATCCTTTTAATTCTCTTATCCATTCCTCGGTTGACTCCCTCAAAAAAGTTTCTACATAAGTGTCTTCCAACCTAAGAACTACATGACCCGCAGTCCCTTGCCCTCAAAGCTGGACTTCTAGAGAGTTCTGTCTGTCTAACGATGTGCTGCAATTCATTTATGAGTCTGTCTCTGCGGTCCAGCTTTAGACCAGCTTGAGTAGTGTAGGGGTGGGGCCCGAGGGTCCCTCGTCTCCCCAGGACTTGTCTTTTCTCTTTAGGTGGAACTCTAAGGGGGCTTTGGTATCTGCAGCTGGCACAGTGGGGTAAAGTCCATAAGGCAGGGCTTCTCAAAGGACTGTGCATCTTCGGGTGCTGTTGGTTTCACGTTTGTTTTTGTATCGTGGAATACCTGCCATAATGACAGAGTGGCTTCTCTTTTCCATTTTTTCTTTCCATCATGCTTAGAGCAAACGCAAATCAGTATGGGTTCAATTATGTCTTCATGAAATGTCCCTTCTTTCGGCCATGGCTGGGCGTGACCCTCAGTGCCTTTATACCATTGTTTACACTATTTTTGTACCTTCTTTTTATCTGAAGGGAAAGTTTGTATCATGTGTTCCAAATGGTTCTCCATGGTCCCCTAAGGATGTACATGTTTCCTATGTGTATGTAACAGAAGTGTCACTTTGACTTCCTTATTTGTGTTCCCACTATCTTATGTGCCTTTTTGCACCGGTCTTCTTCACTAATACATTTGTATTCAAAGATTATTGCTAACCTATAGCATTGGTGAACACATATTGATTTTACGCAGTGCTGCTTGACTTAACATACACTACCATGAGGCCAAAATGGTGAACATCAAGCACATTTACCGCTAGTCTGTATAACTCTTTTATGGTTATATCAGGATCGGGTGCATGTGGGGGTTCTAAAAGGATTTTGTTCAATACATGTTTCAATATTATTGTGAATATAAACAACTATTTACGGTGCACGAGGAAGTGGTGTCCCATTCATATTTAAAACTCCTTGAATCGTAAATATCTGTGAGGAATGCATCAAGAAGGGCGTCTAATATGATTGGCGACTCTGTTATATGAATTCCAGTGGTATAACATGGACACACGGTTCTCCATGGGCGTCATAGGGAAATATTATTCATCTTTGGGCTTGTCTTGGGAAGTTCTATTTTGATTCCCTGTGTTTCCACCTGAGATGTTTCCCAATTTATAGGACACCATAGGGGTTTGTATTGAAATGGCAAAAATATCGCAAAGATCTTGCTGCCTTTCTTCCTTGCTTATACCAGACTGTATGACACCTGGCGGGGATCCCTGTCACTTCTCTACGATTTGCCCCTTGTGATTATGGAGTACTGTACTCTGTATGTCGTTCTCCTCACTCATGGAGGGATATCTACTTGGAACTCACACACTTTTCAGATTCGCAGTGCTCAGGGCAAAGTCAACTTACACCAGCAGTTTGCTGTCCGATTACCCAACCGTCAGACTCTCAAAGTGATTCCTCAGCCTCATTGCTTCTCCTTAAAACTCATTCCAGATATCTTAAATCTGGGATTTTGGGAGCCGGGCGTCCGACTTATTCAGAGAAAGGCCTGCCGGTGCCGATCGAATGACCGTCTCTTTACCACGTCAGGCTTCATACACCTGTTACCCAGTCATGTATCACTATTTCTACACTAGCCCTCCGGATCTAACCGGGATACCTGTGGGGACTGCCTAAAAGGATGCGCTACTACCTTCTAGATCACTCCCCGAAGAAGCATCTCTTCCAGGAGCTGTTCTCCTGGGTAATACCATATTGTCTTCTAGATCACTTTGTCAATGAG
Organism: Lissotriton helveticus; assembly: GCF_964261635.1. NCBI lineage: Eukaryota > Metazoa > Chordata > Amphibia > Caudata > Salamandridae > Lissotriton > Lissotriton helveticus. Next base: position 605,550,475 of record NC_136059.1, on the reverse strand, counting down.
CGTCTCTTCCTTTCTATTTCAAAGGGGAATTCATACTAGCTGTTCTTCCAGTATGTACCGGGAATCACCACATTTCAATCTATTGTTTTCCAACAAAAAGAAAAGAAAAACCCCATACATGCATCTCTATACTATAATTGACAAAGAATCATGTAATTTAACATTTTACGGTACAAAATTCGATCTCTTCTCCCACCTTTTGATGGCAACATGGGACTTTTACCTGCCCATCTTTTATATAAGCAGACTTTAGTATAACACTTGGTGTCTGCTTACCTCATACTTGCGCAGTTTCAATTCAATCAAGAAGTCAAAGGGAAATCCCTGGGGTGTATCAATACGTTACTCGTGTCTATGCTCGCACGGTTGCACTATAGGGAATAAACAGTTTATCGTTGAATGCGTGTCAATGGTACTCCTTAACAACATTTTCCTCTTCAAGAAAGACCTGTATATTCAGAAGAAAGGGACCAGCATGGGCGCTACCTGTGCGCCGAGCCTGGCCTGCATATATGTCAGCTTGTTTGAAAACAAGCACATATACAATGAAGTGAGTCCTTTTTTTGAGAATATCAGAAACTGGGCTCGCTTCATTGATGACATATTTTTTATCTGGCTGGGAAACACAGAGTCACTAGATGACTTTCTGTCATGGCTGAATTTGGGAGACCCAAATCTCAGATTTACAGCAACATATAGTAAAACAAAGGTAAACTTTCTGGATATTAGCATCAAAAGTGAGGACAAACAACTCAAAGTAGAGCTTTACAAAAAGGAATCGGATCGTAATACCATCCTTCACTACCACAGCTATCACCCTAAGAGCCAAAAAGACTCGATACCATTCGGAGAATTTCTTCGCCTGAGAAGAAATTGTACAGATCTGGCAGACTTCCACAAACACGCCGGTGAGATGAAAAAGAAGTTCAGGGAACGAGGATATCCAAGGAAACTGATTGAGCACTCTCTCAAGAGGGCTCGCTATTATAACAGGGACAGCCTACTAACTAAAAAGGAGAAAAAGAATGTACTAGACAAAATAGTAATGGTCAGCCAACATTCCGCCATAACCAACCAAGTAAAGAATATAATCAACCATAATTGGAAAATTCTCAACAACGGACCAGACACTAATACCTTAGAACGTCCACTGTTTGCATATAGGAAAAACAAAAACCTGCGATCCAACCTGGTACACACATACAGGGATGACGTGGTAGAAAACCAGACAACACTCACGGGCAATAGAGCAGTGGGAAATAACAAATGCGGAAACTGCAGCATATGTGACCTTTGTGTAGTCACTAAAAAAGTAGTGCATAATGGTGTCACACATGACATCAACACACTAAATAATTGTCGAACAAAGAATGTGATATACATGATCCTATGCCCATGTGAAGAAGCTTACATTGGGGAAACAGGTAGGGAGGTACGAGTAAGGATTGGCGAACATAAATCGGCGATCAAAAATAATAAGGAAAATGCCCCCCTGGTGACACATTGGAGAGAAAAAGGCCATAGTGAGAAAGACCTCAGGTGGGTCATCATAGAACGGATAAAGGAATTAACCAGGCTAGGTGATAGTACCACCAGACGTAAGCAGCAAGAACAGTGGTACATAATCAAGTTTAACACCATTAAAAGAGGCCTCAACTCGAGGGAAGAATGGGAAACCCTTATCTGACGTGGATGAGTATATCCCCTTTGTAAATGGTCTATGAATAATATGAAATTAGTTCTGATATGAGTAATCACATTTAAATACAGGAAGGAGGACAAACACATAATAATAAGAATAAATGTGGAGGGTACTCAGTCACATCATGTGCACAGTCAAACCTTTAGAACCCTTCGCAAACGAAATTAGGGGAAGTATGGTTATACTTTTTTCACCCCATAAAAAAATAGTCTATCTAATGTAGAATAACATCGCAAATGCCATCAGCATAAGATCGGACCAACAGCAATTATGAATGCCAAATGTAGGGAAGGATCTTAGTCCGCGGGCCATCAGTCAAAGAATAGTGTTATTGTCACTACTAAAACACCAGATCAGGAGCGAATATCATCAGTGGCTAATACCACTGCTTAACATAGGGAAAAATCCAATACTGCTAGCCCTAGTTTCAAGTTGGCTGTGAAAAATCAGGAATCTTTCGATTTACAACACCCCACACACTGATATAACATTAGGATTAATACCTACAATAGTGAACGCGGCATAACCCACTTAAGATAATGGAAACTAAATATGATAAAAACAGGGATCGGATAAAAGACAAAACATTCCATTTAAATAAAGACGGCCATTATTTGGTTAAATTAAATCAATATGTAGACCCACTGATCCATTTATCAAATGTATGTGGGGAAATCATTTAATTAATACAATAGATATACAGTAAAAGCGGGCTCCACTCAAAGATGGCGACACCGCTCACATAAATCACGCCCTGCTCATGAGTCAACTGACCAGCTGTGAGTAATTTGAGCAATCAACTTCACATAAATAGCCGAGCGGGCGGCATACTCGCTAGAGTGCAGTTTGAACGAGGCAGAAACGAGGCGTCACACGCACAAAGGTAAGAACGAGAAAATCCTTAGGAAATGGGGATGTGAAATAGGGAAAGGAGTCCGTGTACAGGGAGTGTAACTGGCGCCTGTCAAACGGGAACAGCAGTTCAGTCGGAGCGAGTGCCCACACTAACAGCCTTCAAAGAGATGCAGTAGCACTATGTTAAAACTCATGCAGGCGCCCTCGGCGTCCGCCCTTTCATTTGTCGCTTTAGTCTAAGGGGAATGCAAAAAAAAGCGAGGAGGGCTTCATTAAAGCATATGTAATCAGCGTCTGTCAAACTAGCAGGGCTAACACATAACATTCTTTTATTACTGGCAAGCAGCCTAATATGCAGTGCATTAAGATGTAGAAAACTACGAGAAAATGCTAACAGGCGCTTTGTTCTTGAAAGCACATGTAACTAGCGTCTGTCAAACAAATAGGGCTAACGCATAACACCCTTTCACTTCTGGTAAGCAGCCTTGTATGCAGTGCATTAAGATATAGAAAACTACGAGAAAATGCAAACAGGCGCTTTGTTCCTTTCTTTGGTGCCCCAGAAAGGAGGGTGGATTTGGGGTAGAAATAGGAAACCCATTTTCTAAAATATCTCTTATAACCTTTGAATTCGATTGTAATCAGGTAGTAGGTTTACTACTCCTCTCGGGGAAATAATACCACCGCCTATAACCCACACTGAGTCTGAATAATTAAACAATGAATTTAACAATAGTGACCCTTTCACTCTACTAAATGTATGTTTTTTTTGATCCTACTAGAACATATCCAGTTTCAGCGAGGCCCCCTATATATGCCCGTTCAAAGCGAGTTTTAAAATCATTAAAGGTAAGAATAAGTGTTAAACGACCATATAAGAATGCCAATTATCTGTACCACAGAGACATAGAAACATATCATCTCTCTCTAATCAGATAAAAGAGTTTTTAAAACGGAAAAAATAAAGAAAAAGACAAGACCAAATTTGAGGATAAAAGTACATCACCAATAGAAGCCTGAAAGATAACACAAAGGTAATGAGCGAACATTAGATACCACCCTGGAGTGCAGAACAAATTTTAAACCCAGTTTCTGAATATCTGTTATATCTACCCTTAGGCCAAACACAGCCTGTGATCCGACAGCGACTGCCCTGGAACGACCTAACTGGCGCCCAGGACCCACCGATAAAGGAACGGTGTTCTATCCTTTCGCCTATATTTAGGTGAGGTAGTTGACATCAGCCAACATATATATAACTTGCACTCCTCACTCCGTGTTTTGGGAGTCTCCGCCTTTATAGTAATGATTTCCATATACGAATAGTATTTGAAGGGAATGAAATGTTGCATATGACGTCCAAGTATTTCAATGGTAATATCAATTGTACACTACTGGCATATTTATTAATTGTGGAGCTTCCTAATGTTAAGAGCAATTAGAAGATGGTACCTACATTAAGGAAAATTGAAGAGGCTCACACCATTGGTCATTTAGGTGGGCTAACATGAATATATCCTGAACTTTAGTATAATAAAGTAGATAAAAGTATGTAGAGAGTATGACTATGAATTCAGGGCCAAATAGACTCTGACATGATATTATTTCGCCCTATATACAGGGAAAGTGAAGTCTTTCTTGTACGGAAAACCCCTATCAAGAAGTCCTGAGGAAGGTGCCACATTACCAAGTGCAAAGCACCGAAACGCGTCGACGCATTTCTATATGAGAGAATCCACCTTTAGCCTAAACGCACTGGATGCACATATATTATGGTCACATGTGTGTTATATTATAATATACAGGCCATTTTCTGTTAGTGGATCCAGGAATCAATTGTGGTAGAAACATCAAAGTGCCACTGTTTTAAAGGGGTCTTTTTTCTTTTCTTGTCCTTATATGTGTTGTCTATAATAACCAATGTGTGTGCTCATGATACGCAATGTAATGTGAATATACTTATATGCTTTACAGTTTTTTATCATTCAATGACATCTTGTTGATTAATTTTTACTTTTCAGGGAAAGGTTCCTTTGAAATTTTAAATGTGTACATTTTTATTGTAAATTGTCGTTTTATTTTTAATAAAAATCTAGACTGTTAACAAGTACTTTTCGTTGTGGGAATCATTATAAAGTTCTCTGTTCTTCTGACGGTGACCTACAGTAACCTGTTAACTGGGGACTATAGTGCAACCGTGCGAGCATAGACACGAGTAACGTATTGATACACCCCAGGGATTTCCCTTTGACTTTTTGTCCTTCGTGCCCTGTTCCCTGGCGACAGTGGGGTAACCTCTCTTGTGAAATCAATTCAATCAAGGACAGGAAGCTCTTCCCTCGGGCGCAGTCTGGGACAATCAAGATGAACTTTTGTCTGGCTCCGCCAAATGATGCCAGATGACACAATTTAATGGCAATATAGTATACAGCTAAATAAAGCGTGCAGAAGGCCAGTCGGCTCTGTTGAACTGGAATCTGAGTTTCGACTTGGCTGTTCGGTCTGCACTGTTCCCATGAGGCACAGGGTCGAGACTGATTTGCATATAGCTGGGTCTGAGCTGGAGTGGCGTAGTGAGCTAAAGAACAATGATGGATTCAACCCAGATCTGTAACTGAGGGTGAGTGTTTGAAAAGTTTCAGCACTCTGTCAATCATCTCCTTGTGTTTGCTTTGTTCGCCCTAGGTTGGCAGGGTATGCCCAGATGTGGGTCCCTTGCTCACTTTGCCACTAGATTCAAGGTACCCTGGCTGATGAGGGGTGTTACCCTGGACCCAGTCCCCAGTTGCTTGCTTCCAGTCCAGGAAAGACCTGGCTTGGCAGTTCGTTCTGGGCTGTTCCCATGAGGCACAGGCTCAAGACTGATTTGCATATGGCTGGGTCTGAACTGGGGTGGCGAAGTGAGCTAAAGAACAAGGATGGATTCAGCTCCGATCTCTGACTGGGGGTGAGTGTCTGAAAAGTTTCAGTGCTTCATCCATCATCTGCTTGTGTTTGATTTACTTAAGCACAACGTTATATCAAGCAGTAATACTTTCTGCAAAAAAGATAATCACATGTTTATGAAATGCGATAGAAATGCACGTGTTATTTTGTTACGCTTTTACGCCACCGCTTGTACATTGGTTTTCCTTGGCTTGTCTCTTTTAAGCCTAGCAATCCTCTACTCTCTAAAGGTGTACTGCTCTACAAGGCCTTGTCTCTCACCTATCCTGTGCCTCTGTACTACTTTATCTACTTATTTTCTCAGAGACGTTTTCTTACAAAGCTGACCTGTAACTTTCCATTTTCGCTATGTCTAATTATATTTCTCTATTCTACCGAAGCTTGTGCCTACTTCCCTCCCCCAGGATTTGACTCAATTTTGTGTTGCTTTTCTATTCTACTACTGCAGATAGCAAAGGCCTGTATTTCTCCCTTAATACGTACATTTGCACACAGCTTTCTGCTGATGCGTGCATTGACATGAGTGGGCCTTCTTAATTTTCTACATGTATTATAACATAAGCGTGTTTAACACATTTTTGGGGCGATTTTAAAAAAATTTCCTTCACCATGTTAATTTATTTTCATCATGTATTAGTTTCATTTCACGTATGTGTTTAATACCCCATATATTGCTATGGAGCTGCCATATCTTTTGATTCTTAAACTCCTAGGTTAGCAACAAGCTTTGTTATTTTCACTGGTGACTTCATGAGTAAATGGAATTCTGACTAAGCATTCATGTAATTTTTACTTTTGAGCAAGGTACTTAAAAATGTGTACATTGGGGTGGTTTATATTAATTACATTGGATAAACTACTCGAGTTTTGATCTGTGTCTTCACTGAGGTCTTGCATGTTACTGTTGATTTATATGGCACAATGTTACCGAAATTAACCTTGACAGTGTTCATCACAGATATAATTTTGTACACTTTAAGTTGCCTCTTTATCCCAACACAAAAACATGAATGATTACTGATGAATTTGTATTTGATACTGTAGGAATTTGGGCTGTTGGGTGACTGGGGAGTGAGCCCTGGCCAAGCAGCAACCAAAATCCTTGTTAGGGTAAGGCACAAGCAAACTCCAAATTAGCCTGCGCTCAATCCCATAGTAGCTTGGCACAGAGAAGTCATTCTTAACTTAGAGGTAATGTGTAAAGTATTTGTGCAACACTACAAACAGAAACACAGTCGAAATACACCACCAAAGGAGCCAACCGAGTAAGAACTATACAGTCGTTTTTAATAAATAAAACAAGACAAAAACAACAAAGTAGAACCACAGATATTGAATTTTAAAGTTTTTAAAGAAAGAAATACGAAAAGGCTTAAAGAGCCAACCGTGGATACCTGGTCATGCCTACCCAGGACAAAGTCACAAGTTTAGGCCAACCGAGATGGAGCACCGGTCGGCTACAGGGACCCAATTAGATCTTCTGAACAGAGTACCTTAAATCCTGGTTGGCGGAGCGTTGCATGTATCCACATTGAGGATGCGCCGCTCAGCCAAGGTGATGCATCGGTCCGAGATGTGGCGAGGCTGCAGTGCAAGGTCCTACTGCATCTTCATTAAGCTTCCCGTTGACAGGGCTTACGATGTGAAGTCTGCCATTGGGGATGCGGTGAGCAGTCAGGGCGATGCATTGGTTCTGAGGAGCTGCTAAATAGAGTCTGGCGGCGTCGCAGATGCTGCCATCGATGAGAAATGCCAGGGGCTGCGCCGAGGATTTGTCATATAGTGGCAGTTCCGAAGGCAGTGCGGGCTGCGGAAGCGTTGCGAGTCTTTGCGCCAGGTTCAATCCATGCAGCAGTGGTGATGCTTCGGTTCTTCTCAGGATTGTGCAGCATAGCTGAGGAGATGTGTCAGTTCGGCTGAATCCACAGAGGCTGGTAAAGCACCGTAGGCCCACTTGAACGGTTCAAGGAATGAGGTGGCAGGTAGACTCACAGATGGCAGAGTCCCGGTGTAGATGCAAGGTTGTTGGAAGCCTGTTATATCCCTGAGGCTTCAGATTAGTAGACCAGCCAACTAGTCATTGGAGTCACTCTGGATTATGGGTTCAAGAGAAGCAGGTCTTGTCCTTCTCACAGAGGCAAGAGGGCAGCAGGTCACCACAGCAGAGCAGGAGTCCAACAGGGTGCAGTGCAGCAAAGTGGCAGCCCTTCATCAGCAGAGCAGTACTTCTTCCTGGGAGACTATCCACAGGTCCGGAAGTGCACTGAACTTGTGGTGTCTGAAGTCCATCTTTTATACCCTGGTGCCCTGGTTCTGGAAGGTGGGAGACACTTCTAGACAGTGACTTTGAAATGCAAGGAATTCCCTGTCTCCCATGCCCTGGCTCCAAGCTAGCTGAAGTGACAATGCAGGGTCGTCAGGCCCTTTGTGGGGAGGCACAACACACAGCCTATTCAGGTGTAAGTGAGGCTGTCTCCTTGCCATCGATGGCCCATTCAGTCTCACCTAAGCTCCCAGTGTGTGCAGCTGTCTAGGAGGAATACACAAATTCCAACTGCCAACCATGTCATGTGACCAGAGACAGGTTCCAGGCACAAATGGCCAACGCAAGAAAATGACAACTTTCTATAAGTGGCATTTTCAGAATTGGAATTTAAAATCTAACTTCACCATAAGTGAGGATTTTAAATTAGGATTCCAGCAACAACAAACATGAACTGGTAATCTCTTCCCATTTTCAATTACACTTAAAAAATGTAATAAGGCAACTCCAATGCTGTCCTATGGGAGAAATAGGATGTGCAGCAGTGAAAAACAAATGTAAGTGTTTTTACTAACAGGACATGAAAAAATGCGAAGGTATAAGTCCTACTTTTTAAATACATTGCACCCTGCCCTCTGGGTTGTCCAGGGTTTTCGCTAGGGGTGACATATGTATCAAGGAGGAAGGATTGGCCCTGGCAAACGGTTTATTTTGCCAGGTCGAAATGGCAGTTTAACCTCAATCAATCAATCACACGTTTGTTAAGAGCTACTACTCACCCGTGAGGGTCTCAAGGCGCTGGGGAAGGGGGGTTTCGCATGTTCCAGTCCATCAAGGAGGGGGTCTGTCGAAGAGCCAGGTTTTGACTTTTCTTGTGTAGATGGGGAGTTACCGGCACACACAGTCTCTGCAATAATAGGCCTGAGACTAGTTTAAAGGGCTACTTAAGTGGTTGGCACAATCAGTGCTGCAGACCCACAAAAGCATTTAATGTACAGGCCCTGGGCACATGTAGATTCACTTTACTAGGGACTTGTAGATTAAACATGCCAATTGAGTGTAAGCCAATTCTGCCATGTTTTGAGCAGACAGCACAAGCACTTTACAGGAATTTGGAGCCCCAACCCAACAACCTCTATAGCCTCCTCACTCCAACCGATGACTCCCCTGACAAGTAACTCACCGAATGGGAACAGGTCAACTCACAGAACACCACAGCAATCAGTTCCATCCACTAGGGAGTACCCACGGACCCCTGCCCCATCACCACTTCAACATAGCAAGCAAGGATATCAGCCGGCAACTCACCACCATCTTCAACACATCCATCAAAACAGCCACCTTTCCCGACACAAAGAAACATGCAGGGTTCGACATCATATCCCACTACACACTCAATAAACTGCACCACATCAGGATCCAGGAAGATTTACTCAGATGGATTGCATCTTTCCTCATGGGACGAACTCCGAGACTCTGCCTACCTCCTTTCACCTCGGAATGCAACAGCACCATCTGCGACGTCCCTCAAGGTTTATCCCTCAGCGCCACCCTCTTAAACACTTTCATGACACCTCAAGCAAACATCGTTAGAACCCACAATCTCAACATCATATCCTACGCTGACACCAAGCTCATCCTCTCACTCTCAATAGACTCCACCACAACGAAGACCAACTTCCACAACTGCATGAAGAATGTTGCCAACTGGATGAAGGCCAACTCTCTGAAGCTCAACACTGACAAGATCAAAGTGATGATCTTTGGCAACAACGCCTCCCCTTGGAACAACACCAGGTGGCCCGCCAAACTCGGAACCACTCCCACACTGACAGACCACCCCCGCAACCTTGGCATCATCCTGGAAAGCAAACTCATCATGAAACAACAAATCAACGCAGACTCCTCCACCTGCTACCACACACTCTACATGCTCTGAAGAATCTTCAAATGGCTCCCCATCGGCATATGAAAATCCGTCATTCAAGCCCTAATCACCAGCCGGCTGGACTACAGCAACGCCCTGTATGCAGGAATCACCATTACATAACTCAGCAGCCACACTCCTCCTCAACCTGCCCAAACAGACCCACCACACCACACACCTTAGGAACCTCCACTGGCTCCTCGTACAGAAAAGATGCCAATTCATGATTTTGACACACACCAAAAAAGCCTTTCATGACCTAGGATCAGCATACATCAACCACCTCCTGAACTTCCACTAACCATCCAGATGCCTTCCCTCCGCTGCCCATGCACAGACACCGCACATCTGCCGAAACCACAGCAGAGGCCGTTCGTTCCTTCTCCTACTTTCTACGTCAAGTCCTGTAATGGCCTTCCCCAACACCTCCAGACATCCCCTTTGCTGGCTAAATTTAGGAAGAAACTCAAGACCTGGTTTTTCGACTGAGCCCATCAAACCCAGAGCCTGGATACCTTCACGGATGATTAGCAGCGCTCTGCAAATACTGATTGATTGCACTGGTTAGCAGTGGTAAAGTGAACAGAGTCCCAAAGTCAACAAAGATGAATTCATCACAAAGGTGGAGGAGAAAGACAAAAAGTTTGATGATGACCCAGCACGAAAGGCCAAGTCAAACAGCAACCATAAATTGCTGATGTCGAAAATGCCAAGATTGCAGTGAGGTACTTCATAGCCGCACAGTGCCTGCTAAATGAGTTTCAGTGTTTAATTTGCATATTATAGCTAGAAAACTTACCTGTAAAAGAAAAAAAATGGTTTTTGTTTTCTTGCAGAATTGCAAGCACAATATTTTTTAATAGTCCACAGTGATTGTTTCTCATGAGTTAGAGGCAGAAGGTGTGAAGCACACAGCAGGCCATTATTAGTGTCAGACAAGGAGAATAAGAGACGGTGCTTTCAAGTGGCTTAATGTTATGAACTGGATTTACTCAGTGCTCGTTATTAATTTGCTGCACAGTTATTACAGCTTGATGTACTTCTTGTTAGATTTAGCACAAGTTTGAAAAAGCTCATGCTTCCACAACAATTTTTAGGTCTCGCCTAGCGACACAGCGCATGTGCTGCACACCTTGGCGAGACCTATTGTTGTCGGTTTCTCTGCCGAAGGGGGACAGGAGATGTGCACGCGTACGAACAGATGTGCACTCCGTGCACGTGCACATCTCCTGTCCCTGCGTAGGGCTGGCGTTCTACACAGCGAGCGCATGATGCGCTTTCACTTTCCCTCCCTTCACCCGTCCTCCTAGTTAGTTTCAGTGTTGTGCTTGTATTCACCCCCTTTCCGTTGTTCGTATTCTCCTTCCTCCCGCTTATTTAATTAAGGGAAAGGTCCAGGTCCAACATTAACGTAGTGGCAAATATACTTTTCTCCCACCGCTGTTGGCAGGTGCCGCCGTTTTACATGCCTCTAGTTCCGTTTTCAGAAATGATAAGGACTACAGTCGGGTGTCGGCACGTGAAGCTAAACTGTCCACATCAGTAAGTCGATGAAAATAGCGATTGTGACCTCATTTAAAAATGGCAACCAGCATGACCCACCAAAGCTCTGCTGTGTTCATGGTTCGTCTCCCAGTGTTACGTTACGGTTGACTGGCGTCCGAGGGAAATGGACACGCCTTCACAGATGAACCTGTGGCCACTCAAGGTATATATAAAATAGCGATTGTTACCACATTTGAAAGTAGCAACCAGCCGCGCCCCTAATTACATTAGCCACGCCCCTTTGAGAGACCCCCCAGTTTTTTCATCAAACTTAAAGCCCTGGTGGGTCCCCTTGAGTGGCCGCACGTTCATGTGTGAAGACGAGTCCATTGCCCTCGGACGCCGGTGAACCGTAAGCAATCAAGACAGACTTGTACAGTAAAACGGAAACATCCCCTCTCACTTGAGTATCTTCCTCAGCTGCATTAGAATGTGCAAAAATATTTTCTGACTGTAAATGACAGTGCACTACTACATGGTGCTTTAGTTATGTTTATTTTTACAAAATCACTTGCCTTAGTACATTAAAAAAGGTGGGTTATGAAAGTATTGTTGATCTAAAAGGTTTTGGAAGTATTCTACTAGAGTCTAGCATATTGCCTTGTCTTCTTAAAATAAAAATAACGTTGTAAACCTCCAACCTTCCCAATAAAATTAAAATGCTTTTTACTGTGAGACGTAGATAAAATTGTTCTTAATGTGTATATTTGGCGCATGTATACTTGTTTATGTGTCTTTGTATATTGTTTTGAGGTTCAAAACGTATAAATTGCTTAGGCGGGGTCCCCAGCTTCCAGTAGTGATTCAATATGGGGTCCTCGGAAGTCAAAAGGTTAAGAAATGCTTAGACCACACCAAAATACACTAAAAGCAGATGAACCAAATATATTTGATGTGTGTGTGGCAATTTCCCAGTGTAATACGGAAAACTATGGGTTTTTTTTACTTCCTTTACATTTATTAAGTAGGATGGGCTCACTTTCTTGATAAAATCATCATAGTTATATGGGTGCTGCCTGCAGAGTACATGGCTGCGTAACCAGTTCAAATGTTTCACAACAGTGCACCCTCGTGGCAAAATAAATTATGGTAGCTTGAACAACTACATATAAAAACAACCTTTACAATGCAATAAATACGTCTCGCATTTATGCGAGTTTGAGCTATTGGCATTGTAAATGACAGTGCCTTTTATTTAGGCTTTGGTTTTTAAAACATAATATAAAAGGCATTGTCATTTACAATGCCAATAGCTCAAACTTCCGTAAATGCGTGACCTATTGCATTGCAAATGCTTGTTATTGTTGCTAATAAATGTTTGTGAACTTTCTTCAGAATTGTGGTGGCTTCCTCCTGCCTCAAGCCTCTGTTGCCCGAGTTAACACTATGTTACTGTATTTTTTACACTAACCCTGGAGCAACATCAACAGAAAATGATCCCTAAAGAACTCTTGAACTTGAGAACGTCACTTCTTCACTTAAATCACAAACTAAGGGTAGTCATTTAAAGCTATGCGAGACTTTTGCATTGTTTGCCTCCGGTTGGGTAAAGAGCACCGACATGTAATGGTTGGACAGGGCGAGTCACTCACAGTAGTAGAAGTACGGGAACGTTATGTTCTATTCCGACTTCTTCCTCAGCTTGCGTAAGCCTCCACGCTGGTGTAGAAATGTGTATTACAACCATCCAGTCAGTCCCACATTTTCTTTCTCCTCCTCGCCATGCGTCACGATTCCTCTTCCGCTCCTATGCACTCTCCCTGTCCCCTCGCGCCCACAAGCTCGCTGACAGGCACGTGCGCATTTATTTATTCGACTACAGGGAGTAAGTTTCCCTAGCCACAATTCAGATCATCCATGTAACAGTAAAATAGAGGATCGGGTGTTTAGTATGACTAATCTCCATAGTCCTCGTTTTCTTTGCCTTTTGGTTATTTCACCAAGTGAAACAATGGTAAACAATTGTTACTGAACTTGCCATTATAAATATAACGTTTGTGTCAAATATTGCTGTGAAACTGTAAAACGTCAATATCGATGCGTTTGGTGGCTCAGTTTTTAGAATGTTAAACGAGCAACACGATAGCAAAATGTGTCAATTAAGATATAATCAATTAGAAATATAATTTGCTGTTTGATTGCGCATCCCGGGGACAGTTTCATTGGAAGTTAAGTAAGCGTTTCTTCTTTGTATGCAAAGATACAAAAAAGGTTTCTTGCTAAAGTTTCACTTATTTGTAGATTAGAGAAATATAATTAATATAAAAGCAAATTGCGCACGGGAAAGCCGTATTAAAAAACGCACAATAAATGCAAGTTTTATCGAGCATGCATCTGAAATGCAATACTGCCACCTGAAGGTTGTAGCATAAAAGGATCCTCTCACAACAGTCTACACGCAAAACTAAGACGCTTCATGCAGCTAAAGAAAAAAATAAAATATTAAACAACCAATTCAGGTGTATAAACCACAGTCCGATAATAAAAGCAACAGTGCACTAGCTCTTACCAAAAACACTCAACATGGCCCTATTTCTCCATTAGATCAGGTGCAAGGCCCAAAGACAGAGAGCGCGAGGCAGCGAAACAAGTGAAATGAAACGGATGAGAACAATAAAACAAATCGAAAATGGTGTACTTTGCAGAACAGACTAATAAAAGAGGACTATAAATTAAATAAATGCACAAAGACAGTTTGAAAAAAAGAAGACTAATAGAGAAGAGATGACGCTAACGTCTGTCCTAAGTAAAGATAAAAACGTAGAACTAAAACGTTACATTTTCCCCACCACATTTGTCAGTTGTACACAGGCATACATTACTATCCCCACTGTATTTGAGCTCTAATCCCATTACCACCTCCTGGAGCAAGCCTTGACTGTTCACCACTGCAACCTCTGAGAGACAACTTTATAAAATGACAGCTCTGGTATCCAAATGGATACTTCAAAGTTTAGTGCCTAAGAAGAACTCAGAAAAGAGTTGTCAAGCTTTCAAAGCAAACCTTGCTGAAAGCCCAGGCAGGACAAGTTGGTATTCCATCTCAGGAAGTTCAACTCCTAAAGAATGATGACAAACCTGCCTCCTCTGTTACTCTTACCCCCAGCCTGCATTTCGAGACATTGGTGCTCACGAAGGTCAAAGACTTTTGTGAGTGTAAGTAAGTAATTTTTTTAACCGTTTGATTAAATAGATTCATTACAGTAACAAGAGCATAGAAGAAAAAACAAGATTTTTTTTACCTTCAAAAGCCCTTCTTAGTTTTCTTGCAGATTGCCATCCTAAATTGATTTTATAATATTTTTCATAGATTAAGGGAAATATAAAGGTCTTCAAGAAAGTCGGGAGCTTATAAAGTGCAATTTCCCCTGTTTTAGTTTATTAAAGCATTCTACAGAGACCAGGAGATTAATGTAAAGTGGTTCAAGCAGGCAGGACGGTAAATGAGTGCAAATGCCACTATCTAAGTTTGTTAAAAGCGTTCTTGGGATGTTACCTAAATGCTGAAATACATGATTTGCCTTCCTATTATTAGTATTTATCCCTAAACGTTGGTTAGTGTGTAATGGCTGGTGGCCCCAAACGGTGGTACTAATTCACCTTGCAGGTTCTACATACATTATTAGGTCGTATTCATGGGCTTTGTCATGTTTCTTGGTATACGCATATATATAAATTAAAGTGCTCTGTGCTAGTCAGTAAATGTAGTGTCTTAGCCCGTCCCCAAACCTGTTACCCGAGACTGCTTGTCAAGTGCCAGTCTAATTATGTGCGTGAAAGTTGCCATTTTTGCTAAGTTAGTTGCTTCAGTTTCTGTTAAATACAAATTTATTTATTTATTTATATAAAATTTATAATGCGCTCAGTTACCCAGGGGCATCCCGGCGCAGTACAGAACAAGAAGAAGCGCACTTTATCACTACACTGGAAACAAATAGGTCTTCAGAAGTTTCCTAAAAGGTAGGATCTTAGGCTCTGAACGGATCTTAAAAGGAAGGGAGTTCCACAGTGCCGCCACTTGCACTGAGAACCGCCTCCCCCCAGAGCAAGCTCTCTTTGCTCTGGTTGACTGCAAGAGATGTCTTTGGTCCGACCGCAGTAGACGTGTGGGCTTATAGGGACGAACCATGGGGGCAAGGAGCGGAGGGCCCTTACCATGCAGAATTTTATGGGCCGTACACAGCGCCTTAAATTTCACCCGTTCCCTAACGGGAAGCCAATGAAGCATTTTCAAGGCTGGAGCAGCTGAATGTCTTCTGGGGACATCCATCAACACTCTAGCAGCTGCATTTTGTACCTGTTGGAGGGTCTTCATAGTTGCTTCGGGGGCGCCAAGAAACACCACGTTCCCATAATCAAGCCTCGACAAAATTAAGCCACGAATCAAGAGCTTCCTCGCTAAATCAGGGAGCAGTGGCAAAACCTTGCAAGCTGACCGAAGCAGGCCGAAGCACACCCCTGCGGTCTTCCTGGCGTGAGTCCTCAGGGACAAGTCTTCCTCCAGCCATATTCCCAAGGTCTTGATCTCCTTCTTGGGAAATCCGAGGCCTCCTTGCAAGCTCTCAGTCCCGTGGCCTTAAAGATTAGGTGAAGCAACTGCTGGCGATCCTCGGCCAGGGTAGGGCAGCAACGCAGCAAATGCAACCATGAGTCTTTTCTGTATGAGCATAACCTGCATGAGGCATTTTCCCCCTTATGCGCCTATGCTGGGTTCAAATCTGTTATTCAATTCAATTCAATTCTTTATTTCGATACTAGTATCATAAAAGGTACATTAAAAAAATACATTTCATCCAAAGGCGTTTTCATAATGATACAACTTCTTACTAATATGATTTTACAATAAGGAGGGATGGTGAAAATCAGAGTTTTACAATAAATACAATAAATAGTAAAAAGGCACGTATCAAAAGCTAAAATCAATCAGTTTACGATAAATTTACAATTAGTTCGGCAGTTATCATCCCCAAACCATAGTTTAAATCCAGCATCTCACATTGTTCCCTAGTTCTTTCTTGGATCTATATTTAGATACTCATATGTGTTCTAGAACTTCTCGCCTGCCTTTGTCCTAATGAAGTTCACAGCAAACAAAAATCTACTTACAGCAAAGACAAATACTTGGCTGGCATCTGTTTTTAATAGTCTTTGCGCCTCTCGGTACGATCTCACACCTATATTTCTACACAATGGTTTTATCCATCTTTTCCTTGCCATCTCATAGGCTGGGCAAAAGAAAAGAACATGAGTAATATCTTCCCTTATACCCCCGGAGCACAAAGTACATGAATCATTGATATCCTTTGTCCATCTTGAAACACATGATTTTAACATTAATATACCGTATCTATACTTCAGGTACAATGATTTGGTAAGGGGGGGATTTACCTAATTTAAAAAAGATTCAAAACTTGGGCTGGCTTTGAACAATAGAAATACACTGACCAGTGATCCATTTGCTCTGTCATTCAGTCTATTTTTTTCCATATAAGCCCAAAAAGATGTTTTTAGAATCTTCCTTGAGCTTGTTGTCATTATGAGTGGATTATTCCAAAAGTGTGCAAGGCCGATCGTTGTCAGCCATATCCTAACATGATTGAACCATGTGAGACAACTATATGTGTCTAGATCCTTTACCTCAATTAGAGCTGCCCTATAATTCATTAGCTCAGGCGTTGTCCAAATCCTGACCCAAAACATTAGAGGTCTAATGATTACATGGTAATCTGTTCGCTTCACATTGAGGTCCAGCATCCGTGGCGTTAACGGGGTACGGGTTGGTAATTTAAGCAATGCTCTATAGAATTTATTTTCACTCAGCTCGAACTCCCTTTTACTTGCTTGTCCCCACAATTCTGCGCTATATAGGGCAGCAGATTGCGCTTTGAACTTAAAAACCTCAAGCGCAGGGAGAACTGCTTTATTGTGACTGTTACCATGCTTTTTTAGGATTGGTAGTTTATTCTGAGTGAGCAAAAGCTTGCTCTTTTCAATCTGGGGTTTCCAGGACATTTTTTAAGCAATTGAGACGCCTAAATACGTAAAGTTAGAAACATATTCTATTCTTTGTCCATTTAAAACCATGTTACCATTAAAAGACCTATGAGGATTTATCTCCATATACTTGGTTTTGTTTGTGTTGATCTCTAGGCCTTTTTTGCTGCAGTAGATTTGAAAAGTATTGAGCAAACATTGCAAACCCATTTGTGTTTGTGATACTAAAATGGTATCGTGCGCAAATAAAAGAGCAGGTATTGTCTCACCTCCCAATTTTGGGGCATCATTACTACAGCCTTTTAAAAAACTGAGGATATCATTTACAAATAGGGAAAACAGAGTCGGTGCTAAAACACATTCTTGACGGACGCCCCTTTTTATTGGTATTGTACCAGTCTTTTCACCTTCCGGTCCCTACCTCACCTTTGCATAATTATTATGATGTAATCTAATTAATAGCTCCAGGAGGTTGGCCGGTAGTCCCTGGCTATTGAGTGCTTCCCATAGTAAGTGTCTCGGGATAAGATCAAAAGCTGCTCTTAAGTCAACAAATGCCACGTATAAGTGGCCCTTCCTTAGATTAACATATTTCCAACACATGCAAGCGAATATGAACACCTGATCTATGGTACTAATTTTGGCTCTAAATCCTGCCTGAAATTTAGTTAAAATCTGCTCTGGAGTCGATATTAGAAAGGGACGCCCTTGGCACGCCCCTTCCTAATAGCGAGTCGCTAACCCTATTTTGCGAGTCACTAATTGATTAGTGACTCGCAAAATAGGGTTAGTACATTGGGCTGACTTATTTTGCGGTCGCAAAGGGGCTGAAATCCCCTTTGCGACTGCAAAAAACGGTCTTACAGCTGGCCGTTAGAAATTCCACTTATAGAATATGGACATGTCTATGCTCTAAGAGTCTTCTGTGCCGTGGTGCCTGGCTCCGGTGGACACTAAGGGTAGGGGGGAGTACATCTGTACATTACCCAAGCGACAGCCATAAACCATGGGCATCCCACAAGAACGACAGACAGAAAGATTTTGACACTTAGCCTCTACGGGCCGGATCATGGCCACACTAAAGATCAAGATCTGCATTCCACGACCCCATGGCAGACGGACCTACAATTTAGGGAAGACATCTGTGGTTCAAAGGGAAACCCCTTAAACCACCCCTAACTTCAAAGAAACACAATAGTATAAATTCTGGTGCCATCTTTCAGCAAAGGGTGACATTTGCTTGTGGACACGCGGGACTGAAGAACCCGGACTACGTGGTGCAAATTTCCAGAGGACTCTGTTGTGCACATGGAGGATTACTGCCCTCGAAGGGGACTGCGTACTCTTTCTGAATAGTGGCTGGCCTGGGCTGAAGACATGCTGAAGTGTGACGCCCTGAAGTGTGCACTCCAAGGGCCTGTTGGCGGGCATCCTCTTCTCCCGGAGATCTCAGGGACATCAAAGATGGTAGCATGGTGTGAGTATATAACTAAGACTTGTGCCTGGAAGCCAGACTGTCTAGTGCGGAGCCTCAGAATTCTTGTTCATATCCAAGGAGTGTGGTTCCTGTACTGCAGATACTCCAACACGCATAAGCGTCTTGTTGGTGGTGAAGGGATTCATTGGTTGTAGTGCCTCGAATGGCCTTTTTCGCCGATCGTGCCGAATCTCTCTCCTGTGTCACGTCGACTGTATGCTCAATGCTTGTCATGACCGATTCACAGGGTGCAACCCTCGGAGGTAGGGTTGTACCTGTAGTAGAGCCTCCTTCTACCTCATGTGGCTCTGCTGAACCTGCGGCAGTATGTGTATGACCGGACTGGTCTGGTACAACCTGTATCATCATGCACCGGACGTTGTGCCTCATTTCCAGGGACGTATGGAATTGCAACTCTTCGCTGTGTGTGACCGGAATTGCCTAGTGCAACTCACATCAACATGCACAGGTCATTGTGCCTCATTTCCAGGCAGGTGTTGAATCTGCAACTCTTCATGGATAAAACCTGAAGTGTTTGGTGCGACTCATACCAAAGCGCATCAGACGCTGTGCCCGGATTGCCTGGGCACGACCCTGATTATCGTGTACCGGACGGGCCGCCTCCTCCTAGCGAGAGGTCCCCTCTGTTATTCCCCATTCATTGGTTCTTCCCTTTTGACCCTCATCGCAGTGGACCAGCTGCCCTCTCCACACCTGGCCCCTCTCTCAAAGTCATCTTGGCGCCGGGTAGTAGCGAGAACGATTGACTAGGTTGAAGGAATGCTTCAGAGACAGCTCAGAAGCGGGTCAAGAGACTGCGTGACTCCATTGTGTTTTGAGACCTGTGGGTGAATTTCCCAAGCAGATGCATAACTCCCCTTGTTTACATCTACCGCCTAATTAAAACTGGCTACATATTCTCACCTGCTTCCTGGCGACCCAGACTAAGTGTGACTTCAGCTGCATGCAGCCTAGTGTCCGGGAGGCGGGGCTGGTTATCTTCCATCTAGGGGCACAGAACAAATAGGGTGAGCTAGAGGGTGGAGGGAGGCTGGGGCCACAGAGTCTGCAGAGTGTTATCTATCCATTGACCTGCTGGGTACCATTAGCACTGCATTAGGGTGCGGAGTGCATATGTGTATAAGAGCGTTCGGAATAGACTGAGCTGATACCTGTCGCACTATGTAGAGGTGTGTGGGAGTGTGAGCGATCGTCTGCCGACCACCTGTGTTTCACAACCCTGGCTGGTGGTGCCACTTTATGCGTTAATTTTATGCCAAAAGCTTGATACATTTGTCATTGTGTTTACCCGCTTGGCCCTGGTCTGCGCTGCTGATAAACCCTGTTTTATTTTCGTGTATGTACATATCTTTGATATCGTTGGGACCCAGAATGTACCATATAACTGTGTGAGACTGTATTACCAGGAGTGCTACGGATGGCCTGGAGTGGACAGCGTGTCACACCGCATAAGGTTGCTCTCTCTATTGAAGGATGGGGGGGGGGGGGCGAGTAGATTAGACATTGTCCACATAACGATACGAGTGGGTCTATTACTACTAGTAACATTTCCAAATGTGTTTTATGCCCGAAAGTAAATGATATTCAAGATATGATTGAATGTGTGTTGAATATTAACGTTATTTACATACATCCTGTGTGAAGTCTCTTTTGTAACGGTCAGTGTGTTTATCGCGAGTGACTACTGTGCTTTTGCTTTATACATTGCCACTGTAGTAAGCCGGACTGCTCAGTACCAAGCTACCAAGGGTGAGCACGGGTTATACAGCGAGTGTAATCACCCGGCCTTGACAGGAGCGGTAGGTTCTGCCTGGCTGAGGGCACCTCTTCAGCCAACCAGAATATGCTGGTTCCAACACAGATGAAAGCGATGCAAGAGAGAATCGTTTTGGTCTCAACTCAGGACGTGAAGGGGAGGAGGAATAAGGAACCGTGGGATGACTTGAGTGTTGGGGAAGTTATTGGTATAATGGGATACTACTATTCATATTGCTTTTTAGGTCTCGCCTACGCAGTGCGCATGCGCGGCATAGGAAAAGACCTTTAGTTATCGATTCAGTTTTGCTGCCAAAAACGTGCCAACGTTGTATTGCTTTGAATTGCAACGAATGCACGTTTGGCGATTCCGTTGCGGGAGCGAGCTTTTAAAACATCTGTATGCAATTAACTTGCATACAGATGGTTTAAAGCTCTCTCCCGCAAGGGAAACGTGTCACTGCCCCTTTGAGCCCCTCGCATATCTTTAATCTCGCACGTTTGCTTCTTTGGACAGGCCGCCAACACAGTCCACGCCTGACCACTGACACAATTTTGAGCCCCTCGCATATCTTAATTAACTTTGTAGCAATATAACACAACAGTGAAATTAGGTAGAGGAAATGATTTGCCCAAGATCACACAATCTTGGTAAGTGGGAAAGCAAATACTAGAAGTAAGTTGTGCAGGTAACAGTTGAGTACGCATAGTCGGTTGTCTGTCCCACTGGTGTAATTATTTACACACTTATCCAGACAATGCGAGCTTGATTCAAACGAGGCAACCACGCGGGGGCCTTTGAAACACAGAGTGACCTGGAATGACTGCTGCAAACATACACCGAAGGTGTTGCAGCAAAGTGTGATGACAAAGCTTTGCTCTGTTATTAAAATTCCTCACATAAAGTTGTATCCTCTCTGAAAACCTCTACGAGTCGGTGTGGCTGAGATCTGTAGCCCTCAAGTGCTATGTCCTATTAAATGTAATATATATTGATTCTAATGAAATACAGCATTTCCCTTGTGAGAAAATGAAGGCATTGGTAATTGCGCATTCTAATTCTCCCTCTCACAGCATGCACCTAAGGCGACTAGAAGATGGCATCGCATTACTGTGATATATATACTGTACAGGTCTTTGGTATTACACTTGTTTTAATCTGGATTTTTGTCTAACCTTCCCCTTCAGGCGTTCATATTTAATTCATCCTCGTTGCCAGGGTTCTACAAACGCGACAAATTCAATTTCATTTTTCTATCCTGAAACCTGTCGTCAAGGTAAATGTTTCATGAGCAAGGGCTAAAAACAGATTTGCCTCTTCATGTTAACATTATTCTGATAATTCTACAGTGAGCCCATGCCTAATACTTTTTGTGCGTTCAAAAAGATCACTGTAGAGATCTGCACTCCCATGCACACAAGGTGAAGATTCAGTTGTGTTCCTTACTTGTCCTTGCATCAGCTGTCATTGTTTGATACTTTCTCAAATTCTATTTGGTTTCGCTGAATTATTATTTATGTTGAAGTTGCCTGCAACTTGTTGAGTTCTACTCAAGGTACTAGTTATAACAAATAGTCCATTCAATGCCAGAGTGGGGAGTGAGTGGGTTGTCAAAGATAGAGCAGTTCATGAATGTCCCCCAATCCCCACCACAATATTGCACTGCTCCTCAACTTTATTTTTCTCATTTTTTATTTTCTGACTGTGTGTTCGTACTGAGGACCTATATATCAAAATTGTGGTAAAATATTGGCACTCGGGAGGTATATATTGTAATTGTGGCACACACTTTGAAGGCAATCCCTTATTTCTATATGTACTATTTAGAACTGTGCCATGTTTTGTCTTCATTCACAATTGCATCCTAAAAAAATTCAAAGCTTATTCACATTGGATGGGTACTTTAAATTAACAAGTATATTGCTTGCTAAATCAACATAATGATGGTGTAAAGGCACACCAGTTGACACTGGCTCCAGTAAAAATTTTGATAAGCTACCGAGATTTATTTATGTATTTTGTTAAGGCTAACTGTATTAAGCCAAGTTGCTCACTTGCCTGATTTGAGTGTAGAAAAATGTGAGCTTTATATCCAATGGATTTCTTGGAAACATGAAACCTGTTGCAAAGACACAACATTGTTCTCGTTCAAAGTGAGGGTTCCCCTATAACCTCTGATCTCTCAATGTTATGCGATGGTAATGCAGGTTTTAATGTCTACACTTGTCAATCAATGGCCACCTTGTGCTATGCACGGACCATCACAGGTGGCTGGGCACACTGGGTGAAGTAAGGCGGCCTTCGTCTGGCTGTCACAGTAGGTAACCATTAGCTCCGTGAGTACCTCCAAAGAAGATCCTACAAAGCTTTGCAGATGTCCAGATATAAACCTGAGTGCACGCCTGCCTCTTCAGCAGAATATCAGCCTCCACCACAAGACGGCCAAACGTTACATTTCCCTCACACAAGCTTGAAACTATACTGAATTGGCTTAACAGTCCTAAATCTTTGCAATGCAGCTGCATGGGTATCCTGGAGGCCATGGAGTGGGGGAAATGGCTCACATCTTTTCAGGATAAATATTAATAACTTTGTGATATTTATTTCTAATTTTTGTGGTGGACCATATCAATTAAAGGGGGCTACTTTCAGGGCTGTGGGAGAGAATACTCATAGTCAAACATATATACATGCTGTAGAGTAATACTCTTGAATGCTGCATTGTTGACGGTGTTACTCCTAAATGAAGCTCTAAATATAAATAGTTATAACAACCTCCAAAAGGCGCAAACATGGACAGACTGAATGTATAATGGCAGATGTGGAACATTTTGATAAACCTATGTTATTTCAATGGCCCAGACAACAGCATCATTTACTCAATCTGCCAACACAGTCCACGCCTGACCACTGACACAACCCGGTGCTGTCCAGCAATATATGAGGGATACTTTAAACCATTTTAACTGGAAGTGTTGAATTTAAACAATCACAACCTGCTGCCATTAGCAATAAAAAAAGATTTATTCTTATTTAGACTTTTTGTTTTGTAGTATAACACAATTTTTAGTGCAAGGAGAAAACAATTGATTCTTTTATATACAATATGTACAACAATATCAAAGAAAAAAAGGCGTTTCCATACTTCAAACATACATGGCCGTCCAGTCATACAAAGACACATTCACACGTACAAATATATAACAATAACCATAAAACAACAAAAAAGTGAATCCACGTATAGGTCATGAATCAAAATTGGAAAAAATCCCTTTTGAATATGCAATTTTTAAAGTCTTTTTGATGATTCAACAATAAACATATATCGTTCACAAAATTGGTGAAGGGACTTTGTTATTGTCACAAAGCATGTAGACCAAATACGGGGATGAGGTGGTCGACGCGTTTCAAACCCCACTCGTTAAGGGGGTTCTCCTCAGGACCAATTGATTCTAAAACAAAACAATAAAAGTGTGCTTAAAGCAAGGTTCCATACTAGGTACAACAAGAGACACTCTCCCAGTGCTTACACCAGCCTACCTTAACCTTCGAACCACAACGTCTTTGAAAATCCAAAAGTGGCGGGTGATGTGATTTCACAACAAGGTGCACGTAGCGGCTGTGATCTAAACAACAAACGTGCTAGGTTTTAGTCACACGCGTTCAATCCCAATCGTTCACTCTACTCTGAAGTGTTGCTGGGTGGGACTCTTACCTGGAGGTCGACCGGCTAATGGCTTGCCGTCGGATCCATGCTTCTCCTTACTCCGTAGGTCACGTATTATTACTGGAAAGGAATAGACAAAGGCGGTCGGTACACGTGTAGAGCCTGGGTGCTGCTAGCGGTCGCTAATTCGCTCAGCATACCTGTTAGGCGTGGGGCATCAGTCCTAGATTCCGCAATTCTGGTTAGTGACTCTGAAAGTCTGGACTATTACTTCCGGGTTTATGAACGCAGAGGGCGTTCTGGGACTTGTAGTTAAGCAATCATCCAGAAGTTTAGACGGCAACAGGGAAACATGCCAGTCGAGTAATTGATTGGTTCTAACAGATGACATATTAGTTTTTATAAATCTCAGAGATCTCATTTAATCCTTTGACGGCTGTGTTGAATTTCATTATAAGTAGAGCCTCACGTTGAGACAGTTTTGCGTCCACATCTCCTCCCCTTGGGTCTTTTTCAATTTTCGAGAGCACAGTCCATTTAAAGGCAGTCTGTTCATGTTTCATTCTAGTCCAATGATTGACTAGTGGTGCATTTTCGACTCCTCTCTTAATTCTGGATTTGTGTTGGGTAATCCTGCTTCTAACTTCTTGCGTAGTTTTCCCAATGTATACCAATGGGCACGGGCAAATGATGGCATAAACAACATTTCTACTTTTACAATTAGTAAATGTATCATGCTTCCAATGGGTGTTATCAATGCTAAACACAGAATCCTCAATTGTTTCGTTACAACAAGTGCAAGTTCCGCACTTATGGTGGCCCTTGGTTGGGGGAAGTCCAAAAAGGCTTTTCAAAGTAGGAGCTTTAGCTTTCGGGAGGGCAGCTCTTACAATATGATTGGCTATACTTTTTTCCTTTTTGTACGCAAATAATGGAGGTGCCAAAAAATCTTCATGGAGGTCTTTCAACAAATGCCAGTTAGACAAGATCAATTTCTTGTATGGATTAGCTGCTGGGCAAAATGTGGTGACACAAACCAATCGTTTTCAGTCTTGTTTGACTCTCTTTTCCAGTAAAGTTTCTCTCGGGGTCCACCAAGCTCTTTTAATGGAGTTCAACAATTTTTTGGGGTACCCCCTTTGTATGAGACGCTCTTTCAGATAGCCAGCATGTTTGAAGTATTCCTCCTTTTCTGAGCAATTACTGAGCATGCTGGCTATCTGAAAGAGCGTCTCATACAAAGGGGGTACCCCAAAAAATTGTTGAAGAACTCCATTAAAAGAGCTTGGTGGACCCCGAGAGAAACTTTACTGGAAAAGAGAGTCAAACAAGACTTAAAACGATTGGTTTGTGTCACCACATTTTGCCCAGCAGCTAATCCATACAAGAAATTGATCTTGTCTAACTGGCATTTGTTGAAAGACCTCCATGAAGATTTTTTGGCACCTCCATTATTTGCGTACAAAAAGGAAAAAAGTATAGCCAATCATATTGTAAGAGCTGCCCTCCTGAAAGCTAAAGCTCCTACTTTGAAAAGCCTTTTTGGACTTCCCCCAACCAAGGGCCACCATAAGTGCGGAACTTGCACTTGTTGTAACGAAACAATTGAGGATTCTGTGTTTAGCATTGATAACGACCATTGAAATCATGATACATTTGCTAATTGTAAAAGTAGAAATGTTGTTTATGCCATCATTTGCCCGTGCCCATTGGTATACATTGGGAAAACTACGCAAGAAGTTAGAAGCAGGATTACCCAACACAAATCCAGAATTAAGAGAGGAGTCGAAAATGCACCACTAGTCAATCATTGGACTAGAATGAAACATGAACAGACTGCCTTTAAATGGACTGTGCTCTCGAAAATTGAAAAAGACCCAAGGGGAGGAGATGTGGACGCAAAACTGTCTCAACGTGAGGCTCTACTTATAATGAAATTCAACACAGCCGTCAAAGGATTAAATGAGATCTCTGAGATTTATAAAAACTAATATGTCATCTGTTAGAACCAATCAATTACTCGACTGGCATGTTTCCCTGTTGCCGTCTAAACTTCTGGATGATTGCTTAACTACAAGTCCCAGAACGCCCTCTGCGTTCATAAACCCGGAAGTAATAGTCCAGACTTTCAGAGTCACTAACCAGAATTGCGGAATCTAGGACTGATGCCCCACGCCTTACAGGTATGCTGAGCGAATTAGCGACCGCTAGCAGCACCCAGGCTCTACACGTGTACCGACCGCCTTTGTCTATTCCTTTCCAGTAATAATACGTGACCTACGGAGTAAGGAGAAGCATGGATCCGACGGCAAGCCATTAGCCGGTCGACCTCCAGGTAAGAGTCCCACCCAGCAACACTTCAGAGTAGAGTGAACGATTGGGATTGAACGCGTGTGACTAAAACCTAGCACGTTTGTTGTTTAGATCACAGCCGCTACGTGCACCTTGTTGTGAAATCACATCACCCGCCACTTTTGGATTTTCAAAGACGTTGTGGTTCGAAGGTTAAGGTAGGCTGGTGTAAGCACTGGGAGAGTGTCTCTTGTTGTACCTAGTATGGAACCTTGCTTTAAGCACACTTTTATTGTTTTGTTTTAGAATCAATTGGTCCTGAGGAGAACCCCCTTAACGAGTGGGGTTTGAAACGCGTCGACCACCTCATCCCCGTATTTGGTCTACATGCTTTGTGACAATAACAAAGTCCCTTCACCAATTTTGTGAACGATATATGTTTATTGTTGAATCATCAAAAAGACTTTAAAAATTGCATATTCAAAAGGGATTTTTTCCAATTTTGATTCATGACCTATACGTGGATTCACTTTTTTGTTGTTTAATGGTTATTGTTATATATTTGTACGTGTGAATGTGTCTTTGTATGACTGGACGGCCATGTATGTTTGAAGTATGGAAACGCCTTTTTTTCTTTGATATTGTTGTACATATTGTATATAAAAGAATCAATTGTTTTCTCCTTGCACTAAAAATTGTGTTATACTACAAAACAAAAAGTCTAAATAAGAATAAATCTTTTTTTATTGCTAATGGCAGCAGGTTGTGATTGTTTAAATTCAACACTTCCAGTTAAAATGGTTTAAAGTATCCCTCAGCATTGGCCCTTGTGTTGTTTTTTCAGTATAGTTGGCTCAGCCTAGCTGAGTAAAGAGTCAAGACCCCGGTTGTTTTTTGACTTTGTAGCGGGCAGGTGCCCGCGAGGTCCTGAAAGGCAGGGACAGTCCTGCCACAGGGTGTTTAGTCGTCCTATAGATTTGGTGTCGTCGGCCCAGTTGTGGGGCATTTGTGCTTGGTTATAATCACTACTTTTTACACTTGGTGTTGGTTTAGTTTTTCCTTTTCACTTTATTATTTCACTTTGGTATGGCTGAAAAAGATACGCTTGCTTTTAGCGAAGAACACATACGAAATTTAATAAGGGACCCCCCAGTTTTTGCCTCGGCATCCCTAAGCCTCACCGCTAGTACTCAGAATGAGTCGGATAAATTAACTCGCCTACGAAAAAAACAGATTCGCACGGACCTTCATGGGCATTTCTTACTTCAGCACCTCCGATCAGGAACTATACCATCAGGATTAGTCATTCGAAATATCCCCGTCGTGTTTACGGACGACCCAGAGTACAAAAAGGGATTTAGCGGAATTGAAACGAAATGCAGTAGAGACCTTATGGTCCTAACCATTGAGACCGCACATAGAATTTCCCAGAAAGAACTGGAAGAAATTGCTACTCTACAGAGTGAAATCGAAAACAATCAACTTATTTCGGATTCCAAAACACTTTTGGAAAAAATTGAAAAGGATATTCTTGAATTCAAGGATTATACAGTTACCCAGAAAAACAATAAATTCGAAGCCGATAAAAAGAACTTTTCGCTGGAGTACATTTATCCATATTTGAGTAAGGATTTTTATTCACGACCAGACTCGCGTCGGTATTTACAGGACAATCAGGGAAGATCACGTCAAAAATATCTTACCTTCTCTGACACATCTTCGTCATCTGGGGGTGAACAAGATAATACCAATCGACAATTTCAAAATAGGCCAGAGAATCGCCCAGGTCAATACCAACAACAACAGCAAAACCAACAGCCTTTTTTAGGACGAGGCCAACCAAAACCTCGGGGCCGAATTCGAACTCCCCAACCATGGGAGATGAGAACGCGTCAGAAATTTTACAAGAACTAACCGTTTCCCCGATTTTCAACCTTTCTGACAGAATCTTGTCATCTGCTGAAACATCTATACTCACAAAAGGTCTCAACTTTGTTCCATCACGACCTACTGACTATGTAAAAATGAAATTAGAGACGCTTGAATTTTGTCGGAAAATTCGCCTTAAAACATTTTTTCAAGACTCGATAGAAGAACAACAGGAGGAGGTGACAGGTTTAAAAAGGAAATCGACATTCTGTCCCAAAGGTCCAAAAATTCCTAAGGAAGTTGTTACATTCGAAAATACCATTTTATCTGGAATCTCTTCTTTGGAAAAAACTAAAACCTTCGTTAAATATAATGTGGCTAAAGTCGAGAGAGATGCACTCCTGGCCATAAAAAAACGACGATACCATCGTGGTCAAGCAGGCCGATAAAGGTGGAGCAATAGTGATTTGGGACGTGAACAAATATAAACACGAGGTCCACCGCCAATTAGATAATCAGGAATGCTACAGACGCATTGGCAAGGATCCCACTTTAGAAATCAAAAATCAATTATTTGAAGTGATTCAGAAAGGCTTCGATCAAGGCATCATTGGACCTAAGGAATTATCATTTCTGCAAAACAAGAACCCCAGGACCCCAGTATTTTATGTCCTCCCGAAAATGCACAAAGATGAGGTTAATCCCCCAGGCCGCCCTATAATTTCTGGGTGTGATTCCCTCTTTGAGCCAGTTGCAAAATATATCGACTTCTTTTTGAAGCCCTTTATTGACAATATTCCAGCCCATTTGCGAGACACTACTGCGTTTCTTAACCGCCTGGCTAATGTCACCTTTGACAGCAAAACACAACTACTGGTCACCCTTGACGTTGTGTCTTTGTATACTCAAATCCCTCAAGAACAAGCTTTGGAAACATTAACTTTCTTTTTGGACAGCCGGGAGAGACCAGTTAGAGTTCCTACAGAGTTTATCCTTGATTTATCTCGTTTTGCATTACAGAAGAATTTCTTCATTTTCGACTCTGAGTTCTTTTTTCAAACAAAAGGGGTAGCGATGGGTTGCCCCTTTGCTCCAGAGCTGGCCGTAATGTTTATGGGATTATATGAGGAGAAATTCATATATAATGACAATCCACACAGTTTCCGCATTTCAAACTATATGCGTTATATCGACTACGTGTTCCTGATTTGGACAGGGAACCAGGAGGAACTGAATCAATTCGTGGCATGGCTCAACTCAAGAACTGTTGATATTCAATTTTCAATTACAGCATCTAACGAATCAATCACGTTTCTAGATGTGAAAATAGAATCCACAACACAGGGACTAAGTACGACCTTACACCGAAAACCATCTGACAGGAATAAGGCATTAAATTTTACTAGTAACCATCCGCGCAACATAAAACAAAATCTTCCTTACGGCCAATTCCTAAGGATACGCCGTAATTGCTCAGAAAAGGAGGAATACTTCAAACATGCTGGCTATCTGAAAGAGCGTCTCATACAAAGGGGGTACCCCAAAAAATTGTTGAACTCCATTAAAAGAGCTTGGTGGACCCCGAGAGAAACTTTACTGGAAAAGAGAGTCAAACAAGACTTAAAACGATTGGTTTGTGTCACCACATTTTGCCCAGCAGCTAATCCATACAAGAAATTGATCTTGTCTAACTGGCATTTGTTGAAAGACCTCCATGAAGATTTTTTGGCACCTCCATTATTTGCGTACAAAAAGGAAAAAAGTATAGCCAATCATATTGTAAGAGCTGCCCTCCCGAAAGCTAAAGCTCCTACTTTGAAAAGCCTTTTTGGACTTCCCCCAACCAAGGGCCACCATAAGTGCGGAACTTGCACTTGTTGTAACGAAACAATTGAGGATTCTGTGTTTAGCATTGATAACACCCATTGGAAGCATGATACATTTACTAATTGTAAAAGTAGAAATGTTGTTTATGCCATCATTTGCCCGTGCCCATTGGTATACATTGGGAAAACTACGCAAGAAGTTAGAAGCAGGATTACCCAACACAAATCCAGAATTAAGAGAGGAGTCAAAAATGCACCACTAGTCAATCATTGGACTAGAATGAAACATGAACAGACTGCCTTTAAATGGACTGTGCTCTCGAAAATTGAAAAAGACCCAAGGGGAGGAGATGTGGACGCAAAACTGTCTCAACGTGAGGCTCTACTTATAATGAAATTCAACACAGCCGTCAAAGGATTAAATGAGATCTCTGAGATTTATAAAAACTAATATGTCATCTGTTAGAACCAATCAATTACTCGACTGGCATGTTTCCCTGTTGCCGTCTAAACTTCTGGATGATTGCTTAACTACAAGTCCCAGAACGCCCTCTGCGTTCATAAACCCGGAAGTAATAGTCCAGACTTTCAGAGTCACTAACCAGAATTGCGGAATCTAGGACTGATGCCCCACGCCTTACAGGTATGCTGAGCGAATTAGCGACCGCTAGCAGCACCCAGGCTCTACACGTGTACCGACCGCCTTTGTCTATTCCTTTCCAGTAATAATACGTGACCTACGGAGTAAGGAGAAGCATGGATCCGACGGCAAGCCATTAGCCGGTCGACCTCCAGGTAAGAGTCCCACCCAGCAACACTTCAGAGTAGAGTGAACGATTGGGATTGAACGCGTGTGACTAAAACCTAGCACGTTTGTTGTTTAGATCACAGCCGCTACGTGCACCTTGTTGTGAAATCACATCACCCGCCACTTTTGGATTTTCAAAGACGTTGTGGTTCGAAGGTTAAGGTAGGCTGGTGTAAGCACTGGGAGAGTGTCTCTTGTTGTACCTAGTATGGAACCTTGCTTTAAGCACAATTTTATTGTTTTGTTTTAGAATCAATTGGTCCTGAGGAGAACCCCCTTAACGAGTGGGGTTTGAAACGCGTCGACCACCTCATCCCCGTATTTGGTCTACATGCTTTGTGACAATAACAAAGTCCCTTCACCAATTTTGTGAACGATATATGTTTATTGTTGAATCATCAAAAAGACTTTAAAAATTGCATATTCAAAAGGGATTTTTTCCAATTTTGATTCATGACCTATACGTGGATTCACTTTTTTGTTGTTTAATGGTTATTGTTATATATTTGTATGTGTGAATGTGTCTTTGTATGACTGGACGGCCATGTATGTTTGAAGTATGGAAACGCCTTTTTTTCTTTGATATTGTTGTACATATTGTATATAAAAGAATCAATTGTTTTCTCCTTGCACTAAAAATTGTGTTATACTACAAAACAAAAAGTCTAAATAAGAATAAATCTTTTTTTATTGCTAATGGCAGCAGGTTGTGATTGTTTAAATTCAACACTTCCAGTTAAAATGGTTTAAAGTATCCCTCAGCATTGGCCCTTGTGTTGTTTTTTCAGTATAGTTGGCTCAGCCTAGCTGAGTAAAGAGTCAAGACCCCGGTTGTTTTTTGTCCAGCAATATATGTTCTTCGCAGCAACACTACCATGTGTCATCCAAGAGCGCGACAAAAGCGGGCTTTCCAGAAACAAGAACAACGAAGCACTGGCTGGGGGTTGCCAGATAGGTACGAAGAATACATGGGGAACACACTACTTCCACCTGTCCAAAGCAACACACCAGTTTACTCTGGCAAGCTGGGCACCACAGCCAGGACAAGGGCACGTGCACACACCAACACTACTTTAATCCTTCCACTTCCAGCGCCATGAGACGTAGTTCCTGTAGTTTGGTCAGCCACACAAACACACACCATATTCTTTTTTTTACAGCTCTCTGTCTTGGTTCACTCACTCCACAGCTCTCTGACCTAGGTCACTGACAGCCCAGTTCTCCGGCTTGGGCCACTGACACTTACACCCAATTTATACTTACCTCTGCAGCTTCCTGGCCTGGGTGAGTAACACTGGTACATGCACTGTATTGTCCCACAGCCCACTGGCCTGGGTTAGGAGGCACACTGTGTTCTACACTCCATGCTGTCTGCCCTGGGTCAGTGACACACACACGCTGCATTCTCTACACAGTGTCACTCATAGTTGTTAAATGTCACTTTTAATTATAATGAAATTATTACATTGTTACACACGGCAATCTGAAACCTTGCCAGCTATGCCTGCATTGGATCTCTCCCCCAAACACCCTCTTCAGAATGCCCCCCTCCCTGTCCTTGTGCAAGATGATGCCCCCTTCCCCATCCACCGCACTTCGAAGAGGCCTTGGTGAGATGTTGGCACATTAAAACAAGCATTGGCATAGCCAATAGGTCTCGCCTTTGGGACCTTATAAGTGTTTAGCCATACAACACTTGATGTTGTTGCACCAAGGATATTGTGCTGGATAACTAAACACTTATAAGGTCCCAAAGGCAAGACCTATTGGTTATGCCAATGCTTGTTTATTTGTATTGAAAATCCATCAGTATCAATTACATATAAATAAAATAGTACAGAAGTCAAGCACAGACGGAAAATATGGATGGTTAAGGTAAGGCTACAGAATTTTTTTTTTTAAATCACATTTATTACAATTTTTGAAGAATTGTGGATAAAGAAAACATCGAATTTGGCTGAAATACAAGGGATGGCGAGATTTAGAGGTGTGATGAAACAAAATCCAGAGAAATGCACATTTAGAAGTGAATATGATGTTGACAGCTCATATTTCTGCCAGAGAATGAAAGAAGATGAGCGTAGGTTATAGTAAGTGGCTCTATGGCCTACACTTCTGATAAAGAATGACTGACATTTAAGGCATGTAATGAAAAGTGAGTCTTGTGCTATGAACGGTACCTGCACTATGGTTTTGATGGTAAATGTTGTAACCAGTGGGAATTTGATAAGACTCTGTTGAATGCACGTGCTTGGATACAAAATGGCCAAGACATCAGAAGATGTTCTAAGATAAAATCTTGGACACATGTTATGCTTGGCACGGCTGCCAAGATAGTCAAGACGTGCCATACAAGATTAAGAGGGTACTGCACCATAGCACTTAATGTTGAGGAAAGGTGTAAATAATGAGGACATTCGAGTGCCTGGAGCCCCTGATGAGGGACTTGAACAAGCAGATATTTCAGCAGGCCATGCTGCCTAAGGGTGGATGGGGTACCCTTGGTGCACAGGAGGCACGGCTGAGCTTAGAGCGTCCTTAAATGTGCTACAGCACTGGATGGGAGTACGACGGTAGGCTCACCAGAGAGCTAGACAGACGAAAGAGTGCAGAAGAACATCAAATAATTAAAAGGAGGACAAGCAAGCTGAACTAGCACAGATCCCAGCCATTCTTACTGCAATACAGTACCTGGGAAATAAACCAAAGTTACACAACAAAGAACAAAACACAATAGACTAAAAGTAACCATTCTGAAGAGAAGAAGCCTTTATCCCAGTTACAGCCTATGATGCAGTATAGCATGTGGCAAAGGGTTACAATGTATAAATTACACAAGTCAACAACTGAGTGTAAAACACTATCGCGATGAGATTCCTAGAACTTTATTGGTTCGGATTTACCCTCGGCCAAATTGGCCTGCTACACAGTATATAACTGCATTATGTTTTGATACCCAGTGAGAAATAATTTTTAAAAGGCTGACTACGGATAACGTGACCCACAAAAGAAAATGATGTCACTATCACTACTACACCGTACCGTGTAATAACGCACTTAAATGTGCAAACATGAAAATAAACTGTGGTGGATTTCCGGAAATATAAAGACGGTAGTTCTCACTCCTCTATACTTGCATAATCTCCAAACGTAAGAGCGAGACGACCATAGTTAAGTATTACGATTCTTACCTGGCTGAGGTTATGCTCTTGATCAGACTTTCCGACTTCTCAGATAATGTTGATGGAATCAGAATTTCCACTGGCTGTAGCCGTAAAATTCTGCTCTCCAACTCGGAGCGCAGATTGGAGTCTTGGAAACTGTCAAAAATAACTTCCCCAGTCGTAGCCTGAACTCCCTGTCAAATAATAAAACAAATGTAAAACACATCAAACCAACTGACTTCTGTAGGAGGTCTTTTAAAAATTAAGCTTATTAGCATTTTTAGAAAAACATTGCAAATATATGAAATAAAGACACATGAGCAACCTAATCTTTTTTTCCTTGACAATTCAAGTTTATTAAAGTGCAGTAAATATTGAGCGGCATTGACTCCAAAGAAATACATGGTATATATATATATATATATATATATATATATATAACTGTACATCTACACTCCACCATCGCGTCCACAAATTGAGATCGAAAAACACATTCACGGGACTCTGTTATTTGGAGGATGCATTATCTTAGTAATCATCTCTCTACAAGTTACTAAGTCTACCTAGACTTTGTCATCCCTGTGGATTAGCCTAATGTGTTGTTTGCGCCCATTCTAACATGTCTTTCTTCCAATTCCTCACCTCGGGGTCCCAGGATACAGTCCAATGAATGGCTATCTGGCATCGTCCTAATACTACCCACATTGTTATCATTCGGGATTCCATTCTTAGTTTCCTCTGTCTCAGTAATATTCCTAAAAAGCACAACTTTATGGTCCCCTCCACATGCACCCCCCACGATATGCAATAGAGCTTGATTCAAATTCAGTAGGTCCTCAGTTTTTTTCAGGTTCCATAGGATATGCGTGTTTTGTGTTGCTAATAACTTTTGCACCGGTTGACAGATCACCACAAAACTTTCCAAGCAAGTGCTCTTTCATGCCTAGTTTGTGAATTGAACGTTTCGGAGGGATCCGTCAAGCAGGGCTAGGAAACAAAAGGGGGCGAGGGCCCAAAACAAAAAATCTCCATACATTTTCCATAGACTTCTTTAAGAAGGGCTACAGCAGTGTCTTGGCAAGAAAACAGGGCGGTCGCACTTTGAGAGTACTCCCGATCTCTCTAGGATCGCCAACATCCTTAATTTCCTCCGGTGCCAAGTACCCAACTAGGGTGCCTCTAGCCTTGCAGTGCCCTTTCTGGCAGTACTTCGGTGACCTAAGAACGTTGGCAGAGGCTGGGGAGATTGCTGGGTGAGATTGAAGAAACTCTTGGAGCTACTTCAATATGGCGGCGAGGAGGCCCACCCGTTAAAGGCTGACTCCGTGTACCTGCTGGGAGGACAGAGATCCGACTGGCACCATCCTCTATACTCCTCCCCAGGGTGGTTTCAGTGTCCTACTGATACCGCTGAGATTTGTGGGGTGGTCTCCACCTAATCAGAGCTCCGGCTGCAACTGAGGGCTCCCAAGGTGAAAATGGGACTCTCGGCACCAGAGCACTAAAATTACTGCTCTGCCCCCGCGGTGGGGGCCGCGGCCCTCTGCGAGCTGCGTGTTTGCCGAGAGAGTGGATGAAAACGGAGATCCGACCGTGGGACATCCTAGTGCCATTGGTGACAATTGAATTCCTGCACCGTCCCTGCGGCAGAAGCCACGGCCCTCAACGAGCCGTGTGCTGAGCGAGAGAGAGTGGACGGGGGTGGAGGTCGACCTGGGGCTTTTCCGGATGATACTGGTGACTGCCACTGGACCGAGGCTGGTCGCTAATAACCGCCCGGTTGCCCGTGACCCTGCGGAGAGCGGGCACCCCCAGCCCCACCGGGTCCACCAGAAATACATGGGGTCTCCGACCCGACGGCTGGCAGATCGGTTGCGCTCTACACGCGGCCCCCAGGCCCGGACTGGCCATAGCGGGCACCGGGCAATCCCCCGATGCGCCGCACGGGTGGGGGCCGGTTTTGGGCCCCTGGGGCCGTTTTTGTTACAGGGCCGTTTTTGCAGCATAGCTGCAAAATCGGCCCTATGACAAAATCGGCAGAAAACCGGCCCGGCAAAGAGCTCGGCGACACCTCCAATCCCCCCACCCCCTCACCCCCCCCGAGTGGGGAGGGGCCGGCCGAGCACTTTGCCAGGGCCGGTTGTGGTTCCCAGTCCGGCCCTGGCGGCCCCCAAGGCCTCTTTGCCGCCGGACTGACGAGGCCCAATGCACACATGAGGTGAGGTGGCAGCAACAAGAGTAGAGCAGATCAAGGTCTTGTCCTCCCGGTGCTGATCCGGATTCCTCTGAACGCCGCCTTCGTGGCCCGGATCTGAGGCCATTGTCTCAGGGGACTGATTGGTCACATTCCTTGTGATCCCGGACTGCGAGACCTGCGACCCGCTGCTGCTTAGGGTCGAACTGCTGCCCGGTGATAGAGCTGTGGTTCCGGGGGGACCACCCAGAGCATGCAGTGCCATCTGAGGGGGCTGCCCTCGAATCCCGTTCTGCCTTCCCTGGAGCGGAGCGGAGGGGGTTGCTGCTTGAGCATCCCAGATCTCTTAAGGAAGGAACCACCTGGAACGATTGAGGCTCTGCGCTGAGTCCTTACATGGTGGTCCCCTATGGTTCCGAAGCGAGAGGAGCGACCTGGCGGTTCTGGTGTCAACGCAGACGAGGAGACGGGGCCTGGGAGTGACAAGAATCCCAGATCGGACATGCCCCGGTGACAGCGGATTGAGGGGGGGAGCCCTGAGGTGGATTGGGGTTACGATATCCGGCCCGTGGTCGGTGGGAAGCAACTCCTGCTTGAGAAGGGAACCTTTGAACAGATCTGGGGTGCTCACGGCTTCCCTTGCCTCGCTGTGTGCGTGTGATGGTCTGTCAGATTCCCCACCCCCGATCCAGATCCAAAACATCTCCACTGGGTCCTTCCGAACTCGTAGACTCGTGGGGCGACTAGGTGTGATCAGGGACATAGTCTGGCGGGCGAGATCATCAGGATTCATTGATCTGCTGAGACACCAGGCTACTCGAGGCTTCTGAGAACTGTGAATCATAGCCTGTGGCGAGGTCAGGCTGCCCCCACCTGAGGTCTAAGCAATCACGGGGAAGGATAGAGGAGCTAAACCCCAATCGACCAAGACCCGGATGGAACAGTACACCACTAACGGTTCTGGCCGCGGAGAGATCCCCCTTCCGCACTCAAGTCATCCCGAAAGCGATCTGGCTACCCTCCTCCAGGCCATCAAGTCTTGCCAAGAATCCATGGAGATCAAGATCAGAGATGTCCGAGTGAATGTGGCCCTCATCTGTCAGGACCTCCGCAACGAGACCTCTCGCATCACAGCAACAGAATTCCGCAACCCGGAAGTTGAGGATGATGTATCCGTCCTCAAGGGGCAAAGTAAAGCAGCTCCTGTCCCACACAGCTGAGCTCCATAGACGGGCAAAGGATGCGGAAAATCGATTGCAAAGAATAATCTCCGCCTGGTGGGCATTCCTGAGGGCAGTGAACCCTCACATAAGTGAATACCTTCGTTGAAGATTGGATTAGGTCCTAGATGCCCCCAAATGCTCTGTACACATGGTTTGTTGCAGAAAGGGCCCACCGGGCACTTGTGCCCAGGCCACCACCAGGAGCCCCACACCGACCAATTATTGCTTGGAAAATGAACTTCAGAGATTGCGATGCCATCCTGCAGGGAGCACGTTCCCGACCAGACTTGGCCTGCAAAGGCCTCAAAGTGATTTTCTTCCTCGATTACACGAAAGAGGGCAAGCTCAGCGAAGATCATACACGCATGTGAAACAGAAGCTACAGGCCCTCAATACCGAATCCTCTTCCCGGCCCGTCTCAAGGTGATATTCCAAAACAAAACGCACTTCTTTGACTCACCAGAAGCGGCTTGTACCTGGGCAACCGAAGAATGTCCAATCCTCCCTTTGAGTGGAGCTACCTGGGCAGAGCCTGGGGGTGAGCCGCGGGCGGACGCAGCTGCGGGCTTTCGTGGACAACGCGCTGGATCCCACAGGTGGCGTAATGCCCGTGGTGCAGCTTCTGCCTCCCCCATTGAAAGGAGCCAATCAGCTGCACCCGGGATACTGCAGACATTCCGTGTGAACGCTGAGACCCAAGATCCGTAGTCGGAGGTGCACTCCACTGCCTCCCGTGACCCTAGTTCCGAGGACACAATTCTTTCACGCAGCCCCCGTATTTGACTGTGCGCACTGTCATTACTAATGCCTTACACTGGAGTTAACAATAATCCCTAACCGAAGAGATATCTTTTGCATTGCCATACAGACGCTCTTGTAGATAGTTGTTCTACACCTTTATTTACCGTTTAGTGGGCGACAGATGCTTCATTTGGGGAAGTATAGGGAGGGGGGTTGGTTGGGAGGTAGGGTAGGGACTCTTTTCCCTGATTCCACTGTTGTTTGCTTGTTCTTCTGCAACACTATGTACAACACTAATGATGCACCCCGTGCGGCCGGCACAAAAGGGTTGTGCACCCCCCGGTTGTCTCTCGAGTCTTGTCATTTAGCTTGTCTGGGCCCCCTAGACCCCGGGCCCCGCACACTACTACCCAAGCAGGATGTCACACCCGTATAGTCAGAGTGAACCCCTTAGAATCCTTTCATGGACCGTCAATGGACTTTTAGATAAAATTAAGCGGACGGCGATTTTAAATTACGCACATCGGGTCCGCCCAGATGTCCTCCTGCTGCAAGAAACCCAACTATTGGGAAATCGGTGTCCCTTCTTGGCAACCCAGGGCTTTGATAGAATATGGAACTCAGGGTTCTCTAGAGGGGCTTGAGGAACGGAAATTCTTCTGCGAGACTCACTCC
Organism: Lissotriton helveticus; assembly: GCF_964261635.1. Lineage (NCBI taxonomy): Eukaryota > Metazoa > Chordata > Amphibia > Caudata > Salamandridae > Lissotriton > Lissotriton helveticus. The sequence continues at coordinate 605,511,530 of NC_136059.1, read as the reverse complement.
CATTCACACGACCCATATGGTTCTAGATCCCCTGGGTCGTTTCACCGCCCTTACAGGCACACCCCTGAATAAAGTAAGTCAGGGCAGACCCATAACCATATTTACACTGAACTGAACCCCCCTATATTCAGATCTCCCAGGCTTGGTTGAGCCCACTCATTGACCTACCAGGGTGAGAGAAAACACCAATGATGAAGCATGTCACCATTTGGAGGGTGAGGTATTTTCTCTTAATACTATTATTATCTCTAACACACAGGCATCAAATAGTTCCTGGGCGTTTTTGCATTCTGTGGTGATTACCAACTATTCTGCCCTGCCTACAAATGTAACATTGTGTGTCCCTCCCATGCCTGGTACCATCCCTCAGATTTCCCCTCACCTCTGAAGCATTATGAAGCAGGCTCCATGGAAAGGGCTCTATGCAAGTTATTGACAGTACAGAGATAAACACACATGATGTTTCCAGATTACCTTAAATAATCCAACACCGCTCTGAAAGCATTACTTACCACTAAGCCAATAACCACATCCCACTTTGACTTCTCTTTCAGGCTATCAGCATTTTCACAGAGGCAAAGTAGATAGTTGTCGGGGAGATCTGAATTTATCTCAACATCTACAGCGTCATCTAGCTTCAACAAAGGGTTCACATTTGGAAAATGTTAAGCAAAATATACTCAACGAATACAGAGACAATACACAGTAAAGACTCGTCATTCTACTAGTAAACATCTTCAATATGCACATACAGAATAGTAATCAGAAACATAAGCTAACTAAGAAGCAACACAAAAACCTGGCTTACACAGTACATCCTTTTGAGTCTTACTTCAAACGAATTTTCAAGAGAAATGCTGTCCAAAGTACACAAACATCGTAATGATAAAAGGTTGATAAGAAGCAAGACCCAGTCAACATAATGTAAGCAGATAATATTGTAAAGTTTACGTATTTAAAATCAGGAACATGTGTTGTATGGCGTTTTAGATTGCGAATGGATTTTCCTGATTCATGCCCTTATATAGGTACAATTCACGTTGCTCTTATATAGGCATAGAAATCAAGCCCTTATTTAGGCATAGCCCATGTTACCCAAATACAGGCATGGCTACTTTCATCCGTTCACCAAACGTCAACGATTTCTTGGAAAACCAGCTTAAGGCGTTAGGGACTTTCCCTTGCTTGAATATTGATTTCTCCAAAAACTCAGTTACTTTACAATGAACAACTATTCCCCAGGGGTTCATTCATGACGTTCCTATGCCCGACTTTACGTCAAACATGGCAATTCTAAACACCTTCAAGGTATAAATATACCTTCACTTGCTATAGAAAAGCACAGTGGTTTGGAGCAGTTTGACGACCTACTTGCCCGACGCAGCTCGCTACAGCAAGTGCCGAAGGAAGCCGACTCTCCAGTTGACGCACTCATCAGGAAGCTGCCCTCCTCTGCTGAGAATCCAGCTCCAGTGTTTCTGACTCCCCTTGCGGGGTATTGGGAAATCGAGTCCCGAGAAAGAGATACCAGACCTCCTTCATTCTAAACAAGGTATGGAGCTGATTAGAACCTAGAGAAACCTTTGGCAGATTCTTGGCAAAACTAAACCTATGCAAAAGACCATACTTACTTCCTCCCTCATACTAGACATAGGTTAGGTACATTGGGGTAGGCGTATTTTAGAAGCACCAGTTGAGTATTTTATTCTATGTTATTTATGTATGTATTTTTATATGGTTTAGAAACCATACAATGCTCTTACAATATTACTTTATAATACTATTCAAGCTGTACGCAATATACTTTGCATTCTGTCTAATGATTGTAGCAGTTCACCTCTCTTACATGAGAAAGAACTGTCCAATAAACCTTTTATTGAAAAAGCCTGTCTCTCTATTTCTCTGCAACTCTGTAGAAACGAAGCATGCATGATTGACTGAGTGAACTAGTTATCTATTGTTTCCACAACTCTGAAAGATATATTCTTATTCTTGGGAAACAAAGTTGTCATGTTTATGCGGTTGTCAGAAACTAATCCCTTCTTGTGTATTCAAGAAAGTTTCTAGTGACCTCTGAGCTAGCTGGCACTCACTATTTAGTTTAGTATATTCAATAGAGACCTATTGACTTAAGCCCTACATTACATCTATAGGATATATTATCCCAATGCGTAGAGCCTATTGGGAATATAGGAACTACACTACACATGATCATTAAGCATAGCAAAGACAGCTCTACAGAGACAAACGACAGAGCTGGAAGACCGAAACCGGTGTGATAATATAAGAATCCTAGGAGTCCCGGAGGGGGCAGAGGAGGACACGGGATCATGAATGGCCTTTCTCGAGATCATGATACCAACAATAACTAACCTCAGGCTCGACCACCCTTTGAGCTAGACAGGGCCCACATAGTCCCTACATTTCTAGCGGCAACAAAGACCGGAGCCCGCCCGATAATATGTAAACCGCTGAGATCAACTATGCATGGAAAAACCACCAAATCATGTGGAATAGACATAAGAGAATCATAATGCAAGACTACTCCAAGCCCACAGTAGACATCAGAAAGGGTTTCTTAGCCCTACGAGACAGTCTGAAGAAGAAGAACATACTGTTCTCATTCATCGGCCCATTCAGATTCAGGATAACAGACAGGGGGATACACGCATCTTCGAACACCCAAAAGAGCTAAAGAACTACCTCGAAGGTCCAACCCCGCAGGAGTTAGAGACCTCCCAACCAGGCAACAGCAAGAGAAGGGCCTCGCCTTAGCTCGGTGCAGAGTGACCCATCTTTAACTCAACAACCTTATCAAAAGACAATACCCATGGAACAATATCTACCTCATAAATTATGTCATGACCTACCTCAATATCAACCACCATGCACTGAACACATACCTACCTCAAGAGTACAGTGAAACGAGAATAAAGCAACGTGCAACCGAGAAGTCAACAACCTTAGGGAGCGAAGGAAGTGACGCGAAACTAAAGAATAAGAATTCAGCAACGAGTCCCCAACGAGAGTCCCACTAGGTCGGCTAACGGGCCAATTGATGAACAATGCCTGGAAGCTAGGAAAACACCTGCGGTAAAATTCCGTAAAAGGATCGACCCTCCCACCAGAGACTCAGAACCTGGAACAACACGATTGGACACCGGCACCATATCCTTTTGTTCATGTAACTACGTACTTTGGGGCCAACAAATGTCAATGACATTGGGTAGAGGCAAGGGGGGAGGAGGGGAAAGAACAGCGACTGAAAGAAGGGGAAACACAGGCAATAAGCATGCAGGAGGAAAGAGATACCCCCGCCTTTCCTCCCCACCCCACTAACAGCCAAGACGAAGCCAGAAAGGTCAAAAGCAAAGAGGGGTGGGGGGGATAATAAAACTTTACCTGGCCCAAACATAGCAGGAAAAGGGTAGAAAGGGGCAAAGTCATAGCACAGTATTGTACCACAACAAACCGCCAATCTCAGGAAGTCGGACCGGAGACCTTGTCGTCGCTTCTTTACGCCATGTTGCACTGCCATCAGCACGGCTGTGCAACATGTTTAAAAAACATAAAACAAAGTAAAATAGCACACGCATCCGTACAAACTATTTAGCTTTGTTTGAGGTTTTCTGTGGGGGACAGGGTGACTTGGAGGGGGCAGAGGGAACTGCAAGAGATCAGCAACACAAAGGGGAGCGGGGGTTGTGCGGGGTGAAGCAACACGAGGGAGGCTGAAGGGGCAGTAACAGCAGAGGGATTGCGGGGGCTAGCAACACAAGGGAGCTGAGATGGAGGACGGAGAGATCAGAAACACAATGAAGGGCAGGGGGCAAGCAACAATATGGAGGTGTGGAGGAGGAAAGGAACAGTAACAACGATGAGGGTGAGGCAATTGTGGGGGGCAAGCAACACAAGGGAGTTGTGGGGGAGGGAGCAGCAACACAACAAAGGGCAGGAGTGCGGGGCAAGCAACATGAGTGAGGTGTAGAAGAGGGAGGAAACCACAACACAATAGAGGGCAAGTGGATTACAGGGGGTAAGCAACACAAGGGAGGTGTGAGGAAGAGAGCAGCAATACAACGTAGAACAGACAGTGGCAAGAGCATGGACGGTGGAAAGAGGATGGGTCTGGACACACATGCACTCTTACAGAGTGCAAAAAAAGTACCTGCAGGAGTTTGCGGCCTGTGGAAGGACACTGGCGGCAGACAGGAAACTGTAGTTTGTCCATGATCCACGGCAGGGACAAACACTTGAAGACCCAGCAGGAAGTAGGAGGCTGTGACCAATAAGAAGAAAGAGGTGACGTCGGAGCCAACCAATGGTAAGTAATGTTAAGTATTAGGCTGGCTCTAACCTAATTTGTAAGTCTTTTTATTTTTTAACAAAAGATTTTGCATGTGCGCTGTTCAGGAGAAACCTAAAAAGAAATCCTGATTGGTTAATAAATAATGAAGCCGCCAACATCAGCCACACCACTAGATGGAGCCAGATTCTGTTGCCCCCTGAAAAAGGAAAACTCTTTCTTATAAAGAACATTTATTTATACTTAGAACAAGGTGGGGGAAACGCATTACTTTTTTCACCCAAGAACCACAAAAGATTCTGACACGCCTGGTCATAAGACTGACTGCAGTTTCTTTCGAAATAGTTGTTTCAGGACAGATAGTAAGGGGTAGGAGGGCTTTGCTTCAGTACTAGTAGGACCGTTTTTTCATTTAGATCTTTTTATGATCTTATAAAATTATCAAAACAGGGTCTCTCCTTAACAAGGAATAGGTATATTTTAATGAGAACAGGAGGATTTTATTATTGCGATTATTAAGGAAGCTAAGATCTCAGAGTGGAGCAGCGCTGATCTAAATCCCAGGTTACCAAGTTCATTCCATTAAGCCTCAAGGAGGACATACTAAATGAAGTCTTTCAAGACAAGGGTACTAGTATATGGCGATGAGTCGGGACTCTGCCTGTTCTAGTAGGATTAACTTTGACATCAGGAGAAAAATGGTTGACATAGGAAGCAAAGGAAAAGGACGAGCTCTCCACCATTCAGCATTGGGAGTGGTCTACATTTGAGGTTACTGTGCGAAATTAAAACTGGAAGTGAAGGCTCTAATTTCTTAACGCAGAAGGTCAGTGCTAAAACCGTGCAAATCAGACTGCCACATACTGGAAAGAAATGAACATTGAAGAAGAAATAAACATGAAAATAAATATATATCATTAAATGTAAATCGTTTAAAAAAGGATATCTTCTCCAATAAGAGTAGACTTGGTGTAAAGTGCAGTCAACTGTCGCGCAAATAATGCACTTTTGTTTTCTCCAGCTGCTTTCAATGCTGCCGTCTCGGTTTGCTTTACAACTCCCACCTGCAACAGAAAATGAGCTACATCACTCTCTGGAAAAAATGCAACAAATATGATCCTCAGAGTTGAAGATAAAATATGAAAAAATACCAAAATCCAGCAGAGATCAACTTGCGCCACTTTAAAAATGAGGAAACTGGTGTGTTCCAAGTCAATCTGTTACACAATCATACCTAGCTGGCATGCTACATTCATTCTTTCTAACCCATCTTCACGTAATAAAAAAACACCCTGAGGCAGCAAGAACAATAATCTGCATTTTAGCACAGCATGCAGCTCCATTATGAGGTTCGAAAAAGCAAACCTACCATAAGATGTTGTATGAATACCACTGCAAGTCACTACTGTATGAAATTAGGTGTTTGCCCGGACAACCACCGTGGACAAGCATCATTATGGAACAATCTAGATATAGTTATCAGCTACCTACATCCTACTTCTTCTGCACAACACTACTGCCAATCAATACAAAGCATAGAAATGTATATATAATTCATGTTTTAAAATGTTTTTCATCTGTAACACTGGTTTTCCATGTTGATATGTGGTATCGATGCAACCAGTCACACTCTACAGTCCATGGACACAAAGGAAGCCGCAGTGGGGAAAACTTGGAAAATGTCCAATGGCCGATCAACAAAATGATCTGTAAATTGTATCAACTGCAAGAGAGTCTTTAGGTTCCTGTCTTTGATGAAAGTCTTCTTAAATGCTAAAACCAATTACAGATTTAACAGATACATAACCAGTGCATTAACCATTTAGATAACCCTCCTCATCATTTCCATTCCTTCCGGAGTATTAACACTTGGGCATATTTTTTGTCCGCTGCAAAGAGCATACGTTAGCGTTGAGTCCTTCTGCAATGTCACACAAAAGTATGGTCCCTTTAACAGATTCTTGTGCTGCTTATGTAGCCACTCTGTGCTCCACTGCGTCAACTACAATTAGCATCAGCATTTGTATCCTGTCACTCACCAAGGTCTTCGTCGACTTTACCACTCATAGACTTACTCTACGGCTTCAATGTATAACCATGTCAACGTCCTACTGAAATCCCCGTATATCACTCTAACAGCCCTACCATAATGCATGTTCTGAAATATAGTCTTCTACTTAGTTTTTCTAGCATAACCAAGTCGTTATAAAATGTGGCAGCTGTGAATCCTGAAATAGTTTCTTCAAGATATTACACTATTCTTTCTTCCCTATTTTTCATGAATATCCCACCTCTGTGGCAAGGATTACATGTCTATACCTTGCCAGTGTCCTGACTGGTTCCACATCTGTCCCCCTGCACTAGTTCTGTATCTGTATGTCTTACAAAAAGGTGCCACTGATTCTCCCTAATATTCTTGGATGTAACTCGTTGACTGAATGGCCTTTTACATCTTCTGCTCAGCTTACATCAGTACAATCGTTCCCTTGAAATAGACTCTTATCGCCTGTTCCTTTCTTATTTACGCCATTCCTCCAATAATGAAGATATTCTATTCACACGATATTTCCTTCCTCTCTCTAGCCCTACAAATTCACCCTTTTATTTCCTGATATTGGTTAAGTACAGAACCAAAACGTTTTTGATTTCTTACTTTTTTCCCCCCTTCTGTTTAGATTGAAGACCCCCCATCTCCAAATTAATTTTCTGATGTGCTGGTGCTGCTTGACCTCAGCGCTGCTTTCGATACCGTCACCCACTCTTTGCTCCTGGGATGCCTCAAAAAAGGAGGGCTGGACAAATGGGCCTTAGAATGGATGAGATCCTTCTTACAAGATCGGAGCTTCCAAGTGTCTCAGAGGCAGTTCTACTCGAAAAGCATCAGGCTGACACAAGGAGTGCCCCAGGGGTCTATGCTTAGTCCCACCGTTTTCAATTTATATATGTCCCCCCTAGCAGACCTAATTGCAAAATACGACATTAGTGTTGTGTCATATGTGGATGACACGCAATTAGTGGTATCCCTATCACAAGCCCATGACAAGGCAGCCACCGATTTCTCCACCTGCTTACAGGAGCTAGAGGTCTGGATGGCTAAAAATTGCCTTAAATTGAATGGAAACAAGACCGAGGTTCTAATAGTTGGCAGGACTCCGTCTATATGGACCTCAAGGTGGTGGCCCCAGTCCCTGGGCTCCAACCCCTCTCCCAAGGAACAGGTTAAGAACTTGGGGATATGGTTGGACCCAAAACTTTCCTTCCACTACCACACCAGGGTGGTTGCCGGAAAATGTTTCGGAATAATGAAGGTCCTCTGGAAGACACTAGATGTGCCCCCTGCAGCCGCCAGAAAAAAGCTGGTCCATGCACTGGTGACATCGCGCCTGGACTACGGGAATGCGTTGTACCTTGAGGCAAATAGGAGGTGTGTTCAAAGACTGCAAGGCATTCAAAATGCGGCAGCTCGCCTTGTTCTGAGGCTGCCCAGAAGAGCTCTATCCAAGAAAGCTCTCGCAACGCTACACTGGCTCCCGGTAAGGGAGAGAATGGTGTTCAAAATACTATGCATTAGTCACCGCATCCTGCAGGGAGAGGGCCCTAGCTACCTCTACAATCTACTGACCCCTTACATACCTACCAGGGCTCTGAGATCTGTCGGAACAGGAAGGGTAGAACTACCAGTAATCAAAAGAGCGCGGAGGAGGGGGGGGGGGGGGAGATCTTTCAGATGGATGGCTGCTAAACTCTGGAATGACCTTCCGCAGTCACTCAGGTGTGAACCATCAGAGGGGATTTTCCGATGGTTTTTTTTTTTAAAACATGGCTCTTCCACATATATTGCCTCTGTGAGGTACGGTTTTCATCCTGCGCGATTTGCCCAGGGACGGGTAACTAGCTGCAGCGCTGGGAGATACTGGGTAGTATAACCATGCGCTTTAGAAACTCATTTATTATTATTATTTCTTTAGTTGAGACTCCTTGCTGTTCCTAGGAGCCAGGCTTTTGTGCTTACTATTTCTGCCGCAGTAGTTGAAAACCATAGTGTATTTTATTATAGTACACTTTTTATTTACCTGGTATTGAGGTTCCATGCATAAAAATGGTTCACGTTTCCTTTGTATATCTTCTGCGGCCTGCGAATACTAGGCCTATTCTAGCTCAATTTTATATAGCCCCTCATATTTGTAAGTTGGAATTTCTAATCTTGACAACAGTTGCAATTGTATGGAAAGCCACTGCAACTGTCTTCTGATCTCAGCTCCGTTGCCAATGAAAACAGAAGTCACATTTTACCCATCTTAAGAACCAGATCTAAAAACTCCGCATCATGTGTTGCTTCAGTTCTAACTTTCTAATGCCCCCTTCAGGGAGGATCACATGCATCTTCTTCAAGGTTCAATCGCCAATGGCACGCTCCCCAGGACATTGGGAAGCTAACACTCAGCTCAATCTAGTAGCACCCCCTGGTTTGATATCTTGTTTTGGTTCTGACTAGCACTTACATGCTGTGGTTTTTTATGTAACATTTTATTGTTTTTATCAAATAGTACAGTGAAAGACGAGGCCAACAAATAGGAGTGGCTTGAGCAGTGCTTTAAATGGAAAAAAGTGCAGGTTCTCACCAAAAGGAGCGGTGGAATGAGGATGGAGTGTGGGGCGGGAATAGGGGTGGTGCTAAGAGCGGGACAAGGGGCAGGGAAAGGTTTTCGACCTTTCCAAGCGTTGTATGCAAAAACTCTGCATGCACTGTAAGACTGTCGGATGTATCTGTCCAATAGTTATGACACTGATAACTATAACATAGCACTTACTAGTAAGAGTTTATTACTACCCAAAGTAACCCTCTTTTATAGCAACCTTAAAATAACAAGAGCTTGAGGAAAAAAACTGTAAGGTTCCAAATGTATGCCTTGTCATTTACATGCAGCTCCTTGATGCATGGTCATAACTCACTAACCAGGAAGAATTTTAACTTGTGACCTGCAGATAATACAAGGATCTCTGCAACAATAACTGTAACCAACTGAGCTATCAACAGAAAAACAAATCTGTTGCATGCATGCTGGGCTTTCCAACAAGCATGCAATTTTATGGTGAGTTGAACCTTTGATTAGTATGGACTCAGATCTTTCCAGCAAGTGCCTTAACCACTGCTGCATATTATTTCTACTTCAGGCATCAGAAGGGCCTCTAGTGTAGAGGATACATACTCCACTAGGATGGATCTTATCCGTCATCTAAACCGGTGTTAAGAAACAGAAGATTCACTGACAGCCGAGATGAATGAATGGAGCCCACGTCAGAAGCAGTGCCCTAAAAGTATTCCTTATTCACTATAAAAAGCCAAAACTATGGTCATTGTTATTTGGTTATATGGATGATGTGTGTGTATACCAAACAAAACATATGGACAGAGGCGATTGGTAGTTCCCAAGTGGCTCAATATTAAGTGACATTTATGTTTAACCAGTTTTTGAATTTTGACATCAAACCTTTGCATGCTGGAATTTTTAAAAACTCTTACTTATAATGAGTAAAGGAAACTACAAGTTCCAGGATGCAAAAGCATTGCCAGTTAAACAAGACGTTGTGGGGTTTTAATGATTTTAAATGTACCAAACCACTCTGTAAAAAGTACAAAAATAAATAAAGTTTTGCCTTTAAAGTATTTTTTTCTTTGAGGTTAATCATAAAATGGAGAGTAGCGCAGGGATATATATGCAAGTAAATAGGTTTAATTTAAATTGCTGATGGGTTACAATTTTCAGTCATTTAAAACAACAGACATGCTAAAAATCTGTATTGCACTGATCTAGGTGCCATGCCGCACTACCCATTGGGTTTTACTCACCCCTCAATCCCCACTGTGAAAGATCAAAGGGTAAACCGAACAATCTGCTGCTACACCCCTGCTCTAACAACCTTCTGAGTAGCACATTCAGATCGTTGAGTCCTGGTATCAAGTGCTGCTTTTCTGGCACCCTTGTCCCATGCTCAGCCCAGGCCTTCACGGTGAATCAGTGCAGGATGTGTGGAAGGTGGCGAGAGGTACAAGATTCCGAGCAGACCACCACCTGCATCAAGTCCTGGCCTCTATGAGTACAAATACTCTCCTAGTCCGAGGAGAAGAACCGGTATTCAAGGGAAGAAAATTAAAAAGTGCCGGCACTCAGTACCAGTGGGTGCAGGCCAATTTAGAGGCACCAGGCTTGAGTAAATGAACCACAGCTTTGTCATTACCAATTTAATCCCACAGATCGTCCATTCGGCACACATCAAACAACCACTATTATTATATCCGTGCTCCCCTTCTCCACCCACCTGTACATGGGTCAGCAGTGTCTGTTCAAATTCCCTCGTCCCGGGTGTGACGTGGGCTATCAGTTCTTTATAGGGTAATGTTCATATAGTCGCACCACGCAGCCCATATTTTGTACTATTTTTGGGGGCAACCCCTGGCTTTGTAGATGGGTTTTACAGAGTACCATATTTGAAACCACTGACACACCAATACCAGTGACTACATACCCACTCACTCACAGATTCCTGAGTCTACACACACAACTACCCATTCAACAACAGAATCACTTATACATGCAGTCACTAATTAATAGAACACTATCAAATGCACTTATAGACATTGACACATCAGCAGTCATCTTAATCAGTTATGCAGTCATCCTACTCACTCAAGAAAAAAATTAATCACACTTACATTTACTCACTTACACAATTATACACACACCTCATTTATTCAAACACAGTAACTCACAGGTTAATATGCTAAAAAATCACCATTACAATTATACACTCATTCATATAGTTACTCTCACAATGCCTTTTATTTTTTTGCTTTGTTGAAGAGGTACAACTAAAACATATATGCGCTGACCAACACACAAATAAATACACTCAGTGACCCAAACAACTGTTTCCACATGCACTCTTAAACCTATACACCTAGTCAATCAACCATTCACGCATCTATGTATAGTTACACACACCCAATCCAACCACACACAAACTCAGTGTCCCATACAAATACTCACCCAACTAATCAATAACTAATATGCACACTCATGTACTTAGTGACCATCTGATGCAGCATGTTATACAACAGAGACAGTGATGCACACATTCACATAGTTTAGTTACTAATCCATGTATTAAGTGAGACCCTTTTAATTACTCACTTAGACAGTCAGACAGCTACTAAATCCTCCATCGAGACAGTTATATATCCACTCAATCTTCAATACAGATTGGCATATATATGTATATATATATATACATATATATATATATATATATACATATATATAAATGTCACGGGGGCTCTGCCGAGGACGAGCGGGGTGAGGACTTTAATGGGTGTTCGTTTCCACCCCGTCCACAGGACCCCTACGGCTTCTTTAATGCGGCTTGGATTTCCCGGGGGCGGAGACCTCGGACCTGACGTCATCCCCAGGGAGGCTGGCAGACCCGGAAGGGGCGGATAAAGCTGTCCCAGCGGAAAACGGAAGTGCGAGAGCTGAAGGATGTGTTGGGGTTGGGAAACAGGAGCTGGAGGAGAATATGAGTGAAGCAGAAAAGGGAGCGGACGAAACCGGAGACTTTGGATCCAGAAGGACCGAAGAGCCAGGAGGCCAACGAGACCGTGACTCGCCCCGCCACACTTCTGGAGAAGTGTGGCTGGACAAGGTACGAAGCGTATACTGCGCTTTGCATTTCCACAGGGAGGGACAGGGTAGAGGACGGCTGGGGGAGCTCACGGGGCTGTATTATTTTCCTTCGCACACCCCCCTTATCCGTGCTATTTTTGTTTTTGGATGAGAATTCAGTGGTAGCCCCTGTGATCCCCCCCCCTTCTTACAACTTGTGTCCCGTGGGCCAAAACTTAAAACTCTATGGTCTCTTTTCTTTTTTTTCGCATTGGAGACGAGACGAAGACCCTTGTTCCCTGGAGCACCGAAGCCTCGTCAAGACCTTAGATCCAGAAATCATCAGCCCCCGCAAAACCCCGAAGCAAGCCAGATATCACCCTAGCAAACATCCGATGGATGTTACGTTGTTTTGAATTCTTTAATAAATATCATAAAGACTACATCGTTTCGACAGTCATTCTGTCGCAGCTCATGGCTGTCCTGGGACAGGGAAGAACCGCTGCCCCCCCTTCCCAGGACAGTCGTTCACCTACAGAAGTACACCCCGGGGGTGACCCCTTGGCATTCTTCTTAAACTTTGAGAGGGCTGCTAGGGCCAGCGCTTGTTCCAGGGATAGGTGGCCTTTTTACCTCGCCCCCCTTCTAACTGGAGAGGCTCAGGCGGCCTATTAGATGGTGAATAAGGACGGTATGGCCACCTATGCGGTGGTAAAGCAATACATTTTAGACCATCTGGGAGTGGACGAGGAGACCCACAGACTGCGATTCCGCCAAGAACGCGGGACCCCAGGAGATGTCCCCAAAACCTTGTTCTATAAACTTAAAGGAGCCGCTGATCTATGGCTCAAGCCACAGGACTCCACCGTGGAAGAGGTCATGAATAAAATCTACCTTGAACAGTTCTTAGAGGCACTTCCCTATGGCACGCAGCGTTGGTTAAAACACACCGGGCTGACGCTAGAACATGCCATTGAGATGGCTACCTCTTATGCCCGGGCCCAAGGACGAACACCCCCAAAGGAGCCGGAGAAAAACACCAAATATGCAACATCAGGGAAGTCAGACAAACGTTTCGTAAAAGGGGTAGCTGAACTTCCGCGACCCCGGATCTCCCGACCAGACATTCCCCCTGCCTCAGGACCCCAGTGCTACGACTGCGGAGAGTTGGGGCACATAGCACGTTACTGCCGCAAGAAAAGGGAAAAAGACAAAGAACCCATGGACGTAAGCTATGCGCCCCACTCTATTCTATACGCCCATGAAACCGGGCCAGTGTTTTACGTGAGTGTAACTATAAATGGAAGGGTTGTAAGGGCTTTACTGGACACGGGCTGCTAACACTCAGTGGTGAGGCAGGAATTAGTCACCCCTTCTTGTTTTTTGCCAGGGTGGACTGTTCATATCAGGTGTGTACATGGGGATATCAAGGAGTACCCCCTGGCTCAATGGTTAGAGCGGCAGACTCTGATGCAGACCCTGATGCAGAGGTCTAGCCCGGGACCAGGGTTCAATTCCCCGCCTCGGCGGGTCTTGGGCTCAAAATTCCACGGACCTGATATTTCTCGCCTCGGTGCCTATTCCAATCATGGAGTCCCACTCTGCAACTCTGGGCAATAGATTGCTTAATCTCCACAACGGCCCCCACAACGCTAAGGATGCCTGGCCTCCACCTTCGGGGTGCCCAGGAGTGGACACCTCACAGGGAAAGCCAGGATGGGTTCCACAGCGGTATTCGTACAAGCACCTTGAGACCCTTGCGGGTGAGTAGTGCGCTATACAAGTATCAATTTACATTTTATAGCGACTCAGGGACGGAGACAGAGGTGGTGGTTGGGGTATTGGCAACTCTCCCCGAACCCGTGATCATAGGGATTGACAATCCAGGCTTTAGCTCCCTTTTGTATGACACCCTTAGAAAAACCAATAAGCTTAATGACACCCTTCTTGCCTCCGAATCCTGGGCTAGGGATACCCATTTTAGGACGTCCCAACTAAACGACGCTAGCCTCACCAACGCCTGGCAAAACGCTTGTGACGGACAGGAACCCTTGACCAGAACTTATCCCACCTTTATTGAACAGAATGGACTCCTTTATAGACTAGCCAAACCAGATGGGGTCCCTCAGCTGTTGGTTCCTGCCGAGTTTAGACAGCAGATCCTTTTTTTCGCTCATGCACATCTACTGGCAGGTCACTCCGGGGACGAAAAGACAGGGCAGGCCATACTACAACACTTCTTCTGGCCAGGAGTATATGCCCAAACCCAAAAGTACTGCCAGGAGTGCCAGATCTGCCAGCGACGTAATCCTTACGTCCCTCCCGCGGTACCCTTGAATCCCTTGCCCATCATAGGTAGACAGTTTGACCGCTTGGGAATGGATCTCACTGGACCCTTGCCTAAGTCAGGTCGGGGACACCAATACGCCCTAGTGTTGGTCGATTATGCCACTCGTTACCCGGAGGCTTTTCCTCTCCGGGCAGCCACCTCCTCCGTTATAGCCCAAAGACCAATAGAGTTGTTTTCACGCATGGGGTTCCCCAGGGAGATCATTACTGATCAAGGCACGCCTTTCGTGTCTCGTTTGATGAGGCAAGTGTTTAAGCAATTGCGGATTAAACATATAAAAACCTCTGTTTACCATCCCCAGACAGACGGTCTAGTCAATCGGTAGCCTAAAGCTCACCTTGAAAAAGCTTTTGTCTGGGGATGGTAAAAACTGGGACCAGCTATTGCCGCTGGCCCTTTTTGTTCTCCGTAGTCAAACCGAAGCCAGCTTAGGAACCTCTCCTTTCGAGCTGCTGTTTGGTCGGAGCCCTAGGACCTTGTTGGAAATCACAAAGGATAGTTGGGAAAGAGAGGGGGCGCAGGAAGCCGAGGCTTTATTGGACTATACCCGTCAGTTACAAACAAGGCTCCATGAACTTAGAACCCTAGCCCATGACCATCTAGTCTTAGCACAGGTAAAACAGAAAGCGTTCTACGATAAAGGAAAGAAGTGGAGGGAGTTAAGCATCTGTGACTGGGTCTTGGTCCTGTTGCTCACCTCCACCCACAAATTAAAAAAAGAGTGGCAAGGCCCATATAAAGTAATCCGAAAAATAGGGCGAACCACTTACCTGCTGCAGTTATCCGGAAACAAGACCCAAATGTATCATATCAATCTGTTAAAGAAGTGGTTGGATAAACCCCCCCCAGGCAGTTCACACAGCATCTACCACTTCATCATCTCCTCATACCGTTTATGATACCCCCATCAACCCAGGCCTCTCTGTCTCACAGAAAGAAGAAATCCTTTCTCTCCTTCTCCGCTATTCATACGTGTTCTCCGATCAGCCAGGAAGAACCCAACTCGCAGTACACTCCATCCCCACACCGCCGGGTGTTGTAGTTAAGCAAAAACCCTACCGCATACCCGAAGCCCGACGACTTGCCTTTCAGGTCAAGGTAAACCAAATGCTGCGGTCAGGAGTGGTTGTCCCGTCACACAGCAATTGGTGTTCGCTGGTGGTCCTTGTGCCAAAACCGGATGGCAGCATCAGGTTTTGCATTGACTTCAGGGCCGTAAATAGAGTTTCCAAGCAAGACGCCTATCCCCTCCCTCGAGTGGATGAATTACTAGAATGCCTTGGTGATGCCAAATACATCACTACAATCGACCTCACCAAGGGATACTGGCAGATTCCTCTAGACCCTGCCGATCAAGAGAAGACCGCATTTTCCACTCCTTCCGGTCACTTCCACTTCACCGTACTCCCTTTTGGGTTGCACGGAGCGCCTGCAGCTTTTCAAAGGGCCATGGATACCTTGCTATCCACTCACTGAGACTACTCCTCAGCCTATTTAGACGACATTGTTGTCTTCAGTAAGACATGGGAGAACCACACTGAACATCTGAATAGCATCCTCTCTAGTCTTAAAACAGCAGGGTTCCATATTAACGCTAAGAAATCCTGAGTCGCCTTTAGAAAGGTGAAATACCTAGGTTAATGTCTGGGGGACGGGCATGTGGAACCCCAAATAGAAAAGATTGAAGCCATTCAGGCTGTTCCGTACCCCAAAACCAAAAGAGATCTTGGGGCCTTTCTGGGCCTAGTGGGGTATTATCGCAGGTTCATATCCCGATTTGCTGATCTAGCAGGACCCCTCACTGATCTTTTGCGTAAAACCCACACCTCTCCCCGGTTGCCAGCCCACTCTGACAGGGAAGCCAATGTGTTCCAAGCATTAAAAAACGCCCTTACATCCTCCCCTGTACTGGTGTTCCCAGACTTCCATAGACCTTTCATCCTCCAGACAGATGCCTCGGGGGTTGGGATTGGGGCGGTTCTATCACAGCAGGATGAGGGGGGTCTCGAAAGACCCATACTGTTCATCAGCAGAAATTGTTCCCCAGAGAACAAGCATACTTGTCCACTATCTGGAAGGCAGGCCATTCATACTGTATACGGACCATGCCCCGCTGACCTGGCTCCAACGAAACCGTGGTCACAATGAACGCATCCTGCGATAGTTTTAGGCACTCTAACCCTACCAAATAGAAGTCCGTCATCGGAAAAGCGTGGATCAGGGGAATGCTGACTTCCTTTCTCGCTTTCCGCTTTCCCCCGATTGGGGAAATCCCGGGGGAGGGATGTGTCACGGGGGCTCTGCCGAGGACGGGCGGGGTGAGGACTTTAATGGGTGTTAGTTTCCACCCCGTCCACAGGACCCCTACGGCCCCTTTAATGCGGCTTGGACTTCCCCGGGGGCGGAGACCTCGGACCGGACGTCATCCCCAGTGAGGCTGGCAGACCCGGAAGGGGCGGATAAACTGTCCCAGCGGAATACGGAAGTGCGAGAGCCGGAGGACGTGTTGGCGTTGGGAAACAGGAGCTGGAGGAGAATACGAGCGAAGCGGAAAGGAGAGCGGACGAAACCTGAGATTTTGGATCGAGAAGGACCGAAGAGACAGGAGGCCAACGAGACCGCGACTCGCCCCGCCAAACTTCTGGAGAAGTGTGGCTGGACAAGGTACGAAAGCGTATACTACGCTTTGCATTTCCACGGGGAGGGACAGGGTAGAGGACGGCTGGGAGAGGTCACTGGGCTGTATTCCTTTCCTTCGCTCACCCCCCTTATCTGTGCTATTTTTGTTTTTGGATGAGAACTCGGTGGTAGCCCCTGGTGATCCCACACACACCCCCCCTTCTTACAACTTGTGTCCCGTGGGCCCAAACTTAAAACTCTATGGTCTCTTTTCTTTTTTTTTTTTCCCGCATTGGAGACGAGACGAAGACCCTTGTTCCCTGGAGCACCGAAGCCTCGTCAAGACCTCAGATCCAGAAATCATCAGTCCCCGCAAAACCCCGAAGCAAGCCAAATATCACCCTAGCAAACATTGGATGGATGTTACGTTGTTTTGAATTCTTTAATAAATTTCATAAAGACTACATTGTTTCGTCAGTCATTCTGTTGCCGCTTCGACCCCACCCCCCTATATCCCGGCGACAATACATATTTAAATTTCAAACTAAACCACATTCATTGGATGATGTGTCATCAGTGATGTCATTTCAGATGTCATCAGTGATGTCATCAGTGATGTCACTGACCATGTCATGAATGATGTAATATGTGACATCATCAGCAGTGCATTGCGGGTGCGCGAGTTATAGTTAGCAGAACTAACTATAATGGAGGAATTTCTATGGTTTTGTACGAGTGAAATGTCCAGCTAACTATAACACCCATGAAACCTATGGTTCTTTCTGTGAATATATATATATATATATATATATATATATATACACGTTTGTCCACTTGGACACACCACCAGCAGCACTCACCTGGCTGTTGCATTATGGACCCTGCAGTTCCGACGAGCGGCAGGTTGCGTGATTTCACTCCATTGGTGGGCGTGGCGCCTATCTACAAATAGGATTGCGGCATGGACTACTTTTTCGAGCAGCAGAGTCGCCCGAACACTTTCACTGGCATCTGAGGAAGGCCTAATCCAGGCCGAAATGCATTATGCCCAACTACAGCTTTAAATAAATGGTGTCTCCTGTTTCCCCGCTGAGGTCTCTGCTTCTGCTAATTTTGGGAGAAGATGGTGTTTCATATATATATATATATATATATATATATATATATATATATATATATCAGCTCCACTCCTTCAATTTACACCCATCCGGGTTAGAAGAAAACAGCACTCGCGGGGTTTCAGCTTCAGCAAAGGTTTATTCCAAACAAACGCGTTTCGGGACAAGATCCCTTCGTCAGTGTTTACAAGTGAACGCGCAGCACGGTACCATTATATGGATTCACTAAGGGTCATTACCACAAACATAGGACTGCAACAAACGATCATATTTGCGCGCCATCTTTAAAAGTGCATTTCGTTATTAACGAAAACATTTTTACACTATGCAATACCAATTCTGTTTTTCTCACAGCTAATCATGCTGTATATCGGCACAAACGTAACTAGCAAGGAAGTACGATCCGATGTTACGCAATCAAAAGAGCCTATTTGAACTGGTCGCCTGGACATGATTCTCCTGAGAAACCATGTCGTATATCTTACAACATCGTAATTAATACGCTATAATCGTATAGATATCAAGTACATTTCTGGTTTCTATCTTGCCGTGTATCGGCAATTGCAGCCTGTAATATGGCCGCAAAAATCTCCAAATGGTAGGATACGTGCAGACAATTGACCAAATACAAAAAGCTCTAAACAATTTCATAACCCAATGCGACTTATCTCAAATGGTACATCTTAAAATAACAATTTAGTAAACCCTCATGCATGATATATATTCTTGGTAGTAAAAACTATTAGATTAACAAATCATTTCAGAATTCAACATATTTCCATTCATGATTTTCGATTTTTTCAGGATTATCCCAAATGAGAAGACATCTCCTCCCCCATGTTCAGACCTTCTGGTGCCTTAGTCTCCAAGTCGATTATGTATCGAGACTCTAGCCTTCGGAGTGTCTGTAATCTATTACCACCCCGTGGACTTACCGGGACACAGTCTAAACAGAAAAATCTGAGTCTAAGAAATTCCCCAAGGGGATGCTGTTTATCAGTCTTCGGGGGTGACTACTGAAAGCGTGTAACACGCTGTTTCCAGCTGTGGGTTTTCGATATAGTTGGGTGCAGATCTTACCCTCCCTCACACTCACTTGGAGGTCCAAGTAGTTAACCCTTTCTTTACTTACTTCCCCCGTAAATCTTAGATTACAGTCGTTGTTATTGAGCATTCGTATATACTCATTGGCCTCTGCGTGTTACACGCTTCCAGTAGTCACCCCCGAAGACTCATAAACAGCATCCCCTATGGGGAATTTCTTAGACTCAGGCGCAATTGTACCCAAGATGAAGACTTTGAAGGTGCAGCCAGTGACAGTATGGACAGATTCTCTAATAGAGGATACAAACGTAATCTTTTACATGATGCCCTGAGTAGAGAAAGGAAATTATCCCGAAGTTCTCTTTTTGAGAAAAAGACACGTCCCGTTGTTGATGGCAAATTTCGCATGATCACACCTTATTCAGCTAATTCCTTCAGATTAAGATCCATACTAACCAAACACTGGCACATTTTAAAAACTGACCAAATTGTTGGTCCTGACATACCAGCTGTTCTGCTCATAACCTTTAAAAAGGCTAGGTCTCTACGAGATTATATGGTTCAGAGCCATCTAAATCCAATAGAGAAGAAGAAGGGAACATTGAAGGATGCTAAGGGCTTCTTCCCCTGTGGGAAGTGCAAAGCCTGCGCATCCAGTAAAAGAACTCTGACCTATGAGGTGAAAGGCTGCAAAGGGGGCAAGAAAATAAACAAATTCATGTCTTGCCACACAGATCATGCTGTCTACTGTTTAATGTGTCCCTGCCAATTGAGATATATTGGCAGCACCATTAATTCAGCAAAATTGAGGGTGCTAGAACATATGCGGGCAATAGCAAATAGGGACTTTTCTTATCCAGTAGCCCGGCATTTTGCAATCAAGCACGACAGCAATAAGGGACTTTTTGAGATTTTTCTGTTTAGACTGGGTCCCGGTAAGTCCACGGGGTGGTAATAGATTACAGACACTCAGAAGGCTAGAGTCTCGATACATAATCGACTTAGAGACTAAGGCACCAGAAGGTCTGAACATGGGGGAGGAGATGTCTTCTAATTTGGGATAATCCTGAAAAAATCGAAAATCATGAATGGAAATATGTTGAATTCTGAAATGATTTGTTAATCTAATAGTTTTTACTACCAAGAATATATATCATGCATGAGGGTTTACTAGATTGTTATTTTAAGATGTACCATTTGAGATAAGTCGCATTGGGTTATGAGATTGTTTAGAGCTTTTTGTATTTGGTCAATTGTCTGCACGTATCCTACCATTTGGAGATTTTTGCGGCCATATTACAGGCTGCAATTGCCGATACACGGCAAGATAGAAACCAGAAATGTACTTGATATCTATACGATTATAGCGTATTAATTACGATGTTGTAAGATATACGACATCATTTCTCAGGAGAATCATGTCCAGGCGACCAGTTCAAATAGGCTCTTTTGATTGCGTAACATCGAATCGTACTTCCTTGCTAGTTACGTTTGTGCCGATATAGGGCATGATTAGCTGTGAGAAAAACAGAATTGGTATTGCATAGTGTAAAAATGTTTTCGTTAATAACGAAATGCACGTTTAAAGATGGCGCGCAAATAGGAGCGTTTGTTGCAGTCCTATGTTTGTGTTAATGACTCTTAGTGAATTCATATAATGGTACCGTGCTGCGCGTTCACTTGTAAACACTGACGAAGGGATCTTGTCCCGAAACGCGTTTGTTTGGAATAAACCTTTGCTGAAGCTGAAACCCCGCGAGTGCTGTTTTCTTCTAACCCGGATGGGTGTAAATTGAAGGAGTGGAGCTGATATTATTGCCGTGGGTCACCGCCGCGGATACAGCACCCGCTACTCGAGTGGTACCAGTGTTTGGGAGCTTGATATATATATATATATATATATATACATATACTTATATATATATATATATATATATATATATATACACACACACACTTATTTGTTGATTAACATATATTTTATGTTCTGTACTTTATTTGGAGTGAGTCAAGAGAGTGTTGCGCATCTGTGTCTCTGTTGAGTTTTACTCTTATTTTAACCATATTTACAACTGTATCCTGGTCAATATTAAAAATACAATAAATAACAAATTAAATAGTGCTATGTCGGCATGATTTCAAATTTGGCACTTTGTCTGGAATGATATTGGTGCAAACGTAATCGCCAATGATTATAAAATGTTGAATAAAACAAAGTCCACTCTTTGGGCCCATGTATCAGATATGTAATGGCTCTCGGTATCAAATTAGGAATCAGGTATGAGGAGAGCAACAAAACATTTCACTAACGCTCACCAAAATGTTCTGATGGCCAGAAATAACATAAAATTACCTTGTATCCCTTAGCAACGAGCCGGCGTACATGTACAAACAATCTGTGAGTTGGTATACTTGCTGTCATGAAGTTATGATCTAAATGACAGAAAATGTTGAGTTCCTTAGCTGCAATCTGAAAGAATGAGGCAATAAAGCACATATTATTAGTTTATAATAAGTGGAAGCCTATTAAGTCCCTATATTATGCAGTACTTCTTTTTCAATCAGACGCGTTCTAATTTTAGAGCATGCCTGCAATAAGAAATGTCATCACTAAGCACTTGTAATAACGTATTTCCAGAGCACAGTGATGCCACCATGCCAATTTCTCTCACCGCTGCTGGTTCATGGCTCCTGTCACTTTCCCTTTATGCACAAACACATGAGGTGAGAGTCCTATCATCCAGAAGTGATGGGTTTGGAACAGGGAAGTGGCGCACTTCGGTACCCAATTCCACATTCAAAGACTCACGCATCCATATTTCCCAAATCTAGCAGTACTGGATATGACGGTTAACGTGGTGTCAGTGACTTACCTATCTCTCCTTCAACTGCCGCTCATACTTAAATTGAACTTCTACTACCTCGATTTCTATCTTGCAATCCACCAGTCCGAATTCTCATGCTGCATGAACTGGTGTATTTCCAGGAGTGCAAGTTGTTTTGTGTAAAAAAGCATGCTTTGAGCCTACAAGGTTAACCCCACAATGCATAATATGTGCATTCGCACAGTGCTACACCTTGTCAAAAAACAAGTTACTAACCTTCGGAACTGTTCTTTCTAGTGTATACTATAACAGGCGATTCCTCACAGTGTGGATAATTTATCAGGCATCAGTCTGGATCTGGACATTTTCAAACAGCATCCCTGGGCGCCTGTAGATGGTATTGTGTAACTCCACACCAACATCTTTCTGCTCCGGAAGTGACGTACGGTGTCACACATAAGCATCACCCATTGCGCTGACGTCAGTAGCTTTCTAGATTGTCTGCAGCCCCATATACTGAGTCCTAAAGCAGAATGTCTTTGAACAGAGTGCACAACTCTAAACTTGGGTCCGTATTAGGTAAAAAAGAGAGTCCAGAAATCTGCAGTTAGATAGAGAGTGTTATCGGAGGTACCTTACTTATTCTCATGATAGAAACTTCTAATCACAGATTCCTCACCTTGGGAGCAGATACCAAAGCAGTACCACCCAAGGTGGTGAGTCTGAGAAATGGCTCAAAGTGGCCTTCCTGCCAGACCTGGCTATCAAAGCAGTAGTGTTTTGTGAACATATGGTGTGATGCCCATATTGCCGCATGGCAAATGTCCACAATAGGCACTCCATGTGCCAACACAGTGGTAGCAGGCTGCTTATTAGCCAGTGCATTGCAAATTGCGATGCAGAGAACGATCATGTGGGAAATTGTCCTTTTCTGCACTGCTCTGTCCCTCTTTGCTCCAGAGATGGATGGTGGGAAGACTTTCATCAAACAGATGGCCTGCAGCGCCAACAGGTTGATGGGGAGGGAGCTGGCCTCCACCGGAAACCAGATACCTCTCATCTTGCCCGCTCCTAAATGGCCTCCCCTACCTAGAAGTGTTGCATCGGTCACCAATGGGTGGGATAAGCAGAGAGGTCTGTCACTGACCCAGTCACCGTCCAGGAGCCACCATTGCAGGTCTTTTGAAGTCTTCTCAGAAATCTGGACATAATCGAGCAGATCCCAATGATACTGTGCCCACCGGGACTTTGGATCTCACTGTAGAGCAATCATATGCCATCTGGCATGCTTGGCCAGCAGGCTGTAGGAGGTCAACAATCCCGGTAGTCTCAGAATCATCCTCACTGAGATCCAGTACAGCGGCTAAAACAGAAGCATACACAAAGCTGCATCATGTCCAGAATTGCTTGAAAGAAGGAGAGAGGCAGGTGTGACTTTGGCACATTGATAGTGAACCCTGATGATGTTAGGAGGTTCACTGTAGTCTGGAGGAGTATGACGACTGCCTAGGAAGAGTTCACCTCCAGCAGCTAATAGGTAGAACCTCCGAAGATATGCAGCAACCACGGCCATCATTTTCATGGCGAGCCCTGCAAACTGCAAGTGCTCTTGCCCCTCTAAGAACTGCAGATAGTGCTTGTGGGCCTAAAGGATGAGGATGGGGGAATATGCATCTTGAATATCCAATGCTACCATCCAGTCTCCAAGGTTGATGGCAGACAAGACATTGGCCAGTGTTAGCATCTTGTTCCTACCACAGAAAGGGATTGAAAGAATGAAGGTCTAAAATAGAATGAAGGCCTTCTTCCTTCATCAGCACCAGAAAGTAGCAGGAGTAACAACAACTTCTGATGCTAGCACCCTCTCTATGACCCTTTGACCAACAGGCCCTGCACTTCATGCTGTAAAAGAGACACAGGGCTCCCCCCATCATTTGCTGTAGGATGTGGTGAGTTGGAAAGGAAGTGGAAGTGTGAAGTCTTGCAGAACAATTTGCAGGACCCATTTGTACAAAGTGACTACTTTACACACTGGGAGAAAATGAAGGATACTGCCTCCGACAGTCGATGTTTGCCAAGGAGGGTACAATAAAACAGTTTTTAAAGCTGCGGCAGCTGGAAGGGCGGAAGACTAGGCTGCATGCTGCCGCTGTTTATATTGTCTTTGAGATTTACGGCCTTGGCCACAAAATGGTTGTGGAGTTTGCTGGACTGGCAGCAAAGGTTATTGCTAGGGGAATTTGAATCCTCTACCATATCCGCGAAGGGGACAAACTGATATTGAAACTGTCATACAGGGGTAGAAAGACCCAAAGACCACACCCTGCCCCTGCTCTCTTTAACACAGCTTGAGGGCCCAGCCTACTTTTTTGCTAAAAATGCGAGGGCAATCAAAAGCCATTTCCATTAGGGAAGATTGAACGTTCCCGGAGAAGCATGTGGACCTCATCCAGGTGTGACGCCTATGCAGTCTGCAGTATCCAGCCCACATCTGATGGTGAATTTCCCCACATCACAGCCGACCTGAATGACTTGAGTGAGAACAGGAAGTAAGACGTTGGGTACTGTTGGAAATGGTCCTTTTTGCAGGGTTATCCCCATACTTTTTGCTTCTTCCTCCTATCTTTTCCTGACATGTTTGTATTGGTTTTAGGACTCTGGGCACTTTCCCACTACTAAGTGCTAAAGTGCATATGCTCTCTGTGTACATTGTGGTATTGATTAGAGTTTCCATGATTGGCTGTTTGGTTTTCTTGTCAGCCCCTAGTAAAGTGCACTGAGTGTGCCAGGGCCTGGGAATCCAATGCTACGCGTGGGCCTGCAGCAGGATTGTGCCACCCACGTGAGTAGCCCAGAAAAGGTACCTCAGACCTGCCATTGCAGTGTCTGTGCGCAGTTTGAAACGGCCATATCGACTTGGCATGTGCACTCACTGGACAGTCCCTAACCTTCCCTTTTCATACATGTAAGTGACCCCTAAGGTAGGCCCAAAGTACCCCTGTGGGCAGGGTGCAGTGTATGTGAAAGGTAGGACATGCCCTGGTGTGTGTGGCATGTCCTGATAGTGAATTACAGCCCATTTCGTTTTTCACTATTGAAAGGCTACCTGTTCCTCATAGGACAGAATGGGAAGTTTGTTCATAACATCTTATAAACATAACTGGCCCTGGGAACTAGGTGGAAGAATACAATTTAGTATGCCTGAACTCAGGATCTAATGATGCATCTTTTAGTAAAGGTGATTTTGACATTCCGTGTTTGACAATACCACTTTTAGGAAGTAGGTATTCTTTCTTACTCAGTCGTCCCGTGTGCCTCTGCTAGAATGTGGATTGCCTGTCTGGGTTTGTGCCTCTGCTGGAATGTGGATTGCCTGTCTGGGTTTTGGACGACAGATGGCTAAGAAGCAAGGGTGGCTCCCGATAGTCTAGGTAGGTCAGGAAAGGGCTGAATAGACCTGGGCTGCGATGGGGGAAGAGGGAGGAGATTTCCTCGCACCTCAAAGGGCCTGGTCTGCCTCTAACAATGCAGTCTCCACTCCCTGCCAGGAAATCACACCAGAGAAGGCAGAACTGATTCTGGTTTGGCACAGGCACCCTCTGCCTAGAGGATAAAAGGATTCTTGGATACAAATACTGGTGCCCGACCCCTGAACTTTAGAACTCTTTTGGATCAAGAAGACTGCCAAGAAGAAGAGCTGGAGAAGCTGTGAGGAGGGGCTACCACTTTGCTGTGTGCTTTGCTGTGTTTGCCTGCAGTGGCTGCCTCTGTCTTGGGCAGTGAAAGGACTGTAATGAACTTTCTGCAATCTACTTTGTGAGTTTCTCCAAGGGCTTGAGGTAGAGCTTGCCCCCTGATCAAGAAGTCTCAGGAACAACAAAGACTTCAAGTTCTTCTGCCCTCAGCACTGGGGGCTGTGTGTTTTGTGCTGCAACGGAAGAAAAGCAACCCGAAAACGTCTACGACGCCGCTGCTGACTCCGTGTCCTGAAGGCACCGCAGAGGGCACCGACGCAATGCCGCATCGCAACCCTGGTCTCACAGATGACGCCTGTTGACACCACCACCGAGCTGCTGCTCGCACCGCGACCTGTGGGCACCGTTTCACTTCACGACAACGCCTTGGCGCCGCAGAGGGCACGGCTGCAACGCGACCTTATTCTCACCGACAACGCCTGTTGACGCTGCCACTGAGCCACTGCTCGCACCACCTCGCTTCACGACGACGCCTTGGTATCCCCGATGACGCCGTTCCACGCCGAAATTGACACCGCTGCTTGCACCATGGTTCGAGGGCACCGCTCGTAAAGTTACATGACACACCGCCCTCATCCTGCATCGCAGCCATGGCCTACTAACGCCGGCGCCATAGACTCCAGTTCGTCAGCTGACGACAGCGCTTCAGCAACGACGACGCCGCTGCTTGCACCGTGACCTGCCAGCACCATGACGAGCACCGCCTTCATCTCGAACCGCGACCCTGGTCTCACTGGCGCCGCCAGCTGATGCCGCCACCGAGCTCCTGCTCGCACCGTGACCTGAGGGCACCGCACGCTGGACAGTTGCACTTTGCACCGCAGCACACAACGCCGCCGACGCCAGAGCTCCTGACTCCATCAGAGAGGAGATCGAACTGCAACACATGTGACTTCGAGGGCCCCGACGACTCCTGCACCGACCTCCGGAACAGACGCCTGAGGATGCCGTGTTTTCGGAAGCTCAACGAGCGGTCATCGACGCCCTGCATTTCTAAAAGGTACTGTTTGCAGATCTTCCCGACACAGTAGCTGGCCTGCGAGGCGGCGGTCAGCCAGAACTGCTTGGATTTGTTTGCTCATGACGCCGTGATAGCCCCGGACGGAGCGATCGACATCAAGGAACTGTTTTTGATAACTGTGAATTTTTAAGTTCTGTATTGTGTTTTTTTAATCGTTTTTGGTCTTGTCTTAAGTATATAAAAATATTGGATATTTTTCTAAACTGGTGTGGTGTCCTTTTGTAGTGCTTACACGTTTGGTTATGTGCAAATGCTTTACACACTGCCTCTAAGATAAACCTGAATGCTCGTGACAAGCTACCAAGGGGGTGAGCAGGGGTTATTTTAGGAGTGTAACTCCCTTATCCTGATTAGAGTGGTGATTTCTGCCTGGCTTTGGCACATGCCCTAGCCTGCTAAAAATCCCATTTCTTACAGGTGCAGCAAGCAAAACCTGGGCCATAGAGTGCCAAAGTGTGTGGCAGTAACGACCAAGCAAACAACTGATGTTGGCCAAGTGCAAGGCAATGTGGTGGAGGAAAACATACACTAAAATAATTTTTCGAAGCATTTAGATTTCAAGTCCAGTGGAGCAGTAAGGAAAGCATTAGGGTGGACTTTGCAGGTGGATGCCTCAACTAGCAAGATTTCCGGTGTCAGATGCTGCGCCAGGAATACCGAAATCACCTAGAGATGGGTACCAAGCTATCTGTCTGTTCAACATGGGCCCTGTTTATCAGCACCTTATGCCTACTTGAGGCCCAGAGACACCCTTGAGGAATCCAGCAATATGGCAAAAAGATGCAGTATAGTCTCACAAAAACCTTGGATTTGCGGCAGCATCACCAATGGACCCCGAAATCCGGGGTCCGTCTGGACAAGATTCAGGATCGACTCAGAGGGAGTGTCTTGCCTGCAGCTAGAGAGTTGCTGGAAGGTGCCAAACCCGGCTTGGGCTTCTTGTGCTTCTTTTTTGACTACCAGAGTACTTAGACCAAAACAAAATTTCTTCCTTTTGAGCTTGACCTACCATGGCTTGGAGTCTTCCGGTGCTTGGCACGTATAAATTCACCTCACAGTCCCAGGTGCCCTTGGATTTATCTGAGTGAATTCAGTACAGGCCCTAGAATTGTGCTCCGACATCAAGCACCACAGGCATTACTTGATGGGGATCTGTCACAGAAATTTGCTTACAACAGTCCCAACAAAGTTTGAACCCTGTAGTTTTAGAAAGTGACATTTTCTTTGCACACTGGAATTTTTCTGTTAACCTGAAAAGAGCGGTCTTGTGAAGAGACAAGGGGTAGCTCAGGATGCGTATCTGGAGCAGACAGATAAGAACTGACTCAGCATGCACGTGTGGCGCTTACATGCGGCTCCGTACATCATTTCCGGAAAAAAACAATGTTGGTGTGGAGATGCACAACACCACCTACCAGCACGCAGGTGTACTATTTGAAAATTTCCAAATCCAGCCTGTCGCTTGCTGAATGCTCAAAAGGTGTGGATTCAGCAGTCTTAACTAAACATCAGAATAATGTTTACAGATTATTACTACTCCTGCTAACCTGACTGGTGGGTTTGTTTGCACCAATCACCTCTCCATATCCTCCAAGCTTTCTTTTCTCACCAGAAATATAATGTGCCAACAGCATGCTGCTCCATTGTTAAAAGTGTGCTACTTTCATATTATGCCAATTAGCAGTAGCTGCCTGTCTTACAGTGGCTCAGTCTGCCCTAAACAGGCAGTATATATTTTTTTTTATTAATTTAAATAAAACTGGCCTGCTCTTCTGGTTTTCGAAACCCTGGGCACGAGTCCCTTACTTATGTTGCTGAGGCTCATTTCTCCATGTGAACCATTACCCATAGCTTGAATCATTATTCTTAGCTGAATACCACAGCACGCTGTTATATAATTCAAAATTATTAAATTAATTGCGTCAGCAATGTTGATTATTAATACCAGGGTGGCTTCCACCAGTCCCAGTGGGAGATGAAATCACCCTCCGGGCACCCAGCATCCTGGTAAAATGCCCTGTTGGCAAAGTGGCCAGTCCGCTACTGGAGAGAAGGAAAGCAGAGGAAACTAAATTCTGTGGTTAAAGAAATGAAGCAGCTGACCAATATGCTGATGTGTGGAGACAGTGGAAGAGAACCGGGAACCAACTACTATCTGATAACACACGGGCACAGGTCCTTACAATTTGTATCAGACCCATGTATCCCTGTTACGATATAGACAGTACAAATGTATTTAGTTTGCTTTCTTGATTGCAGAAAAACAGCATAGACTTAAGAGGGGTGACAGAAACTACAGGTGCATAGTATAGACTGCAATAGCACCGATCAGACTGTAAGAGCATGACACAGATGCAGGGGAAAGTCATAGATTGCAGGACCATGGCATAGGCTACAAGAGCACGCCAGAAGCTTCATTGCAAAAGCACAACGCAAACTGATGAAGCACAGAAGAGATGGCTGCAGGAATACTGTGTAGACTGAAGAACAGCCATCAAAAAATCATTCATATATTACTAGACCTATAGGTCTATTGACTTAAATAATGTCCTCAACTTAATTGTAATGCTCTCAACCTATAAACTGGTTTCAAATTATGTGATCCTGGGCAAATATTTTAATTCACTGAGCTGCCATTTACTTCCTCATCAAATTTGAGAACACATTCAGATATGAGTTCAGCATGTCTGCTGTACAAAAACCTTGTTTGTTTGACTTACTAGCCACATATAGGATACACATGACATCCGACTTGCCTTCTGGTTCATTAACAGCATTGTCATCTGGGCAGAGGTCGGCATGTTTCCCAAATCATGTTTATAACCTATCACGTTTAATAAATACATAACTAAAGCATTAATTGGTAGCACACTGTAATTTGCATTCAACAGATTTTACTTTGAAATAGCCACAAAATTTCCCACTGAAATGTGGTTTTACTGATAAAAATATAAACGTGCAACAATAATGTTTAGAAATCGAGTTTCTGTGAATATCATTTGCATATCACCAAGTAAATAGTTTTGATTTGATTTGCTCCTATTTAAATCTTTGCCTGCATCACATTTCTCAATTACGAAAAATTGTGCTTTCGTATTTCCTGATATATTTTGAAATACTTGTACTATGTATTTACAAATATTTTAACCCCATCACTGCTAGGCCTCCTAGCTCTCGTGCTAAGCCTTTTTTTGGGGTATTTGGGGTAGTTTGCGCTTAGGCCCCTGTATCGTTTTGTCCACATAAGGTATCCATGTCAAATTTGCGGCATTTTCTTCCAACATCTTGGGGATTCTAAAGGTATCCAGGGTTTGTGAATTCCCCTTGAAGGGGAAATAGAAATTAGCCAAAATACAGCAATTTTTAGGGAAAAGAAATCTGAAAACGTGCTGCAGAAGAAAGTGTCTGTTTTGTTCCTTGCAAATGGTATCGACACAGGGCCTGTGATGCTAAAATAACCATATTTTCAGCTTTAAGGAACAGGCAGACTTTTGTCAGCATTCATTTCTGAAAAGTAGACACAATTCTAAATCCAGCATAGGGTCATTTACGTAGATCCTTCAAGGTTTTCCTATAGAAGCGAACAGTTGAAATAAAAAACAAATTGAAATTGAGCCATTGGTGCCAACATTTTTACCTGTAACTTCTTCTAAGACTGGCACATATTTTAAAGCAATATACTGTTACGTCCGCACGACCCTTCTGGTTGTGGTGATATGTAGGACTTGTAGGTTCACCAAGAACCCGAGGTACCCAGAGCTAATAACTAAGCTGCACCCTGTAATGGTTTTTCATTGTGTACCGGGTATATAGCAATTCATTTGGTAAAATATGAAGAGTGAAATTTAGGTATCTAGGACACCTATGTATTTTCGAAAAGGGAACCAAATATTAAGTTTAGCTGCAGTAGTTATTTGGACATCTCCGAAATTGTGGGTACCCATACAAGCATGTGAATTAGAGGACATTTTTCAAAATGACTTCTTATTTTACACATGGTCTTACATTTGGAAGGCGGAAATGAATAGAAAGTCATTTGGTATTAATAAAATATTCTACTGTACTGTTAGAAAATGTTTGTTTTTTCAGCTAAATTTGAGGTTTGCCGGGAATTCTGGGTAGGAAAACGTTGAAGTCCACACAAGCAATACCTCCCAGGACTCCCCCGGTTGTGCAGTTTTCTGGGTTAGGTAGGTTTGCCTAGGTGACCGCCAGGACCAAAAACGCAGGTAACTCCCTTGCAAAACAAGGTCGTTTTGTGATAAATAATTTTGATGGCTCCACAATTTGTTTTAGGTCCTTTCCTGTAGCAGGCCCTTGGCACACCCACACAAGTAAGGTAGCATTTTTATCAGGAGACCTGGTGGTATGATGGGTGGTAGGAAATATGTGCGGGCCCAGTGATCACAAGGCTTTCCCACACAGAATTGTAAGGAAAATTGTATTTTTTAGCTGGATTTGAGATTTGCAGGGGATTCTGGGTAGGAAAATGTTGGCAGATCAATGCAAGCCACACCTCCCTGGACTCCCCTGGGTATCTAGTTTCAGAAATGTCTGGGTTTGCAGGATTCCCTAAATGTCCGGTAAGCCCAGGACAAAAAACACTAGGGATCCCCTCGAAGAACCAGGTTGTTTTGTGATTGATATTTTTATGTCTCCACAATTTGTGCTGGGTCCTTTCCTGTAGCAGGCACTTGGCCCACCCACACAAGTGTGGTAGCATTTTTATCAGGAGACCTGGGGGAATCCTGGGTGGTAGGAAATGTGTGCAGGCCCGGTGAGCCCACAGATTTCCAACCCAGAAACATATGGAAAATGAGATTTGTTTTAGCAGAATTTGAGGTTTGCAGGGGATACTGGGTAGAAAATTGTTGGGGGATCAATGCAAACCACACCTTTCTGGTCTCCCCCGGCTGTCTAGTTTTCAGAAATGCCTGTGTTGGGCAGGTTTCCCTAAATGGCGGCTGAGCCCTGAACCAAAAACACAGGTGACCCCCTTGAAAAACCAGGTTGTTTTGTAATATATAGGCGGGCACCTGTGTTTTGGGTCCCAGGCTTGCAGACATCTAGGAGAACAGGAAAAACCCAGACGTGTCTGAAAACTAGACACCCGGGGATTCCAGGGAGGTGTGGCTTACATGGATCGAAAAATCTGCTGCAAACCTCACAATTAGCTAATTTCCACTAACTTCTGTGTGGGAATGTTGTGGGATCACTGCACAGCATAAATTTCCTATAACTCAACGTTCCCCTCAGTGCTGTGATAATAATGATACTTTACTTGTATGAATGGGCCAAGTGAAGTGCCTGTGATATGGAAGGCACAAAAACGTGTAGAAATTGAGCAGGACCCAAAGCAGGTCCAAAAGGGCAGTTTGTCTTTAACGGTTTTAGGCTGCTGCTACTTTGGACACCCACACAAGTGAGGCATCATGTTTGTCGGAAGACCAAGCAGAACGCCGAGTGGTAGGAAATTTGTGCTTGCGCAGTGATCCTACAATTTTCCCACAAAACAATGTGAGGAAAATTTGACTTGGTGAGTAAATTTGAGGTTTGCAGGGGATTCTAGGTAGGAAAATCCATGCAAGCCACACCGCCAGCCAAGAGTTAGCCCACACACAGCAAAAGCCAAGTGCCACCCGCCCACACCGCCAGCCAATCGCAACCCACGCACACTGCAAGCGAAGCATCATCAATGCACACCGCCAGTCGAGCAACATCAATGTACATCGCCAGCCAAGCGCCATATCTGCACACCACCAGCCAAGCGGCCTCCATGCACACAGTCAGCCAAGCGTCAGTCCACGTACACCGCCAGCCAAGCGCCATATCTGCACACCGCCAGCCAAGCACCAGCCATGCACACTGTCAGCGAAGTACCAGTTCACATATACCGCCAGCCAAGCGCCAGTCCACGCACACCACCAGGCAAGCGCCAATCTACTGTGATCAATTGTGAGTCCAGACACTCCGTTGGCCAAGTGCAAGTCCGCACACACCTCCAGCAAAATGCCACCCAAAGGTCAGAAAACACATACACAAACTTTCCCTGGTTTCCTGCTTGGGGGCAGATGAGTCTAAAAATATTAATGAAGCAGCCAAAATGTGTGCCTAAAAAAAGGGAGATATATGAAAAAGAAACAGGTGATGGACAGAATGCTGGACAATACAAACATTCACCACCAGTCACAAGGATCTGGGTTAAATCCATCATTCTATTGCTCACCACACCACCCCAGTTTGGACCCAGCCATATGCAAATCAGTCTTGACCCTGTTCCTTGTGCGAACAGTCTGGCTTGGCAGTTCGGGCTGGATTGTTCCCATTGGGCGCAGGTTCAAGACTGATTTGCATATGGCTGGGCCCAAACTGTAAAGTCATGGTGATCAAAAAAATGAAGGATTTAGGCCCGGATGACTGTGTCATATTGTTTTCGGGGTGGGGGCATTTGCATGCCCATTCTGGGCAGCCCCCCGCCCTACATATATAAGAAAAACAATCCCTAGTGCATAGTGTGCTTCCAGGCCCCCCCCCCCCCCTCTTCCTGGTGGGACAGATTGGAGGCTACTGCCCCCATCTGTCTCCCAGGGGAGGACAGAAAGACTGAATTTTGGGGAAAACATTGAGGGGATTGGAGCAAATCCCCTTGCCCAAGGGGCCTCTCCCCCCTTCCCTGGTGATTAGTAGTGAATCCATGCTTATGGGTTTGCTGTCCTGAGGTGATCCCCAAGCAGAGCTCTACTATGGAGGGGTACCATTGGAAAGGGGAGTTCTACCCTTTCCAACAACACCTTTCACGTCTGCCTACGTGCTGGGGGGCTAAGATAGCCCCACAAGCACGTAGGCAATGAAAA
Organism: Lissotriton helveticus; assembly: GCF_964261635.1. Taxonomy (NCBI): domain Eukaryota; kingdom Metazoa; phylum Chordata; class Amphibia; order Caudata; family Salamandridae; genus Lissotriton; species Lissotriton helveticus. The sequence goes on along the minus strand of NC_136059.1, from coordinate 605,477,977 downwards.
TGAAATGAGCTGATCGGCTCATTTCAGTTTTGGTGTCAGTGAAATTACGTCAGCGCTCCATGCGTGCTGATCGTCATTTCACTGAAACAATCAGAACAGCATCGGGAGCTGGGGCTGGCAGCACCAGAGGGATTTCCAGTGCTATGTGCGCAGACAGCCGGGAGCTGTCTGACCACAGGAGCACTATGGAGTAGGACGAATCCTGGCCATCCGACGCATGGAATGGGTTAAATATTATGTTAGAAAATACTGATATCTTACAGCCTTTTGTTTCACAATGAATGTCAGACAAGTCACTTCACAAAAACATCTAACTGTAGTTAGAGAAACAAAAATAAAATCCATTTTCAAAGCGGCACTTAGTAAAAAGACAAACTAACATTTCACCTCTTCCCTTGAACAGGTAGCAAATGTGTCACGATAAAAACGAGATTTAAAAGCATCTTTATTGCTCATTCACTTTCTGAATGAACAGAACACTTGTTCCTTTCCAGATTATGTTCACTCGCCAGAACAGACCTGCTAAAATCTGACTTGCCATTGCGAGTGGGCTTATACATTTTTCAAGGCCTGAAGGAGCACAGAAGAGTTTGCTGGGGTACAGCATACACTGTAGTGGAACAGCACAATCTGCAGAAGTATGCATTTTATCTCCTTTTCCCTCTTCTAACCTTCTCTTTACTCTTCACTCCTTTTTATGTCTGGCTAGAGAGCTATATTCAGAGCTCATTTCACACCAAACAAATATGCATTGACCCTCTCCCTCCTTCAATAATGAGTATGGCAACCGTGGCAAAGATGTCTTCCTCCCATGTTGCCAGTACCTCGTGCAGAATTCTCTTGTCCCGGTAGGGTCTAAATTCATATGCATGCTGGATAGCTTGTTTGTCTGTCTAATGTGGGTGGAGAAACATAGTAGGGTGGCACTGGCAGTACTTAGAAGGAACCTGGAGAATGGAGCGTTGGGGGTACCAGACTTGCAGGGCCTTGTGAAAGAGCATAATTAACCCTTTAGGTGCTGCCGTCGGCCAACGGTCGTCACGGGCACTACCTCCCCAGTGCTGCGTGCGACCGCTGGACGTCCAGTTCAGCACTGGATAATGGACAGCGCAGCACTGGGGAGGTTTGTTTACTAGCTCCTAAGGTGTTAAGTGACACCCTTCCCTGTATCCAATGAGACCATCAAGGATCCTTGAGGGCCACGGGGCCACTTGAAACTCAGTCCACACCGCCCTCGTGATGCTCTCCAGTTTAGCATAGTGTAGAAAGTGGGATGGTCCAATCCTAAAAGAGTACTGAGCTTCTTGGAAAGTGATGAAGGTTTCAATGGGATAAATATCTCTCGCTATCAGACACCCTCCTTCTCTCCATTGTTCTATGGACATGTCAGTGTCTATACGTTGGAAGGGGGCGAGATCCCACAACTGCAGCTCCCTGCTGAAAGGGACTCTGCGAAGAACCCTCTGGGCCACCCACTCCCAGATCTCCACTGTGGTTTTAATAAGATACGAGACAGCGTGCTCCGACCTACCCCCAAGCATCAGCAACTGTGGCAAAGTTTCACCCTCCCGCTCCTACCACCACAGACCCCTATAGTCTTTGCTACCAGTTATCAGACGCTGTCAGCCATATGGTTGCATAATAATAATACTATTTGAGGGCCTTCTGGCCAGGTTTGGCGAGAGAGCTCCCTCAGGCAAAGATCAGGTGTTCTGTTAATTCAGAATGCTAATTACCAATAAAGATGTCTTTAACTCTTGTTTTCATACTGTTACATTTGCTGTTGTTCAAGAGAGGCCAAATGTCAGCTTATATGTTCTTACAAATTGCTGCTTATTTTATTATGGAGATTGGTGTTTACTTTTTTTTTCTCGGACTACGAAGTTAGAAGATTTTGTATAGTGAACTGTCTGACTAACATGCTGTTATACAGGGAGTGTAAAATGAAAGGCTGTAGAAGGTCCGTCTTTAAAGTGGCCTAGAAACAAAGAGTAGGATCAAAACAAACGATAACGGTTTACACGGTGATGGGCAAATGACAAATATTTTCTGAAACCCAAATTCCACACGTCATCATTTGCATGCTATCGTTTTTCAGTAAATCTGTATGTCAGAGGAAAACTGTGTGGCTATTTCATTGGAAAGTATGCAGACAGTGTGCTACTGCATCATGCTTTAATAATATGTTTATTAAATGTGAGAGTTTTTAAACATGAACTGAAAAACATTCCTGCCACCACCCTGATGGCAATGCTATAAGTGAACTAAAATACAAGGGTTTATGTGTACCCTATGTGTGGGCTGGATTTATATCACATGGAGCAAACGTTTAGTCTTGTAAATCAAACAACATCGTTGTTTGTACAGAAAACATGCTGAACTCACATATTTGAGGACGTTCTGATTTGAGATAATGAAGAAAAAGGTGACTGTGAAATAAAACATTTGCTTAGGATCACACAATGTGAGACCAATTTTGGGGTCAAGCATATTAAAGTTAAGCTGAGTAGCTTATTCAAATCACTAGACCTGCAGGTCTGGTAATATTGTTATGACACATACGCACACACACAAACGCACACACACCCTCCAGCATTGAAGAGGCACTTTCAGTAATCAGCATGGTATTTTAAAATTACAACTTATACATGAAGATTGTAAACATGGGGTTTGCGCAAGGTCTATTGGTAATAACAGAGCCACATTTCACATTTTGTTCTATCCATAAATGGTCATTTTTAAATGGGTTGTATTTGATTACATACTCGTAGCAAAATATAATTTCTGTATGAATGTTCTTTTACAACTTCTATCATTACCTCTGCATCCTCCCCAAAGAATCTGTACTTGTAGCCACACTCCACACACAGAATGGCATCTTTGTTTTCTGCTTTGATTTTCAAGTACTGTAATTCCAAAGGAGTGTATGTGCTTCGGGACCGCTTACAAGTCTGTTTTGCTTCGGAAGATTGTTTGGGGTATTCAGTTTTTTCCTGCATTGAACCACATTGGTCAACTCTAAGTTCCACTTCCTGTAAAAAGATGAAAGAGAATATATACATTTGTAATGTTTCATTAGACCCCTGTAATGTTAGTTCATGCGTTACCTGTGTTTTCTCAAGTGCTTGTCCACTCATGGGCTCCTTGGCACTTATTAGACAGTAAAAGTATTACATATCTGCACTGTGTTCAGAAATTAACGGCCATGAGATAAGATTTAGATCTTCAAGACAGAGACCTTGGCAGTTGCGTAGTGCATCAAGTAACATTTGGACAAAATGTTTTAAAAAAATTAAGACAAATAAAAATTGCCCTCATCATGAGCGTGGGAGGGCATTAATTGAAAGGTTCACCTATAGTGCCAGTTGTCCACAGCTAATCTAGAACTACTTCTGTGTTAGACTCTTACAAAACCACAGAAGGGTCAGCAGCATAACTAATGGCAATATGTACAAGACCTTTCTGAGGTTGTAAATGAGACTAATGGCAGAATCGGCACATTTGCAAGAGCGAAAAAATATGTACAAATGCTAAATTGCTAATTGGTAATTTGGTTAGGCGATTAGGTATTTGGATGGGGCATGTTTAGGTTGTCCTTTCCAACTACTGGATCGCAGTGGTATGTGGTAATGTGTTGCGCCAGGATCACCGATACAAAACAATTTTTTTTACTGACTAGGACAATGAGAATAAAAATATTTTTTAGAGCCTGCAGTAGTCCTATGGACAACCGCTTACTTAATAAAATGAAACATAAAAGTTAAATTTGTCTATTTCTATCATCCTGTTTTTCTTTAAGGAAAATTGGTTGCATTTTAAAAAATGAAATAAGACTGCTTAATTAAAAAGCAACCATAGACATGGTGGTCTGCTGACACCATCAGGCCAGCATCTCTATGATGGCTATCATTCCTAACGGGTCGTAAACTGTTACCTACCCCATTGATATTTATGAGGTAGGTTGATTTGTGACCGACTAGGAACCGCTATTTAAAATGTGTCCATTTTCTTACACTAGGAATTGTGATTTCCTAATTGCGATTTGCTTAAGAATCGCAATTTGGAAATCGCAATTCTTGATTTTGTACATATGGCCCTAGGCATTTGGTACTTAATTTTTAAGGTGGGAAGCCAAAAGAAGCATTGATCAGACCCTTCTAAACCCGGGAATCATTCTGGCATATTTCAGGCACCTGGCGACAAAAAACACAGGCCAGTCAATGGTCAGCTCAATGTACCAAAACAAGAAATTGATGTATTTTTTCTTGGACATTGGCAACAAATTTAGTTGTGACATTTGTCGTATTTTCTGGATATTTAAAATCAGCAGTCAATATCAATTTGCAGCAGCTCAAGATTATGAATAAATAATATATTCATAATCTGATACAGTGGTTAGTCGCACAAGAGTAGGATAGTCAAGGCCAAACAACTCTGGTGCGAGGCTTGAATTAGCAAAGTACTTGTTCAGTACACAAAGTTGTAAAATACAAGACTTCAACACCTCAATCTGGAATATCCAATTTAAGAGCTATTGAGAGAGAATTTTCACATTTCAAGCCTTTGGTTCTGACCTGGTCCTGGAACTCCCTCCCCACTCACCTACGACTGACCCAGGACCATCTCAGCTTCAGGAAGCACCTCAAGACCTGGCTCTTCGAGCAGTAGCAGCCCCCCCTGCCCCCCATAGCACCTTGAGACCCTCACGGGTAAGTAGCGCGCTTTATAAATGCATTGATTGATGGATTGATTGATCTAAGGCAAGATCTTAGAGTAAGTAGTAGGTCCAGAGTCGGTTGTCATCTGCAATGAGGACCAACCCTGTTAACATGCATTCCTTTTAAGAAACATGGACTGTATCACGTTACGAAGGCTAGAAAGAGAGGAATGGCTTGAAAGAGTAATTTCTGAGTCCTAACCATCTATGGATAATGGAATATGCATGTAATCACTAAGGAAAATCCATTTTTTTATTGTTAAACATTAGACCAGGATGCTTTGCACAGCACAACCTGCAGAAAGTAAGCAACTTAAAAATCTATGAGAGTTGTAAGTAAGTGAACACTGAAATCAATGAGTTTTGTTAATGAGAAACACCCAACTAGCCTAGTCAGTATTGATTATCCCAAACTATTTAAAAAAATATATAAATATATTGATTTTATACGATATCATGTCATAAAATAGCATTTACAAAAACATTACGCAGGCAAATCATTAGACAACATATTAACATGAGTATGCGTGTTTCATCGAGGTGCATTCTACATATTGTTACTGTTGAAATAGGATAATAACCTCTTCGTATCAACTTATGGAATGTTGTGATTTACTTGCTAAGTATCTTCCATTCACAACTACTAACAAACAGTCCCAAACATCCCAGCCTTCCTTGCTCATCCCAGCACACATGATTCAATCTCTGGATTCAATCTTAACTCGTTATACACGTCATATTGAGGTCTGTTAAGTAGTGGTGCAACTCGAATCACTAGGTTCCTATCTAGAATGGAACAGGGAAGAAGATCCTGCCTCTGTGGCTATTGAGGGGTGTATATTCTCTGTATTTTATGCTCAAGAAAGTTCAACAGACTGAAGTGCCTCTACAATTATATCCCATTCCAAAGAAATCTGTGTCTTCTTCAAACCCAGATATTCCTCCCTTCTAATAACTGCACTTTCCGCTCTGCTCCAACGTACTGCCTCCTCATGCCATGTGTGTATGATTGGGGGGAAGGTTGACTTCCATCTCATGGTAATGGAGCGCTTTGCTACAAGAAGAGCAAAGTCTGCAAATCTTAGCTGCAATTTTTGTGCCTTAGGGCGGTGGTAGAGACCCAATTTGCAGCGTTCCATTGTGTCCCAATTAGATATCCTGTAATGTCTCCTAATATCTGTTCACACTCAGTCCAGTACCATCATAGACATGGACATGTCCAGAGCATATGCAGCAATGCCCCATTTTCAGTCTGGCATTCTGGGCAACAACCCCGGGCTTCAGAGTATATACAATTTATACGGTGTGGAGTGAGATAGGCCCAATGTAATATCATATATTGTATCAGTTAGAATTTAGCGTTACGGGTCACCTTCTTAGGAAATTCCAGAAGAGAGGACCAGTCTTTGTCCGTAATGTCCCTTCCCAGGTCTCTAGACCATTTCTCCCTTAACACTAATAGGGATGTACCCACGTTTGCTCGGGTGCTCCTATATAGCCATTGTATAAGACCTTTGCCCATCAGATATACAGCATATATCAGCTTGTGTTGCGGGGGTTCTTCACCATCTGGTGCCCAATGCTTCGTTTTGTATCTGGTCATGGCTCCATGCAAAATGAAAAAAAGAGCGCAGAGCTCCTTGACTCAGAGTAAAATTTTCATGGTCCATCAGTCTCCCACTCTCAAAGAGTGTGTCCACCATAGAGACCCCTACTCGTAACCACCCACTCAGGGTCCGTCTAGTGACTAACCCCTGTGGGCGTGGGAATTCCGTGTAGTGTTAGGAGAGATGGGGAGTCTTTGATTGGTGTATTGTAGGGACTTCTTCCAATATGGCAGAGCTATCCGTAATAACAAGCAGGATTTAGGGGGACTCTTACTTTGTGGTTATAATAAAGTGTGTAGGTACCTCATTGTAGGGAATGTGCTGTGTAGCCCAATTCGTGTAAGTTACGTCCTGCAAGCCAATATACTAGCCATTACAGTTGACTTGCATAGCAATATGTGTGGAAGTCAGGTACACCCAGTCTCCCTCTATCCACCCCCAACTGTAGTTTGGGCAACCCAACCCTTGTACGGCCTTGTCCCCAGATGAGCTCCCCTAGCAGGGAATCCAATGTTTTAAAAAGGGAGATAGGGATCATTACTGGCCGATTTGTGAAGTAATATAGTAAGTACAGAAGAACAACCATTTTGGAGATGGTTATTCTACCCATCACTGAGAGGGGCAACCACACCCGTAAGGAAATATGGGTGCGCAATCACCTAACTGCCTTCATCAAATTATTCTCCTATAAGTCCGATGGGGATCTATGTATCTGGACTCCCAAAGGTGTTTGGGGCAACTGAGATAGAAAGCTGTCCAAACCGGAAAGCCTCTGGGCGCTCCTCTGGGGCAAAAAAGAACCCATGCAACTTTGTTTCATTTATGGCGAGGCTTGAGATGTATTTGAACTGTTTAAATATACTCGGTATGGGCTCTAAGTCATTCAATAAGTCCCTAATGTACAATATAAGGGCATCCGCCTATCCAGACAGCACATGCGTCGTATTGTCTACCCGTATTCCCACTCCTTCAGCCTCCATCCTGAGCTTAATAGCAAGGGGCTCCAGTGTCAACACTAACAATGGTGACAGCGGGCAGCCCCATAGTGTGCCCCGACACACCTGGTATAGTCGTAAGACGTGGACTCCAGATCTGGTGCGTGCCGTAGGGGCTGTGTATAGTAGTCTGACCCAGTTCACATAGCTTGGCGGCAATCCAAATTTATCCAAAGCCATCATCATATAATCCCAATTGAGGATATAAAAAGCTTGGCGCAAGTCAAGGGAGGTACACCCAGCATCCACCAAACCAGCAGGAGTTGCTTCCATTACATGATATAAATATATTATATTCAGGGAAGTACTACGGGCTGGGACGAAGCCACATTGGTCAACATGTATAAGTTGTGATAAATAAGGTAATAGTTGACGAGCCAGAATTTTGCTTAGGATCTTATATTCTGTGGTTAAAAGGGATAATGGGCGGTAACCTGACATGTCTGTTCGGTTTCTTCCAGGCTTTGGAAGGGAAGTACCCAAGGCTTGCATGGAGAGGGGGGGGGACGGTGAGGGGAGGAAGGGGGAGGGGGCGGGGTAGGGGGGGTGGTTGCCAGTCTCCAGCACAGATTGGTATAGTTGCTCCAGATGAGGAATTAGTAAATCCGAGAAAGTGTCATAGAACTCTGCCGGTAGGCCCTCAAGGCCTGGGGTTTTATTACGTGGAAGGTCTCGAATGGCCTCCTTAATTTCACTTTTGGTAATTGGACCAATTAGATCATCGTGTTCTACTTTTGAAAGCTGGGGACAATTTGGATCTTGTAGGAAGCCTCCTATGGGCTCGCTTGATGTATTATCAGAGGCCTTGTACAGTGTCTCATAATATTCACAGAATGCAGTGTTTATTTCTTGTTGTGTGGTCCCTGTGGTGCCATTTAGTCTGGTTATTTCATGTATGGGAATATTGGAATGGAGAGGGGTGGGGGGTTCCTGCAATAACCATGCAAGGAGCGCTCCCGATTTATCTGCCTCGGAATGTTTAAGTTGGGTGTGAGCTTGGTAATTTATTACACGTAGGCGTTAGAGTAATTCAGCATGCTGAATGCGAGCCTCTTGCAGCGCCTCTTTTTTGGAGGGGTCGCTGACCGCGTCCTGTTCAACGTTATTCAAAGTATCTTCTATGGACTTAAGGTTATTATGTACTTTCTGCCTGGTCCCTACTGTGGCGCTAATGGCAGTGCCCCTAATGACGGTTTTAAATGCATCCCAAATTATAAGGCGCGTGGACGCGGTATTGGCATTCTCTCTAAAGTAGTTAGTGATTATCGAAACTATGGTGGCTTGTAAGATAGAGTCATCTAACATTTGTGGCTATAACTTCCATGTAGGGACTAGTGTGTGAATCCTACCCCATATTATCACTACTTCCAGTGGGTTGTGATCAGAGAAAGTCTTCCCTATGTATGTGGAGTGAGTCACTTAGCCTGCTATAGGAAGGGAGCAGAATATTCTATCCAATCTTGTGTGCAATTGATGGGGCGGGGAGTAAAAGGAGTATTCCCGACTATTGGGATTCTTAGGGTGCCTAGAGACCAACCCGCCGCCCACCCGCGAAGGGCCTCCGCTTGCTTAAACGGGACTGCTCCCTGAAGATCCATCTGGATGTCGAAAACTGTGTTATAGTCCCCTCCCAGCATCCATGGGAATCCCGCCCAGACCGCTAGTATTGTGTTGAGGCCTGTTAAGAATTTGTCTTGGTCGTGGTTCGGGGCATATATACTGCCTACGACAATGTGAGTGCCATCTAGCGTGCTGTGGACAACAACATATCTGCCATGTACATGTATACGCTTTTCCAGTGCTACAAACGGCACCCCATGCCTAACCCATATAGCTGCTCCCCTAGTAAAGGCAGATTATGATGTGGTGAACACTTGGCCTCTCCACTTCTTACGAAGTACGGTTGCCTCATAATCGGTGAGTTGCTTTTCCTGTAATAAAGCAAAATGTGCTTTACACCTGCTTGGCTATGCATGTGTTCTATGGAGTTTGTGTACTGACCCCAAACTTCTATCGCTCCCTGTAACTATATTATACGTTCCTGGCGTGGTCATGTATGTATATAGTCAATTCCTAGACAAATCCGAGCCTGTGTATGAAACCCTGTATTTCGTGAGATAGGGGGTAAGCTAGATTCCCAATAACCCATTTCAACACCCAACACTAGGTCCAGTCCTAGAACTATGCTGGTCCAACCCAAGTACACAACTGTGTTAACAACACTTCTAATATCGGTTTGCATTCGCTTTAGGGGTGGTGACTCCTATATCTAACAGCACATGTTAGTGTGTGTGTGTATGTGTGTGTGTGTACCACCTTTAGAGTGACCGGACCAGTATTTTATATAAAGGATACAGAGAAGCTGGGGGCAGTTAGGTTATTTGAGTTACAGTGTCCTCTTCGACTCTTAAATTGTCTCCAACTTGGCAGGGCGGCCCAAGAGAGTCAGTTTCAGCTCAGGAAATCGTTCACAGTCGGTGGGGTAATAGTGGGGAAGAAAGCAAGGCTATTCTCTGAGTCTGAGTACATGGTGGTGTCCTCCTAGGATTTCGGGAAGGATAGGGGGACAGAGTCTTTGAATGCAGCTGTTGCAGCTATCGCCAATTCCCTGCCTCTCAAGGCCTGTTCCGGAGATCTGCTTTTCGCGTTGGTTTTGTGGATCGATTTAGTGTGGCGTGTTCTTTCATCCTAAACTATTTTTTTATTATTATTAAAATATGGTTATTCAATTCAAGCATCTTCTAAAAAGATTTAAGGATAATAATAGTTAATAATGATATAATTAAAACATGTTCATTATCAAATAGAGAATCCGACCCAAAACAAGTGCAATATCTAATGAGGTAATTTGTTCTAAAATGTACTTCGAAACTAGACAATTACTAATATTATTTTTCATAATAGTGGACTAAGAAATCTTCTGTGAGGTAAAAGCAGAAATCAGTCCAGTAAAACATGACATTTCACCATTTACATACAACCTACAGCTACTAATCAATTATTAGCACTGATGCACGAGGAAAGAGCTCACATGGCTTAAACAGGATTAATATCCAACCTTACACTTAACACATCATTCTGAAGTCTAGTATCAAGAAGATTTTGTAAAAAAGGGAATTGATTTTTGCACCCCGATCAATCTGAAATTAACACAACAGAAGGTCTATCTACCAAGTAAGAAACATCTGCAGAAGGGGCACAAAAAGTTCTTCAGTATCAGGAGTGAAGAATTGTAATAAAACTGTCATGATAAGAACACTCCCCACAAGTCGGCCATCAGTCCTTAAGCTGTACAGCATGTTCTAATACCCTCCAAAAGTGTTTTCTAACAATAAGCAGGACAATACTTTAGCATTTTGCAATAAAGAAACATGACACTTTGCAAAATCATCGTGCATGACATTGATCTAAGACATTATGGCGAGACTGTACATACATCTGCCTCTTATAGTATGTACCCAAAGAAATGGTTAAATGATCAAACAGGGCATCACTGATCAACCCTTAACAACGGACCCAACCATCCACCCTCTAGGCCTTCAGTAGCTAGTAGTAAGTATTATAAGCCAGCAAAAGAATTCGGATCAATCTCCATGTCCAAGAGGGACATCACCCACAGCTCTGATGCCTTCAGCGTCTTAGACATTCTTAAATGTAGCGCCCGTTTTTCTGCTGCCTCTTTATGTAGGTGATGAATGGACACCATGTTGCGTCAAACTTGACAACTCTGTCCCTTCAGATTGCAGTAAGTTTTTCCATGGCATAGATAGTCCATACCTTCCCCACCACATGTTCAAGCAAGGTGCTTGTGATTGCTTCCATAACTGAGCAATACTTAGTCTTGCTGCCAGGAGTAGATGAGAGAAAAGCTGCCCTTATGGAGTCTAGGAGGGAAAAAGTCTATCCGCCACCGGATCACATAAAAGAACAAAGAGCAGGTCGCGTGGCAGGGAAACGCTAGTGATGGTGTACTGTGGCAAGAACCTTGCTCCAAAATGCTTGTATCATCGGGCAGCTCCACCAGGTGTGTAGAAGTGTGCCCCTGTTCCCACACCTCTTCCAAAATAGCTCTGAGCCCCCGAATATCTTATGAGGTTGTACTTGAGTGAGGTACCAGTGCTTGAGGATTTTGTAAGACTTCTCCTTGTATCGGAGGCAAATGGAGGACTTGGAGGTCCTCAGCCAGATTGACCCCAGGTTCCATATGTAATTTCCATGTTCAATTCTCTTTCCCATAGTTTCACACAGGTATGTTTCTTCGGGGGGGAGCAATGTTAATGATGTAGCGATATAACCATGATATGACTCGGTGGCACACATTATTAATATATAAGGTTTCTATGGGTGTTTCCTCCCTTTGCAAATCCTAGAGGGTAAGCGGTCGCCCAGCCCAATGTAATGCCTGGCCTATCCTGTATGTGTTCCGCCTAGTCAAAGCATATTTCTCAGCTATAGCCCAATTCATCTTTAAATGCCCATCGATATAAAAGTCTCACAAGTTAGGAAATTAGCCCTGATCCCAACCATTGGAACTTGTGGTGTACTGTGTCCGGGAAGAAGTCCGGATTGTTCACTACCTGTTTGAGGAGGAAGGGATATTACAGGAATCTGCATCGTCCCTGCACCTCTACCTTGTAAACCATGAGTGTGGCTGTCAAAGGTAGAGGTAGGGGACCGTGCGTCCAGACATACTTGAGCAGTCAAAAGAAACCACCCAGAGGCGTTGTGTAAAAGGCCTGTCCCATCTGTACCAAGGACTTATTCTCAAGGTCGTGGTTCTAGTCCAGTAAGAGTCGTATCTGCACCGCAAAGATATATGTGGCAATATCTAGAAACCGGCCTTAAGAGAGTCACCCGTGCTAGCCATGGTGGTTTACCCCCCGCCCGATGAAACTAAGCATTTTGTTCCTTATTTCCATCTGAATCGTTTTGGGGACAATAAGGGGGAGGGTTTGGGGGACGTAAAAAAATCAAGGCAGTAAGTTCATTTTAAGGTAGTTGAGCTGGCCAAACTAGGAGATCTTCAATTTGCCCCAGCTATACAGGTTGTTGTAAAGAGCAGTGAGCAGGGGGAGAGTGCTGCTATCATAAAGAGCATTTGTGCGTGTCGGAAGTTGGACGCCTAAGTAGGTGATTGCTGAAGTCGCCCATTGGAAACCACTTCTTTGGACAGGAGCCCTAAGGCTATTTTGGGGATCTACTCCTCCTATGCCCAAGGATTTAGAAAAACTAACTTTGAAGCCAGAAGCTTGGATGAACAAGTCTAGTTCCCTCATCAACGCTGGTATGGTCGAGCATGGATAGGTAATAAAGCATAAAATATCATCAGCGAATAAGGCTAATTTGTGTTTCTTACCATCGACTTGCATTCTGCAGATTGCAGGATTAGTCTGTATTTTAGCCACTAACGGCTTCATTGTCAGGGCGAAAACAAGGGGAGAGGAGGCATCCATGGCGTGCCTCTAGTGAGTGTGATGGCAGGGGAGAAGGATCAATTGATTTTTAATTTAGCAGACGGCTGTTTAAAATGCACCTGTATGAAGGCTTTCATCTTGGGGTTGAGACGGGCTTTGTCCAGCACTTTTTACAGGTATGCTTAATCCACCGTGTCAAACTCCTTCTCTGCGTCGACTGTTGCCGCTGATTTGCAACCTCCATGCGTGCTATTGCCAACCGGGTGTTCTCATTGGCCTGGGGGTTGCAAATAAAGCCAGACTGCTGGAGAGAGATAAGTGCGGCCAAATATGATGAAGACGGGCCACTAGTATGGATGCATAAAGTTTCACGTAGCAGTTCAACAGCGCTATTGGTTGGTATGAAGAACAGTACATTGAGGGCTTGTTAGGCTTTAAAAGTAACCTTAAATCGGACTCTAACATAGTGTCGGTGAGTAATCCTAATGTCAAAAAAGAATTGAACACCTTCACCAAAGGTTTTAACAGCAGGGAGTAGACCTTGTAAAATGTAGTCGTGAACCCATCAAGGCCCAGGTCCTTGCGGGATGGCTGATTGCTTATTGCCACTCTGACCTCCTCCGGTGTAATCCCCTCTATTAAGGGGTCTAAACCGCAGAGATAATCATTGTGGTATCTTACGTCAAGACTTTGAGCTTGATATAAAGCTGCATATTATTGGTGGAAACTGCTATTAAGTCAGCAGTCTCTTGAAACACTCTGCGTTCGCCATTTTGAATCCCCCTAATGTGATCACGGAATGAGCGCATGAGTATTTTATGGGCTAGGAGCCTATCTGCTATATTCGGATGACACTTCTAAGAAGCAAATACATCTTAAGAGGTGATCTACCAAGATCCAAAAGTTCAAACTAAGTGCTAACCTTATAGCCTCAAACACAGCACATGGAGGGAGCCTTACGACTCCTGAGGCTAAGCTCCTTCAGTTCACTCCAGTCTACCAACAGATCTAAACTAAAGAAATTAACTCTGCCTTGTAAAGGGCTTGTGGAATTAGCTTTTGTTGAAAAGCTCTCAAGAGTGTTTCACCTATCAAACTCTCAGAGTATCAAATCAAAGAGCATTAGTTGTAGTTGTTGCAGACGTTTTAAATGTGGCTAGGTGAGAATTTCATTTCAAATTATATAAAAATAAATATTTTAACTGGGACACTTACTCCAATGTAGCCACACCAAACCACACGTTCTTAATCATGCAAGCAATGAAGGTTAATGTCACGGTTTTATCATTGTTAACCACCAGCTTATTCTAAGCCCTAAATTGAAATTGCTATATAGCTTACTTTGCTATAACCACTGTACATTGTTTTTAAATTATACAAAAACAGGTTTAACTGGTTAAATATGTGTTCTACCAATACTGAAATGTTTTGATTAATTATTCAATATAATTCACTTGCTATTATCAATTGCAGTGTTCTTGTAACATTTGTGTACTAAACTCCAACAAACTTGGGCACTGTAGAACAAACCAATTCTTTTTGTTAGTACCGCAATCTCAAAACTAGTGGATGCAGTTGAACTAAGATGATCTGGGGTCAGGACAGCATTTTAGATAGCATCATACTTTAATTTCCATTCTAATCTTTTCAACCTTCAGTCTGCTACCTTACCATATGCAGTCTGGGAGGGAATATGGTGAGTTTTAGTAGCAGTAGGCTGAAACAAACCTTAGAAGATCCAAGAAAATTCTTTATGGAAATTAAAAACATTACAAATGTAGTTAGTATAGCTGTGTTTTTGACATCTTGAATAACTAGCTCATAATTATATGCTTGTCCTAAATGTGTTTTGCCGGACAAACAATAAATAAATACTTCCGTTTTTCTTTGTTAGGGTGATTTCTACTCAGAGCAATCCAGATAAAAATCTTGAACTATTACACTTCAAGCTAAAGCAGAGTAGGCCATTTAAAAAAGGAATTAAGTGGTCAAACTTAGGTTCGAAAAAAATTCAGAACTATGGGCTTGGCTTACAAAACAAGTGATTGAAGAGAACAGTTGAATATCTACTCCTATAAGTTTATTCTCTAGAAGAAATACTTAAATGCACTAATTTATGCATGTAGAATTTACAATGGTGGAAGAGGTTACATGAGTAAATGAAGACCAACTGTGCATTAGAAAATATAACACATTCGAAAACGTTAGTGCTTTTCTCCTTAAGAAAATACCCAATCCCCTTCTCCCTAATTAAACAAACCTACCATTTCTCACCCATGGAAAGGCCCTTCCCTCTGCTTTTCAGAGAAGTACATTTGATTGTGTTTACAGGATGGAACACTACCTGTAAAATACATCTTAATAGCCATATCTCTGGGTTAGTGAGACCTCATTCAAGTTTGCAAGCCCCACAATCCTGCTTTCAACCCCAAATGTTCAAATTCAGCAATGGCGCCTTATTAGCATATTTTTTGTCAATGTATACTTTAACCACATGCGTGCGGGCGGAATTCCGCTCGCACGCTGAGATTTGCGGAACCGCATGTTACGTGACGAGCTGGGCTCGTCATGAGCGTGCGAGGAGGCTACCTCATGACGAGCCCAGCTCGTCATGAGCGTGGAAGGGGTTAAGGTGTAGAATGGTTTAGGGCCTCTTTTTGCGCGCATGTTATGTTAGCATGGCTTATTAGAAATTTATTTTATTTATTTAATTTTTTTATTTAAAACTTTGCAGCAACATTGTGACAATCAAAAACAATTAATCATCAAATTTCATATACATAAGAAACAAAAAACACAACCAACTTAATTAGTACAGCAGAGTACAAAAAGAAAGAAAAACAGCAAAGAGGAAAAAAACACCAAAAAGATATAAAAAGAAAAACATTTCAAATTACTAGAAACAAATAAAACAATGGGCAGCATTACTGTATTATCCATTCTTCAAATCGGGGCCCAAATTTTTGACGCCTTCCTCCGCCTCCGCCTACCCTTTAATGTAAATACTGAAAATTCCAAATTATAAATAGCGAACAACCTAGCTCTCCAATTCATAAATGTAGGTGCGTCGGGAGAAAGCCATTGTGAGGTTATACAAAGCTGTATCAAAGGCAATAAACAAAAATGTGGAGACATATTTTGGATCTAGGTTTGCCTGTGAGCTTTCAAAACCCATTATCACCATCTCTCACGTCAAATTACATGGGATATTGAGCATAGAGGTAATAAACCGCTCCACATCGGATAAGAAATCAAACAGGCAAGGGCAAGAATAAAACATATGGATAGCATCAGCTGCGTACAGCCCGCACCTCGCACACTGTACACCCTTACTACCACCCCATTTCGCTATTCTACAGGCGTATAGTAAAGATCAAACGCTGCCATGTAACTTAGGGTCCGAAGGCTACCGGAGACCAAAACCTCACAATTCCATTACTATCGTTAGATCGACTCCAGTCTTCCCGAATTTCACTTCACACTTAAGGTTTTGCACCTCTAGGTCGTCCGTAATCCTTGACAATAGGTGCTGATATACCCTCCCTATTCTGGCTTTCTTCTGAATCAGATCTAATATAACTAATTTATCTAACATCGCGGGCGTCTCACTAAGACGTTTTTGAATAAAACTTCAAACCTGAAGATATTTAAAAAAATCATGAATGTTCAAATGAAACTTATCCCGCAAGGACTCAAAAGAAAATATTTGCCAAGCTCCCACTAAGTGCCCTATTGAGTGTAAACCAAGTTCCTGCCATCTAAACTTTGTCTGATCCTGAAAGATAGAGGGTAGGAGTCGATCGGCTTTGAATGGAGTGTGTATATTGTGGAGAAGTGTGGCTCACTGGTTAGAGGAGGCAGACCTGGAAGCAGAGGTCAGCCCGGGACCAGGGTTCAATTCCCGGCTCGGCGGGGTCTTGAGTCCTAAAATGTCCATGGACTCGACAATTCTCGCTCTGGTGCCTACTCGATTCACGGGTTCACACTCTGCGACTCTGGGCAATAGCTTGCTTAATCTCCACAACGGCCCCTCGCGGCGGGATGCTTGGCTTTCACCTTGCGGATACCCTGCTGGGGTTATCTCACAGGGGAATACCAGGACGGGTTCCCTAAGCAAGCGCTTAGAAACCGCTTGGTGATATGCGCTATATAAATTCCTGTACATTTACATTTACATATTAACGTTAGGAATAGATAATTTCCGCCAAATTTTCTGCCATATTAAAAACATGGCCATAATCACCTTGAATCTGGTTCTCTTAAAATAGCTTGGCTCCAGCACCTTCAACAAAATGCCCTTAGCCGCCGTGCCCAAACCTATCTCAAAAAGAGTAGGGCTGTTACATAGTGGCACATCCACCCTATCCCCAGACAGTGGCACTCCCAGAGATTGTACCATCGTAGACCAATAATATAGCATCAGGTTGGGTACCGACCAACCACCCCGATCCCGGTGGAGACACATCCACTTAAAAGCTCTGCGCGCACTGCGATACCCCCAAAGGAACCTATGGCAGATCCTATCCGCCTCTGCCAAGCGGCTTTGTGACAGTTCCAAAGTAATCGTCCTAAAGAGATATAAAAACTTCGGAAGCACCAACGTTTTGAGGACACTACAACTGCCATAAAGAGAAAGATGTAGGTGATCTAGGCGCTCTAACTTAGTATTAACTGCATCGACTGCCGTAAGAATATTCAAATCCGGAATAATTTCAACCACTGCAGAGATCTTAACTCCCAGATACATTGCTTCCCTGACAACTGGGGCATCAGAATGTGTCATATTATATGTTTGAATGACTTGAGTTTTTACCACATTTAACTTATATCCTTATACTGAACCAAAATGTTCGGATAAGGTCTTGAGTGCCCGGAATGCAGAGGAAACGTCAGATGTTAGCACAACGATATCGTCCGCATAGGCCAGGGCCCGGTACTCCCTACCGCTGACCCTTATCGGTACAATGCTCGAATGCCCCTCGATTTTACTAAAAAATGGGTGGATGTAGAGTGCAAAAAGCAAGGGTGAGCAAGGACCCCCTTGCCTGGTGCCCCTACTAATTTTGAAATACCCAGTCTCCTGACCTGAAATGCGGAGTGCTGCTTCTGGAGATATAGACAAAGCCTGGATCGCATGAATGTATTCAGTACTAAAACCCTTCCACCAGAGCACGGCCTCTCCCCCCAGGAGACCCTGTAGAACGCCTTCTCGGCGTCCAACAGGATCACCCCGAGTGGAGAGGCCGTGACCTGGGCCCAATCCAGTAAAGCAATAACACGCCGGACATGGTCCGCTGTGTCTCTGCTCGGAATAAACCCATTTTGGCGAAGGGAAACCAATGGAGAAATCACCTGCGCCAGCCTAGTTGCCAGGATTTTAGAAAATATTTTGGAATCGCTATTGATAAGGGAAATTGGTCGAAAAGATGATGGGCTCAGATCGGGTTAGCCCTTCTTTTTAAACAATACAATTGTAGTCTGGCGCCACGAATTGGGAACTGTACCTCTCTGTGCAGCCAAGAACAGTTAATAAATCCTGTCTAATCTCCCCTAAAAATATCTTATAAAATTCCAGAGGGACAGCATCCGGCCCAGTAGCCTTCCCATTAGCTAAGGTTTTAACAGCTCGCTCAACCTCTTCCTACGTGATAGGGGCCGAAAGTAGATCATTCTGTTGTCGTGAAACCTTAGAGGTATCCAAGCCCAATAGAAAAGCCTCACTCTGACTCTCTGACTCCCCCTGAGCATTCCTGGGGTCTTCAGTATAAAGCATGGTATAATACCTTTGGAACACATCATTCACTCCCTCCAGTGTATCTTGCACCACACCATTTTCATCCTGGATTTTAATAATACGACTCTGTACAGTTCTCTGTTGGAGCCTCTTCTCAAGTACCTTTCCCGAGTTTTCCCCAATTCGAACATCATTGTTCGATATTGGATGTGCTTAATAGGAGATCATGCCCAAAAGACTCTAAGAGTTTGGCCTTTAACATAGCAACGGCCTTCTGGGATTCCTCTATGTTACAGCCACCCTTGATTTTAGAGATTAACTCTAACTCTGCAAGCCTGAGTTGCTCGATCCAACCCTTCACCAAAGCTTGGCCTGCCTTCCAACGAAAGGAAGAAAAGCTCTTGGTCTCTCCATGGACTGCGGCCTTTAGAGCGTCCCAAACAATGTAATCGGAAGCAGTTCCCCTATTAATATCTAGAAATTCTACAAGCCATTTTTTCATATGAATTTAATATTCCTCCTCCCGGAGAGGAGCTACGCTAGCAACCAAGATGGCCGCGTAGGCTCCCGGCTCCGCCGACCTCTTACTCCCGCCGGAATATCCTGATATTTATCCTGCTCTTGTGCCCAGCCATGGTGTGTATGAACCTGCCGTGAGATTAATGGTGCTTTCCTGAGATCTCTACCTGCTCAGCTGACGAAGATATGTCGAGTGGAAGTTTGCGGCCTAGATCTGCCCAGAAGCCGGGGTCTCAGGTACTGGCCCATCCGGGTTTCAGTTCAACAACATCGGCTGTAGTGGTGTGACTGGGTCCGGTCTACCGGAGTGGAGGGGAAAAATGTAACCTCGCCTTTTCGGAGTGATGTGGACGGTGGTTGCTGCCTTGCTGAAAGTCATAGGAGGGGTGACAACTCAACGCCTGCAGCTGTGTACGGGGACCCTGCCCGGTGACCCGGTAACGGGCCCGCTGGTGTTTGCTGGGTCTGGATCTCCGCCAGCGTTGGCGGCCCTAGGATATCATCGAAACAACCGTTGAGTCTCCCTCCGCAATCAACTGTTCCCTACTCGCACGTCCCCCCCTGAGACATCGGGCTTACCCGGGGAAGCGATCATGATCGAATCTGATCGTAGAATCGTTGAAAGGAATGAGAGTCACCCGTCGCTAAGCACTGTGTTGGCAGCCATTGAGTCTATGCATGCGTACGTTGAAGACCGCATTCAGAAGATGATGGCGCGCTTGGATGAGATGGAACGAATTGGACCGGACCCTACACCACTACAAGAAACAGCGACAACCGAGACACCCAATATGGCCACTCTGATGAAGGACATAGACCCCCTATTGTGTGAGGAACCGGAGCCCTTTGCTCAGTGTTTTGGACAATGTGCACAAGCTTGAGGCCACCAAGAGATTGTTTAACCCACGATCGTTGCCGACTATGGAAGGACTAATCGATGTTCCTACTCCAGGAACTTTTGGCGAACACTGTTCTCGGAATGAAACTGCGCCACTTCCCTATGCATCTGAGCAGCTAAGATGGCGGACGACTCAACGCTGGGAGTTTATAACGGGGAAGGGAGTCTCTGGATTTGACGATGTCTACGGCACTACTGTGTTAACACTTTGTATTGCATTAAGTCCTATTGCAGTCTTATTATATGCTGACTGTCCGGTGGAAGAGGTGGTTTATCCGGAGGTGACTCATGTGTCTGACCGGGAGGGGCAGGGGTGAGATCGAGGGACTGGGCTAGACTCAAGTATCGATGGGCACAGGATCCGTTAAACTTATGCTATAGGAAGGCTGGGCGGTGTTTGAAGATCCCCTTGTTGAGATGCATATTCGTCATTTGATAGATTTTTTGATTCCGCTTTGGGGATCCATGGTTCGGGCGGGAGGGAGGGGCGACCGGGAGCCTGTACGAACATGCCCTCCTCCACTTCTCTTCTCTACCTTGGTAGATTCTTCTTTTAGAAACTAGTTAGTTGGGGCGACAGGCACACTGCTACTGGGAGTTAGGCGATAGCCGTTTGCAGGGGTGCAGAGTGGGGGGATGGGTTTATTGTTTTCTTTTTGTTATCGTCCATATGCTTTTTTCTCCTTTTTATTTTTCTCAATCTTTCCTTTATTTGTAATATTGGCGTAATATCCTGGCTTTGATCCTTAACTTCTAGTATCTGGTTGTCATGATTCTCCTGTCGTTTCGATTTTATGGATGGAAAGGTACTGAAGACCCGCACCTAAACTGTTGATCGATTATATTGATGCATTTTTTGTGTTGAGCTTAATTGTGCGAGCCTCTCGAGTATACTTGTTGCTCTATGTTTATCCTGTTTTTTTGTTTTTTTTACCAATCCACCCTGTCAATATGGTATGTATGTATGGCACCGGATATGTCTGTTTTATTTTGCTTTAAAATAATAAAAAGATTTATAAAAAAAAAAGATTCCTCCTCCCACAGAAGCTTCCTCTCAAAAGTCCACCCTCTGGGGGCTCTGCGTAAGCGAGGCCATGAACACTCTACGATCAGTCGATTATGGTCCGATAGAATCTTAGGAGGGGCAGAAATGGAGGATATTTCAGCCACCTGCTCCGAAATAAAAAAATTAGTCAAGCCGAACCATTTTATTGTGGGGAGCGGAGTAATATGTATACCCATCATCCAATTTGTTATGCCAATACCACATATCCAACACACCATGTTCTTGCACTAAGGTCCGAAGGGCCTTAAACACTCTAGGTTTCCTTCCATAATATTTACGGTCCCCCGCCAAATTAAAGTTACTAAGCAAATTAATGTTCATATCCCCGCAGACAAACAATGGATAGGACCAAGTAGCTAATTCTACATTCAAGTGTTTAAAAACTTCCGGGTCGTCTACATTTGGCCCATAAATAGTGCATATAGTGAACGGCCTCTTTTCAACTAGTATTTCTGCAATAATCCATCTGCCCATTCTATCCTCTCGTACCTTTGTACAGACCCCAACTCCCCGCTTAAGTAAGATTGCCACGCCTCTAATCATCGAGGTCTGCCTAGAACAGGCTATTAAATCATACCCAGGCAGCTTCAAACACTCCCGCTTTCCCCATGGTATATGCGTCTCCTGTATACATAGTAAATCTAATTGTTATTGTTATTGTTAACTACAGCTTATATAGCGCCAAATCACCTGCAGGTCTCAAGGCGCTTTTGACAGAAGAAGCTAAGCTAACAAAGGAACAGATACATGAAGCTATACCACTAGGTAAGGTTAAAAGCTTCTCTAAACAGAAGTGTTTTTAAAAATTTCCTAAACTGTATTCTTTGCGGAGGGATTCAGGAAGTTTGTTCCAAACTTGTGGGGCAACCGCCGAGAAAGGTCTGCCACCTTTCGTAGATAGTTTATAACGAGGACAGGACAGGAGTTGAGTGTTAGAAGACCCTAATGATCGTGTCGGTCTATAGACTCCAATGCGTTCTTTAATGTAAGCCGGTGCTTGGCCATAGATAGCCTTATGGGTAATGCACAAACTCTTGAACTCCACCCGTTGTTTTATGGGGAGCCAATGTAGCTTACATAACAGTGGCGATGCATGAGTGCGTCTAGGTAGCCGAAAAATCAGCCTAGCTGCATCGTTCAGGACTACTTGCAGTCTATTTATAAGAGTTTTGGGGAGACCCAAATACAGGGCATTCCCGTAGTCCAGTCTCGAAATGATTGTAGCTGAGACAATTGTACGGAGCGTAGAGGGGGAAAGCAAGGGGACTAACTTGCGTAACTGTCTGATTAAGTTAGTGCAAGTCCCAACCACTGAGGAGATCTGGCTGACCATTGACAGCTCATGGTCGATCTTAATGCCAAGACTTTTTACGTTGGAGCAGGGTTTAGGGGTCGGGCCAAGGTCTTGCGGCCAAAACAAATCACCCCAAGGGGATGCTTCAGATGAAACCACCAGGACCTCCGTTTTTTCAGGATTGATCTTCAGCGAATTTGCTGTCATCCAATTCACCGTATGCCTAAGTATTTTTTTAGCATGGGTCTGTGCGGATGCAGTGTTCTCGATGCTGAGTAACAGCTGAGTATCATCCGCGTAGTTAAAGGTTTTACAGCCCATGCTAACTAAAGAGTCAATTAAAGGCTGCAAGTAAAGATTAAAAAGGAGTGGGGACAGGGCAGATCCCTGGGGGGACTCCACACTTCAGGGTACCCAGATTTGATATGCGGTAAAACAAATTGAATCCTTTGAGATCTTCCAGAAAGAAAGGATTTAAGCCAATTGTAGGCTACATCTTGTATCCCAACCGCAGCCAATCTGTCCAAGAGCAGGGTATGGCTGACAGTATCGAATGCCGCTGACAGGTCTAATAATATCAGGGCACTCGGTTTTTTACTGCATAGTATGTACAATTTTAGAGAATAGTGCCCACTTTTTAGCGTCATTAAGGCCACAGACGTTCCATGTGCTTAAAACAAGTTTACCCTGCCCCATTGAAATTAATAAGAACCTTTAATCTCTGCTGTACATCTTCAATATTGTTAAACATGAGAGTTAATAAATGCCAAATTTGGTCAAATTTTAATGCCACACCTGCTGCAGATATCCAAAACCAACATTTACGTGAACCCTCCCCTTCCCCCCACCGATCTCCCCTCTCCCCCCAAAAGACCCACCCCCCCTCCCCCACCCAACCCTTACAACACCCTTAAGTGGCAACAGGACCTAGGTCCTTGTGACGAAAAAGCTGGGTGAACACTCTCCCCAGGATAGCCTCACCCCCTCATAACTAACGATTAGGAGCCAAGGATGATTACCCTTCACAAACATCTGAAAAAAAGAGAAAGAAATACAATATGTAATCAAGCCTTGGCCCTACTCTAGCTGTCGGGACCTCCCAAAGCTAATATCAATAAAACAAGGGAAAAAAACAATATAAAAGAAAAACTCTAAGAGGGGCTACCACCTCCTTAACTATATTGAACCCAAATATTCCGTAGCCTGGATCTCAGAAGAGAAAAATCTAGTCTGCCCCTGATAAATGATTTTCAATTTGTAGGGAAAGAGCAAAAAAGCCTGTGCCCCCTTTAAAAGGGGCCATCAGCTGACGGAGCTGCCGCCTCCGTTCCACTGTGGCTGGGCAAAAGTCCGGACGGACAAAGAATTCACAGTCCTTGCCCAGTCTCTTTCTCTCCGGTCTTGCCAGATCGTAAATCCTCTCCCTCGCCAAAAAGTTATTGAGGCATATCAAGATAGCCCGAGGTATGTCGCCTGAAGTTCCAGCATTTTGCCTATGCTTAAAAGGAAATCGATGCGCTAGCAGCACCTCGAGCTGGCAATCCCACTGCTTTACCTCAGAAAACGCCTCAGTAAAAAGTTCAATAACAAATTGCCTCACATCTCCTCCTTCATGACCTTCCAGAACCCCTAAAATCCTAAGATTGTTCCTTCTGGCCCTATTTTCTAAGTCAGTTAGCTTCCAGAGGATGTCTTCTTTTTGTGTGCCAATCCTGACCATAGCCCCTTTCTGTAAAGCTAAGGGGTTGTCAGGGCTCCACGAATGTCCAATCCTTGTCTCTATGTCGACTTGCACAGGAACAGAAGATGCTTGCTTTCCAACTCCCTCTCTCCAATCAGTCGGAGTCAGATTAAAATCATAACTCCAAGCAATCAGAAAAAGGGAAGGGGAAAAGTGGAGAAAATAACCATAAGAAAAGAAAGGCACAGAAGAGACTGGTCCGGTCCTTCGGTACTTCAGCGAATCCTCCTCTGACTTATCCAGCCAAACTAGGTTCCTGTAAATACTAAACACATACAAATATCTTTAGCCTATAAAACTTAACTCTGTTCTACCTGCTTCTATTAGTAATTAACCTACGTACCCATGGGACTGCATAGACCTGTAGCTCTTCTTTCTACTGTGAGGTTTCTTTAACTGGAGTTGCCTTGTGTTCAATCTCACTAAAATGAAATGGCTCCGTTAATTTTCCACTCTAGCTATTCCCTTTGAAAATGTGTTTTCTAGACTATAAACCTACCACGCTATGCAACTCTGTGTCTTTTATTCTTCCTCTTGTATAGTATGTTGGCTTGTGAATACCTCATCTGCAAAACAGTCAATTGATTAATTTCCTGCTCTATCACCTGCCTTTATCTGTTATGTTCCTTAATTTCTTTTGACCTACCAGTGTTGTATTCCGCTATCTTTATAATGTGTTCTGCACTTGTCTTTCTTCTTCTTTTAGACTACTGCCTCCTGCTCGAGTTATTCGCCTCACTAGATTCAGGTAAGCTTTTCTTTCCTTTTACTTCAAGTATTGTCTAAATTGCATTTAAACAAACTATTTACATTTCTCTGTAAGACGTGTTTATTTTCTTGTTGCTGTGTCTTGAAACACCTGCTCCAATAATGTTATTGTTATCTCTTAAATTATAAATGTCACCAGCTTAAGCGTAATACCATTTCTGCCAAATACAGTCTAGATTTTATTATCACTTAGCTCTGTGAAATCGTTTTCCTTAACGTGACGACAGCTTGCTCTGCTCCAGAAGCGGGGACACGCTGTCTTGACGGAGTCTCTCTGAATGTCTTTCCTCCTTTTGCTGCTAGCCTCCTACGTGGCAGTTTCTGCGAGGATACTATAATACTGAGTTACTACTAGGAAAATATCTCTCTACCACTCTGGGATTCTAAAGAAATAACCTTTCTCTACAACGTTTTCTACTCTGACAGGAATTCTCCAACTGACTCGGGCAGAATTCTCGGTGAAGTGCGCAGCTCTGATAGAGCGCGCGCCTCACCTGAACTCCGTTCAGGAATGTTCAGAAAACTAGACTGGCAACTTAGGCTGGCAGTTGTCCTGCTCGCCCGCCATCTTGGAATTCCGTGAATTCCACGCCTTGGACCAGGAAAGAGCCAAACTCCAGTCCGGTTGCCTCATTTTGAAAACTTGTGCTGACCGTTCATTAGGAAGGATCCTGACAGGGGTCCTCCAGATTGGAAATTCTCTCCTCGGCCTCTCCAATTCTTGCTGCAATATCCATGCAGGTTTTGGCTACTCTGCAAATGGAATTTTGAACTCTTCGGCACACCCCCTGTGTACGAACGCTCTCCTGCCATGACTCCTCGCGATGCGCCATGATAGTCTGATAAATAACGGTGAGGGTAATCTCTCCAGATGGCAAATCGGGCTGGCTATAGGAACTAATGTAGACCCCGGGGGCGCTGCTCCCACCTAGGCCTTGCTCCCCAGAAAAAGAATTATCAGCAGTTAACAGACCAAGACCATCCACCCCATCTCTTAAAGCACCCTGGGTCTTTAAGCCATTAGCCTTATGGACTGTGCGAGGACCATGAGGCGATAGCTCCTCACTAAGGACTACGTTTAACCGCCAATCTCCGATATCGCTACCATCGTCAGTCCATTCTGGGTCTTGATCATCTTCTTCATCCATTGATGACCCAGTGTGCTCTGATAAGGAAAATAATGTATCCCCTTCATGGTCCTTAGAATATTTGCTGCCATCCACAGAGCGATTAGCAATAGCCTTGGAAGCATTGGGCTCGCCATTATTTACAACTGGAAACGTGTTTACAAAATTCCCAACATTTTCTGTCAGCTGAACTGCATGTCCCATAATTTCTCTCACCGGGAGGTTCGACACAAGTTCCACGCCATTACACTGCCGTATGAGAAGACTTTGTCCAGCCAGAGACACCAATACCGGCCCCACATCTAGAGAGGGTGCGCCATTCACTTGAGTGGGGGTCGTGCACCTGGCATATCTCCCGCCGTTTGCACTTTTTCCAACGTTTTCAAAGAGCCCAGATGAACTTCCCTACTCACTCCATTATCATCAGCTATTTTAGTTTTGGCTGAAGCTGTTTTGAAAAGAGCAGGTGTGATGTATTCCTATAGGTACTGTATCGATTCCCCTATTCCTGACCCTGGTTTGGTTAATAATTAACTAGCAGCCATCCAACGGTGCAAAAACCGTTATCTGATTAAGCCACACCACGGCACAGAAGCGCGTTATCTGATTAGGTCATAACGCATGCCATCTAATTAGGCAAGCAATATTCCTCCAGCCCCTGATAAGGCATACGGAGTTCTCAAAACAAATCAAACCTACAGCGACCTGGGAAATTCCCATAGCCATTGTTTTGATTTCACCGAGAACTTCAGTAAAAGAATGTGCGAACGAACCCGTTCATATGACATCCTTATTGACGTATATATGTCCATCCTTACGTCAATCTCGGCACCTTTCAGGTATAAATATTACCGACATTGCCTTAAGCAAACACATGCGGTGGTGACGAGATTGGAGCAGCGAGACGTGCCGAGGAGCCCAGCAGAGAGCGAAGCCCACAGGCGCTGCCCCTCCTTCCTGACGCGCTGAGAACGAGACGCTGCCTTTCTCCTGCTGAGAAATCCAGCTCTGGCGCTTCCAAGCAGCCCTCGCAGGCAGCTGGAATATCAAGACCTGGGATAAGAGATACCAGCCCTCCACCATTCTAGATCTCAGGTACAGAACTGAATAACCCCTTGCAGAGAATTCTCGAGTCAGTCCCTTGGCAAAACAAACTTAACTTAAACTGCTACTTATCTACTCCCGCCCACGTATTAGGCTTAGGTCAGGTACACTGGGGTAGGCGTGGTTAGAAGCACCAGTTGAGTACGATTAGTCAAATGTATATATGTATGTATCCATTTTATCCATTTTAAAGTATCATATGGCTCAGAAACCATATCAATGCTTTTACAGTATTATTTTATAATTCTGTCTTTACTGTATGCACTTTACTTAACTATAAGTATTGCAATAATAGCGATTCATTTCTCTTGTACGAGAAAAGAGACTGATCAATAAACACCATTCTTTATTGAACACGCCCGTCTCTTTCCTTTCTCTACAATCTGGTGAAACTAAGAATGCACTGAACTGACTGAGTAAAATAAGTTGTCTTTTGTTTTCACACGACTCTAGAGATACACTCTTGATTAGGGGAGAGCAAAGTTGTCATGTTCTATGGTTGTCAGAAACTAAATCCCTTCTTGTCTATCCAGGGAGGTTAAAATCCTCCTTGCCTATTCGAGAAAGTTTCTAGTGAACTCTGAGCTAGCTGGCAAACACAAAACTTTAAGTCTAATATCGTCGGTAGAAGACCTAGTTAACCTCTGCCCTAGGTCTATACTATTGAAGATATTATTCCAATGCGCAGAGCCTATTGGGATAATAGGAACTACACTACATGGCGCCCAACGTTTGGATAGGCGATAAAACTAACGCAAGACATTAGAGTAACTCAGTCGTGCTTTTTCACACAGACCCCTTTTTTCCCATAATACTCCAAAGACGTCTGGAGTGGGTGAAAGGTCATATCCGCCAAACCTCGCAGGAGGAGACTCCTATGTATGGTTCTTGGTTTACTCAAGGTTGAAGGATACACTGTTCCAAAATATTGTGCATCTAATCTTTGTTTCCATAGAAACCTGATCTGCAAATAAATAAAATAATCTTCTTGACAATAGTATGTCAGAAACTGAAGAAGAAAGGGAGACAGTTAGAATAGCAACTGAACTCCTAGCAGCTGACAATACTCTGCTGCAAAATGACCCGGATATAATACTTATCCCGGTCAACATAAGAAAATCTATAACCTTAAAACTTATAGAAAATGGACTGTCACCAAGAGGTGGTACAGTCATATTCGTAATTGATGGAAACAACAATAACCTAGATTCCAAAGTCACTTCATCTCCATTAATTTAAGGGAGAAAGAACCACACTATTTTCTGCTGGTGGTTGGGTTATTTATTTTACCCAAATTCTTTCAATTTTATTCTTATATAATAAAAGGGGCAACTGTTCTTCACAGATTTGCACACACAAATTTTTACCAACAAACATTTACAGTAACAAACTATTTCCTACAAATAACGGTGGTCAGTGAGACAAAAAAATTCACATAATCAATAAAACGAATAAATTCAAAAAATCATTACACAGAGTATTCACAATCACTGTTAATTAATGCAATGTGGAACGCAAGAAATGTTGTAAAGCAAGACAAATCAATTGCACTGCCAATTGCGTTTGTATACACAATATTCCAATATCTTGTTAGTATTTAATTCATTCTCCAAGATATTCTCAGTAATCTTATTCTTAACAACTCAGCGGAACTCTCGCTGTGGCAGTGCAATTGATTTGTCTTGCTTTACAACATTTCTTGCGTTCCACATTGCATTAATTAACAGTGATTGTGAATACTCTGTGTAATGATTTTTTGAATTTATTCGTTTTATTGATTATGTGAATTTTTTTGTCTCACTGACCACCGTTATTTGTAGGAAATAGTTTGTTACTGTAAATGTTTGTTGGTAAAAATTTGTGTGTGCAAATCTGTGAAGAACAGTTGCCCCTTTTATTATATAAGAATAAAATTGAAAGAATTTGGGTAAAATAAATAACCCAACCACCAGCAGAAAATAGTGTGGTTCTTTCTCCCTTAAATTAATGGAGATGAAGTGACTTTGGAATCTAGGTTATTGTTGTTTCTGTATTTAAACGGGTCCTGCCTAGTTCCGGTCCAGGGACCCATCCCCTCTTTTTTGTTATATTCGTAATTGAGGCACACGAATATCGGCAGACAGAGGTATTCTATTCATGGATAAACTTTCCAGCAGCAAACGCTGTAACAAAGGACTTCCACTATTACAAAATAGAGGAACCTCCTAATGAGTACACTCCTTTCGAGGAGGTGGAAATACCACTCAAATTCCAAGAGCACCTGCTCTTGTTTAATGGCGCCCTAAAACATAATAATCACATCACCAGGCTCGGTCCACTAGGTAGACCAGGAGCAACGTGGCCGGTCCTAGCCGGATACACACCACATCCAGACATTGAAGAAATGCCTGCACCAGATCTTTTACCACAGCTAAAACAATTAATAAAAATACATAGACAATTAGTCCAATATGTAATGCGGACTTCAACAGTCCAACCAGCAATTAAAATTCCACAGCTGACCACTCATCAGGGGAACACAAATAAAATTACACCTCAGAACATACAGTCCTGTCTAGGTAAAGTACCCGCAAAACGGGAACAAATTCCTTTCTGGCTAGCACAAAAAAACACTCAAATAGAGGCGGTGTTTCCAGATACCACCCCTGTTGAGAAAATTAGGATTCTGACTATCTGTCTTCCAATGGGAATCGCACCACATGTGGAGGACTGTGACACTTGGGGAACAGTCTTTGCTTCCATTTACACAAAACACATGGTGTACCATCCATGTCAGTAATACCAGATGTGCTAAAACAGATTCAAGATGAATACGGTCCAGAACCCGCTTTAACTCTCGGTATGAAATTACTGAAAGATTTCAAGCAGGTCTCGGCAATATTATTAGCCAACATAAAGGGAGAAGCAGCAAATGTGGCGATTCGCCAGAGGTTAAAAGAGACAAATATAGCAGACCAACCATCTGAAATTGCCAGAATCATAGAAAAATCCTATGAAGAACTAGGAAGAGATAGTTTGGGTGGAATACCAGTGAAACCCCAACTAGTTGAAAGTCCTGAAAAGGTATTTATTAAAAATAATTTAAACACTCAAAAAAAGAGCTGGGATGGAAATAAACAATCCAATCCTAAAGAAAAAAGATTCCAGTCCAGAGGAAGGTCTCCTCGGCGGAGAGAAAGATCTCCTGATCAAGGATGCAAGTCTCCCCAAAGGGAGCCCTCTGTGAAAAAATACAACCTTAGAAATAGGGATAATATAAAAAAACCTGATAGATATCAAGATATTGATACACGTCCCTCTCAATCTTTTCAGACTTCCTCGCAGAAATCGGAAAGAAGAGGACGATCAGAACACAGGGAAGAGCACGTCAAGTCCAAAGACAAAGAACCTGCTCATCTGAATAAAAAATTACAATTTCCAAAAAAGAAGGTAGCCAGTATTAAAGTAATCAACAATGCCGAGAATACTGAGGACACAGCTGAAAAACGGAGAATGGCTCAGACAATGCTAGACAGCGCAGCAGAAGTGAGCATAGCTCGCAAAGTCCTTATGAATCATCTGGAGACAGTGGACACGAATGAATACATTCAGGTGGAAACTGCAGATACCAGAGTTAGCAAACCTCATAAAATATATGAAATAACATTGCGTATAGAGGGGGATAAGACTAGAAAAATAAGGGGTCTATTTTGGGATAATCTCTCCAAGGGCTATGACATCCTTCTAGCTGAACGAGACTGGCCTCCAGAGTTTGTCAGGGAGTGCCCACATGGCGAAGAAATAATTATGCCTGCCTTCTCAAACCATATTCCAATTCATAAAAAATATACACTTGCAAGAAAGTGGGCAGTAGCTCAAGCCCCTGCCTTATATAAAAATCATTTTTGGATTCCCCAGTATGCCTATCTAGCCAAACCACTCATACAATTGACAACACAGGAGGCAGCGTCTTCGACTGTCCTCCCTTGGACACAAGAACATACCTTGGCATTTGAGGAATTAAAAAGAGCATTATGTCAAGCACCAGTTCTAGCGACTCCTAGTTACAGTAAACCTTTTATGCTTTTCGTAACTGAACGGGATGGAACAGCGTTATCTGTCCTCACACAAGATCAAGCAGGAAAACACAAGCCTTGTGCTTATTTTTCTAGTACACTAGACCCAGTGGCCCAGGCTCTGCCTGCGTGCCTGAAATCGGTTGCAGCAACAGCCCTAGCCATAAGACAAAGTGACTCGATAGTGCTGGGACACCCCCTGACAGTACAGGTACCACATGCAGTGGAAGTTCTCCTAAACAGGACACAGACACAACATTTGACTATAGCGAGACTGACAGGATATGAACTGACATTGTTTCAACCACACATAGAGATCAGACGATGTAATATTCTAAACCCTGCTACACTTTTGCCCTCGAGTACAGTAAATGCACCACCACATGACTGTGTGGAAATAATGAATATAGTGACGAAACCAAGACAAGACCTGACAGATATTGCACTTCCAGACCCTGACCTAACACTCTATGTAGACGGATCATGCATGAGAACGAGTGCAGGAGAGTTAGTAGCAGCATATGCCGTGACTACTGCTACTGAAGTCATAGAGACACAAAGAATAGACACACTGTCAGCACAAGCAGCAGAGCTCATCGCTCTGACACAAGCCTGCATAAGAGCTAAGCACTTAAGAGTGAACATTTATACAGATTCACAATATGCTTTTGGCGTAGTTCATGATTTCGGGGTACTATGGAGGGAGAGAGGTTTCTTGACCTCTCATGGGGCCAAGATTCAGCACGGCCCGCTTATTCAAGCCCTGTTGGAAGCAATACATTTACCTACAGCCATAGCTATCCTGAAATGCAAAGCTCACACCAAAGTTACAGACACCATTTCCCAGGGTAATGACTTGGCAGACCGAACTGCTAAACTTACAGCCCAGACACCAACAGACACGACAAGGACAGAAGTACCATTACTGACAAAAAGTATGACAGTCAGAGATCCTTCTCAAGATGTACTCGACATACAGACACATGCCACTACAGATGAAATAAAGAAATGGACTGAACAAGGAGGGATCCAGACTGACCAAGGTTGGATGACTAAGGGAAAAGGCACATGGTTTCTTCCAGATTCCATGGTACAAGTAATCATAAACACAACACATAGTCCAGCACACTTGGGAGAAAAGGCAATGATAGACAGTTTACAGAATATCTGGTTTAACAAGCACCTGCGTGCAGCAGCGAAACAGAAAGTACGAACATGTATGATCTGTTGCCAGTTCAATCCAGGTAAAGGCATCCCGGTGGAACAAGGCGGATTTCATCCTCCTGACCACCCTTTTGAGGTCCTCCAGATGGATTACATCCAAATGGACAGATGTAGAGGTTACAAGTATGTCTTGGTAGTTGTGTGTGCACTATCTAGATGGACAGAAGCGTATCCAGTTCCAGATTATACTGCTGTGACAACCGCCAGGCAATTGGTGCGTGAGTTCTTCCCCAGATATGGATTGCCCCGTGTCATCTACTCAGACAATGGCCAGCCATTTTCCTCTGAATTAATGAAACAAGTGTCTCTTCTGTTAGGATATAATTGGAAGTTCCATTGTGTACGACACCCTGAAGCAGCAGGTCTTGTAGAAAGACATAAATCAGACAATTAAGACAAAACTAGCGAAGATCTGTGCCGACAAGGGCGTGGATTGGATGGTAGCCTTGCCGGTTGCCCTCTTTTACATGCGTATGGTAGCTCATTCCAGAACAGGCCTATCTCCGTATGAAGTAGTTTTCGGTAGACCGCCAAATATGTGGGGTACGCCTATGCCTAAGAAAATAACTGATGTTGACAGTAACATGCTGACAGATTACCTGGCTTCCTTGATGTCTGCACTACTCTCTTGTCGTTCACAGGTTGCTGCCGCCTTCCCTGACAACACCCAGGTCAAGGAGCATGCCATAGTCCCTGGGGATTTCGTGTTTGTCCGGAATTTTGATCGATCAAGCCCCCTTGAGCCACGTTGGAAGACGCCGAAGTTGGTGTTACTGACCACGAGGACTGCGATTAAGGTCGAGGGAAGAAAGGGATGGCTTCACGCTCATCACTGCAAGAGATTCTTTGGACAATCTGGTACTTTTGAAAAGAATAAAGACATTAAAGACATTAAAGACTTTGCGCCGCTTGCGCCGCCTTTGCTAGAAAAGACTGCACAGCAAGAGTATAGGTCTAAGTTACGATCTAGTAAGTCAGACGAGGTTTAATTGTTTAAGTCCACTAGGTGGTGAATCGGTTAGCCTAGATTTCTGACATGTATACGATCGCATACGAGATAGTAATAAGAGCAAAATGAAAGAGAAATACTGCAAGATATTACATAGTAGATGTATAGTTTCTTTGATTATTCTATTTTTTCTGTGCATCGTCATAATCTGTGTTAGTTTAATACTACCTGTTTTCTTTCCTCCTTTTGCCTCACATATGCACTCTTCCCTTAACAACACCGTAGAGCATACATTCAGTGAACTGCCACCTCATGAACTGTCATATCGACTTGCCCTGCGTAACAATACTTTCATTCGAATGTTACACCGTTCTCATCAGACCAGCAATGCGACTGATTGCTGGGTATGTGGCCAACTGCCACCTTATCAAGAGACGAAGGGAGTTCTGCCCTTCTTCCCTTTACCGTTCTCCCACAATGGTTCGTGCGGAGCATGGTTTGCCTTAATGACCTCACTAGACAAAAAGTCCATAGTATACCAAGATGAATGGATATATGGAAACCTGAATAAAGTAATGAATGAAGCATGTTTTCCAGACAAAGACGGATTTCCCCAAAGGAAGGGAACAGATCTAGAAAATGAAGAGTACGAGCAAGGAAATGCATCTGTTAGTTTTATAATGCTGAACGCTCAGCCCATGCAAAATATAGGTCCACCATTTATATCAGTCCTGCCGGTAAAAGGTGATTTATGCGTTAGAAAGAAAGGTTCAGTACATATGGGACACAGCGAGTGTAGAGTTGTAGTAGAGTTTAACGATAAAGGACAGTCTTCTTTCAAAACATCACGCCATACCTATTTCATTTGCGGTCAGACAGCCTATGTACAACTGCCCCTAGACTGGGGTGGGACATGTTATATAGCGTTCCTGCTGCCACCAGTCTTTCTGGCCCCATCCCATTATCATCGAGATTCGCGACTAGAGCATGTTAGACAAAGGAGAGAGACTGATTCCTCAGAGATAGATCAGACAGAAACAGCTTGGGAGCAATATACAGATTTCAACAAAGGATTCTTTTTCTTCATAGGTCCCGTCCAAAACAGTAAACTGATACGCAGGTTAAGAAGAACTCTGGAAGCAGTAGTGAATGTGACTGCTTCTGCTCTGGCGAATTTGACCCAGGAACAGTCTGCCATGAGACTTGTTGTTCTTCAGAACCGCCTTGTTCTTGACGTCATCCTGGCGGATAGGGGCGGGGCTTGTAGAGTGATCGGCTCCAGTTGCTGCATTTTCATCCCTAATAACGCGCCATCTGTGTACGCAGCAATAACAAGACTCCACAAGATTGCTCATGATATACATCAAGACCCAGGCACATGGACTTGGTCCAGTTGGCTCTGGGGTGTAATAGCGGCTTGGGGATGGAAAGTGTTGTCGTTCCTAGGAATGATACTGCTTATGATATTCGGCTGCTGTCTCTGTCTGCAGTGTGGCCCGGCCATTTGCGGCCTGTGTGCGACTGCCTGTGTACCACATCCACGTGTACAAAGGATCAAAGATGAACAAATGATGCTGTATGATCAACTATACGGTCTTATGAATATAGATGTGTCCTGAAGGGTAACGTAGGGGACAAGGAGGGAATGAGGAAAATGAAATTTTACATGACCAATATGTCCCCTGCGTGTACCCTATGTTTAATGTATGTGCATGTCATACATGCATTTTCCCTTAAGTGGCCTGAACAAAGAGGCCTCTGCATTTACGTCCTGCATTAGGATGCCAGTCATCAAGTCTCCCATGTAAGAAATATTAAGTTAACATTTAAGGCCCATGTATTTGCATTGTGCACTTTTGAATAAGTCACGATGAACCCGTTTTGTGGCTCAGCCTGAGCCAGTTTCTGAATTAGGGTTTTCATGGCTCAGACACTCTGAGAGCTACAGTTACGTATCCCTGACCTCGCATACTTCTGGCTCAGCCGAAAGAGGCCCAGCACGGGGTGCCAAGACAGTATTTTGCACAACAGTTATCTGCTTGTTGTACAGAATTACATTCCTGCCCAGTGAAGAAGGTAAACAGAACCCGTCTTCAGAGATAGGGCCTAGCCTTTCTGTCTCCGTTTAAGTAAATTACAGAGCTTGCATCCGTAGAAAGCCCACGGCCCCCATGCAATGCACGAAGAAATATATGCCCTCTCTGGCTCTTAGTGATGAGTGACCTTTGCTTCAGATAAAACATCCGCGGACTCAAGATATCAGATAATACCAGACGTGCTGGTCGCCCTGACACTAAAGGCCTCTCTACTAGACTGAATGTCAGCTTTCCCCCCAGTCACACGTCAGTTGCACGTCATGATCAAGTTACACGCACAAGTAGGGCAAAGTTCCAGCCTGCCATGCAACCCCCCCCTCCATGTATCCACCCACCTATGACTCACCTATGACTCATCAAGTGTACATCCTCATGCACGCCCACATGCTCTTATCTTCTTTTCTCTCCTATGTACAAGATTGCACGTATACATATGTAATCAGAAAATAATGTTTTAGAAGACCCTTCCTGAACCTTAGAGGTGATGGAACAGATTCTCCCTTAACTCGAGTTATTGGAATAAAGCCCTTTGACTCGGATACCACGGACTCTGCCTCTCATTTAATGCATGACACTTTGTTTATTTATAGAAATTATGACAGGGTAATATTTTATTTACCACAGTGGGATGGGATGAGGACTCTCCTCCTCACAAAATCCAGTTAAAATCACAACCTACTGCACAGAGGCAGTACTCGATTAAGCAAGAAGCAAAAAAACAGGTAAAAGAGATCGTAGATCAACTTGAATACCAGGGGGTGATTGAAACTTGCACCTCACAAATGAACAACCCTTTGTTTCCTGTCTCCAAGCCAGACAATTCATATTGTCTTGTTTTGGACTACAGACACCTTAACTCATGTTGCAAAACATTTGCAGTACAAAACTCGCATAGTGCTGCACTAATGAATAACATAGTGCGCAAAAAATACAAAACCACATTAGACATTTCTAATGGATTCTTTTGTCAAAATATAGCACCAGAGAGCAGATATTTGACGGCGTTCTCAATAAATGGCACGCAAATAAATTTCTGTCGTTTGCCCCAGGGGTTCAAGAACAGCCCAGGATTATTCTCAGCGAGAGTAACAGAATTACTACAAACATATGATGACGAGGCATTATCTTATGTCAACGACATCTATCTAACAGATGATGACTTGGATACTCACTTGAAAAGAGTGAACACCATAATACTTGGGTTCGCAGCAGAGGGTTACAAATTCAACTTTAAAAAGTCAAGAATTGCCCATCTAACAGTCCTGCTTTTAGGATATGAACTATCAAGTGAAGGCAAAAGCCTGGCTGACAATTTCCTAGAGAAAAGTGCTGTAATCCAAGCACCTAGAACACTGAAAAACTTACAATCAATTCTAGGCTTCCTAAATTTCGGAAGAACTTACATTATAAATTATGCAGAGAGAATTAAACCTCTCTATGATCTAATAAAACCAGATTTTAAAAGAATCAATTGGACTCAAAAACACACAGAAATTTTGAGATCTTTACAAACAGATAGGTTAGTTAAAACAAAATTACAAACACGTGACAACACACGCAACCTTGTGATTCGAGTCATCCCAGGAAGATGCGGATTCACATACCTGACCTCTAATGAGGGAGAGAAGGTACCAATAGCATACAAAGCACATTTGTACACAGAAGCTGAAAAAAGGTTCAGCATTAAGGAAAGCATTGTTCATGCGGTTCAAACAGCTGTAGCAAAAGAAAAATACCAAGCCGACGGTAGACAGGTTACAGTCAGAACAGCAGAATCAGCTTTTGAGGCATTAACAACACCATGTAATTTACCGACAACGGCACTGAATTCAGAATGGATACAATGGGTAAATTCTGTTGCTACAGACAAAGTAAAATACTATTTTGACCCGGAAATGAAAGAATTAAAATTTCTAGAATATGAGAGAGAATACCCTCTGCCAATTGACATTCTGCCTTTACGACAGTACGCCTGTGTAATATATACAGACGGACATGCTCAACCCTCAGTTTGGGGAGAACTGGCATACAACGCCACGTGCGAAATTGTAAAAGAAGTGTGGCGCGGAGGTAAATTAAGACCTCTACTTACAAAAACACACTCAGTGGAAAATAATTCAGAACAACAAACTGAAATAATAGCGTTAAAAATGGCGCTAGATAATGCCGATCGCGAATTCCCGACACTTATAGTGTGCGATTCGTATTACTGCGTCAAATCATACAATAACGATTTACAGAAATGGATTCAAAACGGTTACAAAGATGACACAGGTGCAACAATAAAGCAAAAAGTGTTTTGGAAACAAGTAGTTCTTTTACAGAAAGAACTACCAAAAACTCACGTGATACATTCACTGAGTCATCAGCGTGATGGCGTTCACGTTGCAGGGAATTCATTGGCTGAAACAGCCACAGCGGTAGCAAGTAAATCGGCTTCCGTAGCTACAACAAAGCGTGCAGTAAAATACATTGACGGTGAAACTGCGCTGGCGGTGAAAACGTCATCAAAAGGCGACTGCTCAGCGCTACCGATCAATTATCCACTCAATTATACATACATAATCGATGCAAACTCAGTCCCTTTTGCTCGAATCCCTGCAGTGGGGGATAGAGTAATTCCAAACACGGACAGGAGAGGCTTGTTAATAGCAGACGCACATATGGGTGAGGGTCTCAGACACCTTAAGCTAAAAGATTCTCTGGAAGAATTACAATCAGTGTACTGGTGGCCAGGCATGAGCCTGCATCATCACATTTTTGTAAAAAACTGCCCAGACTGCAATAGAGATCGCAGTGGCGAGCGAGGAGGACTATTGCCATGGCATTTCGCTCCAGATAAACAACAACAATAAGAAAGTACCCATCATGAAAAAAGCGTCATATTAACATAAAAAGACTAATTTTCACTTATAATGTAGACCCCAGCCCTCGGCTGACGTCTGGACTGTTATAAAAAGATTTGCGAGTCTATAATGGCATATACGCTAGGAGCATGCTACGTTTTGACTAATGTATTCCCTTTAGCCCTAAAGCTTATGGGGAAACATGGCCAAATGAGCATTGCATAGCGGGACTCTTCTCACTTCCTTTCTGAGGGATACGGGATGGTGTAAAGAAAAAACCAAGGCATAAAGCTATCTATAACGGGAAAGGTATTAGGTTCGGGAGCTGGGTGGGTCAAACATATAATAAGTGTCCAACGTAGTCTAAATAACCTGCCAAGGAATTCTCTGAAAGGGTTCAGTCCGTACGAACTATTGTTCGGGACTAGAATGATGATCCAAGATCTTGATAGTCAGACTTCAGTGGTTAAAGACAAAAGCTTTGATATCAAAGATCGTTTGGCTATTTTGCAGGACTTAAATGAAACAAGAAAAGACCTGAGCAACATAAAGTTGAAACAACAGCCAACAACCACTGAAGAGAAACCACCTGTCCCAGCAAGGCCTGTCTGGATTCCAAAAATCGGGGATCTAGTCAGAGAGAAGATCGCGGTAAAGAAGGAATTTGGGCCTTCTTACAGGAAAGCAGTTCCTGTCTTGTCTATCAACGGGACAAGGTCAGTAATACTACCGCCCCTTGCTGGTAAAAAGGAGAACCGAGTCATATCCATCGACCTGGTAAAACCACAATCATGTGGCCGATAACAAACAGTAGGCCAAGTGGACTCCCAAGAAGTAGCAGAACACCAATGTTTGCTACGAATACAGAGGTTCAAACTGAAAGACTGATCACATTTGGAAAATCTACAGTGAAACAACAAGGACTATGCAACAAAGCAATGGAACTTGAACCTCTTAAAACCCAAATCAAAGCTTTTCATCAAGAAACAACAACCTATGATGATGTAACTACAGACGTTGCTAATGAAACAAAGCAAAATCCAAAAGCAATTGGAACAATTGACAGAACAGCATCCGGCTACTTCATCAACTTCGATGATTCATCTGAAGATCTGAGTGAACCTAAGAAACAGCCATCAACAAAAACTTTTAAAGATAAAGCTAAGGAACTTTTTCAACAGCTGAAAGAAACCTATCTGATTTCTCCATGGATTGAATTTTGGGTGGCCTTAGGTGCATTTATCCTCATTCTTTGGCTCATCATGGTACTATGCTTGGGACATTTCATTGAAGGAAAATATGCTAAAATGGACACAGCAAGCCAGAAAATCAACTTGGTCTTAAACCACACACATCTTCACACATCGAGAAAAGAGAACTTTCTTCAGTGAACTTCACAGCCAATCCTATACCAGGCGGTGTAGCATGGGATAAAACTGATTATGAAATCTATGGTCCGGTTGAAATCCTGAAGTATCCACACCAATTCAAGATCTCATTGAGTGACTTTGTAAAACCAAGCACATTTGCTGATGATTGGGACTTTGAAAGTATTAATGATATGATGTCTGATCTTGTGATGTCTGCTAAATTCACAGAACATGATTATTTGCAGGGTTCGTCTAATTATGATCAGATGTTCTGCTACAACCACTATGGTAACCATTATCTACATAAATCTGCACAACCTAGAAATGTTTTAAATTATAACCAATGGGAACATTGTGCTACTCCTCCAAAAGATAGCTCGAAAACATTTTATGATAAATATTCATACTTTTCAGGGTTTAACACAAGTAATGCAGAAACATTTTATTTCAAATTGTCAAATAAGACAGGTATGAAGACCATGCTTACAAACACAAAATTGATATATTCCGATTCATTCTTTGAGCAAATGAATACATTTGGGTTTGATTTCTGGAACAATAATATTGAAGCAAAAACTGTTTGGGGTACAAGAGATTGGCAAGTACAAGGTATAGAATCATTGTTTAGAGCCTGCATGATCCCAGAACAAATTATATTTTTGAACGACACTATTCAACAAACTACCAGTCTTGGCCTAGCCAAAATCAAAGATTTGAACAAACCGTCTATTCCAAAACCAACAGTGAACAGTAATAGCTCTATAGATGTTGAGATAGACGTAAACCATATATTAAACCAAAACAGAACACATCCTGAATGGAAAAAATGGTTGATCTGGCCCACAGATACAAATAACTGTCAAGACAGATTCCTGAACAAAATACAGGGGTTCACATTGACTAGGCCAGACCCTAGATATTCCCAAAGACAACATCCAGGGATAGTAACCACCTACAGCGTGGGCAAGCTCTGCCTTCAATGGCTACAAACGTCCACACTGGCTGAAATTAAGCAACACCTAACTTTACTTACAGAAGGTGCTGACTTGCGTGATTTCATTATGGGACCACGCAAACAGCGTCAAAAACGTTTCATAGCGGCCTCTATATATGCAGCTTATAACGAAGTCTGGAAAGTAACTCAAATTGAGACAGCAGAAAAAATACGGGAGATTGACCGTATTAATTTGGAAAAATCACTTTCTGTGGTGGACAATGGGTTAATGACTCTGTCGTCCAGAATATATTCTCTGGACAGCATTGTGTCTTCAGCAATCAATATAATATCGCAAGACTTACTGATGTTACAACACGGTCAGTCCCAATTGCGTTCTATTGTACAGCTTGGCTGGACGTTACAAAATCTGCGTTCTGGCTATGTGCCTTGGCGTTTAATAAACACAACGTCATTATTTAATATCTTTAACCTTACTGATAAACAAATCAGTTTGGCGCAGAAGGGTGCTGACTATACAATTCTGAGCATTGAAAAACTTGAGAGATTACCATTGACAATGTCAGAACGACCTGTCATTGAATGGATAATACATGGAATAATAAATATTCCGATAACTACTTTCCAGTTTCAATTCTGCCAAAAATATATACAGGCAGGCCAGTATGAAAGGTTGGGTAAAGGGTACATTAAGTCAATATGGAACTTGCCCTATACACACGAATGTGTCAGTAATAAAGGCCAGAAAGTGTTTCTCAGTGGCAATAATTGTGCAAGATCACTAAGCGGTACACTTCTGTGTCAGGGTATTAGCTTGCATGGAGCCTGTGAAGGGACTTCAAATAACCTTTCATGTTACCAGCTAGGCACACCTGCAACACGAATAGAACCATTCTTTAGGAGAATCTCGAACGGGAGTTACATTGTAATCATAACCGTGACTAGGAAGGTCATGTGCTGTGAACGAGTATTGTTCCCTAACGATTCTCCTGTCAGAGAGGCAAGGTTATGGCCCGATTTGAAAATTGCTTCTATTCGAATTGATACATTAAGCAGAATGAAGACTGTGCTCCTACAGACGCCGACCAGGCTAACGTCATCAAAAGAAACGTATGATCTCCAAGTTGCAAGGACAACGGCAGAGATTCATTCATTGTTATCAACTAATTCCCCCATACATTTCGCAGAAATACTGAACGAAATCTTAAATATTTCTGATACCAGTGGTGTCTTATGTGTATTTAAGACAGTGTTTTCAGGAGCTTTAACACCATTCAAAGCCATTCTGGGTATTTTTCCAGACTTTGTCCATTCAATTTTTGGCGGACTTCCTCTCCTTTTGGGACTAGTGGCAGGCTTCCTATTTTTGATCCTGTTATTTCGCTATGGCAAACCATGTCACAGGCAAAACACCTGCGACAAGGGAAGAAATGATCCTAGCCATTGGCTACCGGGACCGCATAACTAAAGTCCTTGGACTAGCACGGCTTCGGGACCTGAACATGACTTGGTTTCTTTCATTTAGACCAATGTGGCAAAGTTGTGTTATGCCTGTATTAAGGTGCTTGCTATGCGGCGAAGAATGCGTGTTGGACACCTGTCTGGCACTACAATCGGATGTGCCAATGGACGCAGATACCTTGTTGGGTCCGGTAACGGCTCATGCATTGTGCTGTCCCCAGCGGCTACCAATCCTGATGACGGCATTCGTGGAGACTTCACCACTACGATTGAGGGGTAGTGAAGTACAAGATGAAAGCAGCATCGATCAGGTACGCCCTTCAGTCAGCTATGCTGATCAAAACATCAATGGAGGCAATCATGCTCAGGCTCATGAATGCATGGTAACGACCTTTTCCGAGTTAGTGGAATTTACGCAAGAAGCTGTTGACAGTTTCTTCAACAGTCTAAATGATATGATGTTTTCACCAGAGCAGCAGGAATAACTTTGAGCAGACTAGCACTCGGAGTACCCTACATCCTGAATTTGGCCTTCAACTTTTTAAAAAGCGATATGAAAAAAAATTTCTCATCAGTTTTTTCAGACTGCAAGAACCTTTTTCCCCAATTCCAAAATATTTACGATTTTTTGGGACACTTATCTGCTGCTTAAAGTAGACATTATTCTTAGAGAACTGAATTTCTATTTTAGGTAGTCACGAGACATTAGCTATCCTCTAGCAATCTCATACAAAACTTTATGATTGTGATGAAATGGTCTCGCACTTTTTTTCTGTATTAAGAGCCATTTCATGTGTGGTTTTCGCATTTATTCATGCTGAATTTAAAATATGCGTTCTATGTTTAGCATTATTAGACTGCTTGTGCATATAGTACATGTGATAGTACATGTGATTGTGTTTCGTATATTTCATGATTCCAATTTTCAGAATACATATGAATGTATTTTGGGGTGGTACGGTATACACAAACGCTACTAGTTTCACTATGCCTAGATTTGTAAATATGGACATAGTCTACGTGGAGTGGGTGTGATGTATTCCTATAGGTACTGTATCGATTCCCCTATTCCTGACCCTGGTTTGGTTAATAATTAACTAGCAGCCATCCAACGGTGCAAAAACCGTTATCTGATTAAGCCACACCACGGCACAGAAGCGCGTTATCTGATTAGGTCATAACGCATGCCATCTAATTAGGCAAGCGATATTCCTCCAGCCCCTGATAAGACATACAGAGTTCTCAAAACAAATCAAACCTACAGCGACCTGGGAAATTCCCATAGCCATTGTTTTGATTTCACCGAGAACTTCAGTAAAAGAATGTGCGAACGAACCCGTTCATATGACATCCTTATTGACGTATATATGTCCATCCTTACGTCAATCTCGGCACCTTTCAGGTATAAATATTACCGAAATTGCCTTAAGCAAACACATGCGGTGGTGATGAGATTGGAGCAGCGAGACGTGCCGAGGAGCCCAGCAGAGAGCGAAGCCCACAGGCGCTGCCCCTCCTTCCTGACGCGCTGAGAACGAGACGCTGCCTTTCTCCTGCTGAGAAATCCAGCTCCGGCGCTTCCAAGCAGCCCTCGCAGGCAGCTGGAATATCAAGACCTGGGATAAGAGATACCAGCCCTCCACCATTCTAGATCTCAGGTACAGAACTGAATAACCCCTTGCAGAGAAT
Organism: Lissotriton helveticus; assembly: GCF_964261635.1. NCBI lineage: Eukaryota > Metazoa > Chordata > Amphibia > Caudata > Salamandridae > Lissotriton > Lissotriton helveticus. Next base: position 605,434,348 of record NC_136059.1, on the reverse strand, counting down.
TCTCGAGTCAGTCCCTTGGCAAAACAAACTTAACTTAAACTGCTACTTATCTACTCCCGCCCCTGTATTAGGCTTAGGTCAGGTACACTGGGGTAGGCGTGGTTAGAAGCACCAGTTGAGTACGATTAGTCAAATGTATATATGTATGTATCTATTTTATCCATTTTAAAGTATCATATGGCTCAGAAACCATATCAATGCTTTTACAGTATTATTTTATAATTCTGTCTTTACTGTATGCACTTTACTTAACTATAAGTATTGCAATAATAGCGATTCATTTCTCTTGTACGAGAAAGAGACTGATCAATAAACACCATTCTTTATTGAACACGCCCGCCTCTTTCCTTTCTCTACAATCTGGTGAAACTAAGAATGCACTGAACTGACTGAGTAAAATAAGTTGTCTTTTGTTTTCACACGACTCTAGAGATACACTCTTGATTAGGGGAGAGCAAAGTTGTCATGTTCTATGGTTGTCAGAAACTAAATCCCTTCTTGTCTATCCAGGGAGGTTAAAATCCTCCTTGCCTATTCGAGAAAGTTTCTAGTGAACTCTGAGCTAGCTGGCAAACACAAAACTTTAAGTCTAATATCGTCGGTAGAAGACCTAGTTAACCTCTGCCCTAGGTCTATACTATTGAAGATATTATTCCAATGCGCAGAGCCTATTGGGATAATAGGAACTACACTACACAGGCACTGTCTGCTTACTCTTAACGCTACCTCCCGAGGACTCCAGAGTCCGATTGCCGTCCAGTTCGCCCCGCCTGCCGGGCTCTCACCGAGGCTGCTGACTCTCCTGCTGCAGCGGCAGACCGGGCCCTTGCCAACGCCACCGCCTTGACCGAAATCTTCGGGGCTCTGCCACTGAACACACGCCTCCAAGGTCCACAAGAGCCCCGTACACTCAGGATAGCCGCGTACCGTAGGGCTGCCGGCAGATGCAGGACCGGGGGACGCCAGGCCCTATAGACACCGGGCTCAGCAATTGGAAGGTGAATAGGAAATCTTAGCGTGCCCCCAGTCTGTACAGTAAGTGCTGAGCCTCCAAGGTTATCATAACATGTGAGCCTGTTTATCGGCATGACCGTGTAACACATTCTGGCAGCTGCGAGCCAAAACCAAGATTCTGGCGTCTTTATCATAGCAAACTTGCTATAATTTCACACACTTGGAAGATTCCAGGGATGCAGAGAGACTAGCCGATCCAGATGTAATTCACACTTACTGAGCGGACAGGTAATGGGGTCCCCCAAAACAAGCTCAAGAGACCTTCTATAGCTTATAATACATAGCTCCAATATAGGGACGGTGTTTAAACTAGGCGCTGTATCACCTGTTTGCACTATCATTGTAATGATTACTCTGCTTGTATTTTATGGAATTATAAATTTGCTGACCATATTATTCTTAATCATATGTCTGCTTATGTTGGCTAAAATACCGCGCATGAGATCACGTCGTTAAAATAAATATTTTAACCTTACTGTGTCTCTTTTTTACTCCTGTTGTGGAATGGTATGAGAGTATAACAAAAGAGTGTTCTCACTTCCCACCATTCCTGATATGGACCTAAGTCCCTGTGGACTAGGGGTATGGGCGGACAGGAATAACAGGCGTGGAGGCCGGATGTATTGCGCTTTTTTAGCTGTTTTTATTGTTCTGTACCAGGGTAGGCAAGAGGGGTTGTAAAGGAGGTGAGACTGGATGCCTTGAAGTCTTCTCTCGAAGCGTAGGCTGAACACAGTTGCTCTCAACTGGGCTGGCCGTCTGGGTGAGGAGGTCTTCGGGTTGGCTTCTGGTCCACGGACGGGATCCGGTTTCACCTCGGAGGGGGAATGAGAGAGAACAGGGCGGTTAGTCCTTTTTGGTTTTGGACCGTCGGAGTACTATCGCCAACACCCGGGGTGTGATGGGGCCAAAGAGAACGTGAGGGCGAGGACGGTAAGGGAGGGCTCAGAGAAGGGGGGAAAAGAGAGGGGAAGGGGAAGAGCGTGCTGAGGTGAGGGAGGAATGTAGGGGCTATGGTACAAAGGACTAGGTGAAGTGAAACGACTAAATATTATATACAGTGCAGATGTGGTCTATCAGTGGGGGATACTATGTACAGCTAGTTTACAACTATCTACAGGGAGACACGGAGAAAAGATAACTGTGTACTCATGTGCCCCGCCGCGAGTTGCGGCCGCTCTCCAGCAACCTCCTGAGGACTCCACCAATCTTCGGTCCAGACGTCCTCCTCTTCTTCGTCTCCGCTCCTCGCAATCCTTCCACTCTCCGCCTCAGGGTTTCCGCACGCTGTCTCCTGCCACGAGTCCGCCGCCTGGAACGCTCTCCTCTCTTCGTCGTCGGCTTTTCTGTGTGTCGGGCCGGTGATGGGGGCGGGACTTCCGGGGTCACAGGAGATCGCTTCCGGTTCGTTGCGCGACCCCGCTGGTTGCTCCGCTTCCTGTAGGGAAAGAGAGAGAGGAGGAGTCCTGGTCGTCAGGGACGCGGGAGGGACGGGATCAGAGGCCATGGAATCCCTGCTCGGGCCCCGCCCTGTTGAGGTGAGAGGCGCTCCCCTTCCACAGTCCCATGTTCTAGGTTGTCTAAACATTGGTTTCTTTGCTAGAGGACGAAGAGCTAATGTGACACTGATTGCTAGCTGGTTGGGGTTTTCTAGGTACTGAGGTGAGTTTCTGGTAAACCACACTTCACTAATGTCCTAGGTCTCTGTGCACAGTTCTGTGTATGAGCAGAAATCCTTGCAACATGGCGCCACCAACGAGTGTGGTTTTATTGTGAGACACTTGAGTAGTGCTTATATCAGTCTACGTCCCCCTCACTGTTGTTTCCGGTTGACAATAGTGACGGATCAAACCTACCTATAGTTACATAGGTTACTTCAAGCTTGATATATAAAACGTTTTTCTGTTTAAATTACTACCCAGTTGTGCCTTTTTGTATTGCATTGTACTTCTCTATTACTGTTTAGATATGGCTGAGGTTGATATCCCAGCACACAGTTGTGTGGCTGTACGGAATCACCTGCAGAAATGCCTCGTTTCATTAGAGGGACAGGCAGTGGTTTTAGTGGTTTCAGCTGACGCGGCGTACCTGTTTGAATGGTAGATGCTGGTACTGGTGTGTATCACACTTACACCACTGTTGATGCTCCTGCAGCTTACGCTCCATATCGGACAGTGGAAATTCCGATTTCTGCTTGGCAGCATGCCGTTTGGTTTAATGGCGCCCTCCCACACGTTATTACAGCGGTCAGACAAGGGCCGTTGTCGATTCCAGGCGCTACTTGGCCTGTTTTAGCTGCATACACCCCACATTCTCAGGCTGGGCAGTTATCAGCTCAGCAACTAAGACCCCTTATATGCCTCTGCAGTATCAGTGATCAGGGGTCTGGTTCATTACATTACCCGCAACCTCCCGGCTGGGGCCCCGGGTGGTGCGGCGCATCCAAGTGGTGGCGGGCTGAAGCTTAGTCCCGTCATAGTTAATGCGGTCATGGGCAAGCGTCCCCAGGATAAAGAGGAGATGCCTTTTTGGCTTGCCGAAAAATTCGACCAACTGGAAGCAGTATTTCCGAATACTAGTCCTGTGGAAAAACACAGGATCCTCACAGTGAGTTTGCAGAAAGACTTAGTGCCAGACATAAATGAATATACAACTTGGGGTGTCATTTTTGCGGCAGTCTATACTAGGTGCTTTGGCACCCCGTCAATGACTGTCCTGCCCTCTGTGATCAAGCGTGTTCAGGATGAACACGGACCAGAGGCGGCTGTGAAATTGGGAATGCGACTCGTGGGAGCCTTTGACATGGTACGCGATCTCGTCCTTGCTAATGTCAAGGGGGATGCAGTAAGTTGCCAAGTCTCTAATGCTCTGCATGAAGTCCCCGACGCCGAAAAACCCAGTCAGTTACCGAAAATTATTACGGAGGCTTATAAGACCGTTGGCCGTAATAGTTTGGGTGTTAAGCCTGTCGCTAAGAAAGAAAAGCAGCAGCAAACTCAACTAGCATCATCTGATAAGGATGACCGCCCAAAAGTTCAGAAACAAAATCGGAGTAAGAACAAAAAACAGGGGAAGCAGCAGCAGAAACAGTGGTCCCGTCCTGCTTCACCTACACCTGCCCCTGCCGAGCATACATATGATTTGCGCGACCACAGTACTATTAAGTCACCTGATACATTTCAGGTTTGTGTACAATGTTCTCCTTGCTCTTTGCAGGAAACATCGGTAACAGCCACCGGTGGAGGAGGCTGTGGCAGAGGTCGAGGTGCACAACAGAGCCGTGAGCTGCCTCGTAAGGCTGAAGGGTAAGGCAAACAGGACGAGACCCGCGTCCTGGCCCCAGTTTCAAAAGAAGAAAGTTGCTGCGGTAACAGCGAGATATGCCACAGATAGTGAGAATGCAGCTTCTGAGTCTGACATGGGCGCTGACGCTGTTGGACAGCGCGACTGACACCTTCGTTGTAGTAGAGACAGCTGACACTAGAGTGGCTCCCCCTGATAGGCTTTATGAAATTGTCCTATTAATTGAAGGTGAAATAGAACGTACCATAAAAGGTTTTTTGGGGGGAAAATCTAACAACTACCTATGATATTTTGTTGGCAGAGGACGATTGGCCCCACACTTTCTTAGCTGCTCCTCAAGGGGAGGAGGTGATCCTCCCCGCTTTCGCGCACACAGTGCCGAAGGAGCATGCTCTGCAGTTTGCAGAAGGTTGGGCCAAGGCGCTTGCGCCGGCGTTGTACCGTACTCACTTTGGAAAGGACCAATTTTCCCCTCGACATGAGGTTCCTTTGCGGTCGATGACACAGCCTAAACCCCAATATCCCATGCGACGTGAACCAAAAGCCTCCGTTGCAGAAATCCTTGAACAATTGGAATATCAAGGTGTAATTGAAACGTCTGTGTCTCCGATGAATAACCCACTTGTTACTGTGACCAAGCCGGATGGCTCGTACCGTTTGTTATTGGATTACCGCCACTTAAACTCACATTGTCGAACGTGTGCGGTGCAGAATACTCACAGTTCTGCTCTTGTGGATAGTCTTGTGCGTAAAAGGTTTAAAACCACACTTGACATATCCAATGTTTTATTTGCCCACAATCTGTCCCCTCTTAGTAGTCAGTGGACGGCTTTTACAAGTGGTGGCAAACAGCGCCAATTCCTTCATTTGGCTATGGGCTACAAGAATAGTCAAGGCGTATTTGCCGCCCACATTGTCTCTCTCCTGGAGAGACTCAACGCAGATGCATGTTCGTATGTCGATGACATTTATCTCACAGACGACGAATTATGGCCGCATCTGTGCCGTGTTGACCGCATAATTTGCCATTTTGCGGACAGAGGCTACAAATTTAACTTCGCAAAATCACACATTGCAGAGTACACAGTGTTGTTCCTGGGCTATGAGCTCAACAATGAAGGTCGAGGTTTAGCTCCTCACTTCCTGGAGAAATGCACACTTTCGCGAGCTCCCACAACGCTGAAAAAGCTACAATCTTTACTTGGTTTTTTGAATTTCGGTCGTACCTAAATTCCGGAATATGCCCAGCGTATCAAGGCGCTTTATGCGTTGATACAACCTACTTTTTAGGTTTCGCCTCGCCGAAAGCTGCACAGCAGACTTTCGCGCAAGCGAAAAAGTTTTGTTTACAAGTAAGGGGCTTCGTCCCGCCTCTCTGTCCCATTGGCTAGCTCCATAAATGGAGGCTAGCCATTGGAACAGAGATGCGTCACTCATTCCTCGAGCAGATTCGTGGGCGTTCCCGCGATTTTTACTCATCCCGCCCCCTTGCTATCGTCAGTGAGGTGGTGGGCGGTGTTTTTTTTTTTTTTAGAGGTTTGTTTGGGGCATTTCGTTGCAGATGGCGCCCGGTGGAGAGTGATTTCAGCCCCTGCTTTGTATCCTGGCCTCCTTCAACCCCTTCATACACGCGGGACCAGGGACAAAGGTGCATAGGGGATTGGAGCGGAGACCGCTACTGTCAGCGGTGGATGTGGGCAGAGAGGTTATTTGCGGGATCTGGCGGCTTTCGGATCGGGCTTACACAATCAGTCGCAGAGCATACACCAACCCACCCACAGATTGTGAAGTCCTGAAAGAGGAAATCTGCATCAATAACCTACTTCCTATTTTCTTTTTTTCTGCCATATGCCTCCCCTCCCGCTGTCCCTGTGCCCGTTCCCGCCCCCCCTCCCGCTGTCCGTATGCCCGTTTCCGCTCCCCCTCCTCCCGCTGTCCGTGCTTAATGCTTTTTGTCATTAGTTGCAACTGCTGGTGTTTCGTTCCTGGCCTCCCTCTCCGGGGAGGCCACAGCTGATCCCCATGCAGTCGAAGTTAAACGAGGACATGTTATGAAATGGCCGCATACATCGGGGGCGCTGGGAATCGCCTCATGCTTCACAACTCCCACATCTTTATGGGAGTCTGTGTGGCCAGAACGTGCCATGCAGCGCGAATTGGGCAAGCTTCCTCAAACATGCACTACCACAAAAAAATGCTTCACACTGTATCTGCCCAGCAGGTTTTACGAATCCAGCCGCCAGAAGACCCATAGTTAAAATCTGAGTAAACAGGAGTTGTTGTTTAATTGGCTAGCACGCTGCCCCCACCCCCCTGCAAGTGTGGGAATCATTGCATGTTTATGACTTTATTATGACGGTGGCTTGCAGACTATATTAACAGCAGGGTAGTAATGAGCAGCAGTAAGAACTCCACGAACATCTTCCAGCGTTTTATTAGCATTTGTGGTTTTCGAAGTCCTGAAAGAGGAAATCTGCATCAATAACCTACTTCCTATTTTCTTTTTTTCTGCCATATGCCTCCCCTCCCTCTATCCGTGTGCCCGTTCCCGCCCCCCCTCCCGCTGTCCGTGTGCCCGTTCCTGTTCCCGCCCCCCCTCCCGCTGTCCGTATGCCCGTTTCCGCACCCCCCCTCCCGCTGTCCGTGCTTAATGCTTGTTGTCATTAGTTGCAACTGCTGGTGTTTCATTCCTGGCCTCCCTCCCCGGGGAGGCCGCAGCTGATCCCCATGCAGTCGAAGTTAAACGAGGACATGTTACGAAATGGCTGCATACATCGGGGGCGCTGGGAATCGCCTCATGCTTCACAACTCCCACATCTTTATGGGAGTCTGTGTGGCCAGAACGTGCCATGCAGCGCGAATTGGCCAAGCTTCCTCAAACATGCACTACCACAAAAAAATGCTTCACACTGTATCTGCCCAGCAGGTTTTACGAATCCAGCCGCCAGAAGACCCGTAGTTAAAATCTGAGTAAACAGGGGTTGTTGTTTAATTGGCTAGCATGCTGCCCCCCCACCTGCAAGTGTGGGAATCATTGCATGTTTATGACTTTATTATGATGGTGGCTTGCAGACTATATTAACAGCAGGGTAGTAATAAGCAGCAGTAAGAACTCCACGAACATCTTCCAGCGTTTTATTAGCATTTGTGGTTTTCGAAGTCCTGAAAGAGGAAATCTGCATCAATAACCTACTTCCTATTTTCTTTTTTTCTGCCATATGCAAGTACTTAGATTAGAGAATGCCTGTGGACCGAGGAGGAGGGGGGGCACATGTTTAAAGCACACGTGTCCAGCAGGGGATCATGCGGGCCTGGCCCGTGCCCTAGAAGCAAGGTCTCCAGGTGAAATACTTTAAAATGAAGGTAAATAGGGGTAAATTATAGAGGCAGTGCCACCCTGACACTGTCACAGCGTTGGCCCTGGTGGACTGTGGCTGGACACCACTGGTTTAGAGAGGTATTCCTAGTGCCTAAATAATGGAACTGTCATTTGAGGACCATCCTCTTTACAAAAAAACATGTTTACAATTTATAAGGGACACGTTGTGTCGTAAAAGTAGAGCTGTTGCATTTTTTTAAAATGTTTTAGTTTTTGACTGTCAAGGTACCTAACTCACCTTTCTGGTGGCATATTCGGACCTGCCCTATAAATCCTTTTGCACTGGGCCGTTTCATTGCCCGTCCAGGTAACCTACAGAGACAATATCTGGCCTACTGGTTTGTCTGATCGCTGCCCTTCTCCGGTAGCTTTAAGGCTCTTGTTGCCAAATGGCGGCTTCTAAATCCGAGAAGGTGAAAATGGCTGATCGCGATGACATGTTGGAGCAGTGGACCACCCAAGACCCCAGAATGAGGGAGAATGATTTAAGTTCTTTAGCTCGTAGGTTTCAACAGGAGTGGACATCCTTGGTGTCCATAGCTTAGGTCCCTTGCTCTTTATCTCAAATGTGTGCCTCGCCAACCTAATGCCTTCTATCAATAGCTTTGCTCAATCCCCGTTACTCTATTGTGTAACTATCAGCTGACCGTTCAGTGTTGCACAGGACAGGACAAGATGCTTGGCAGTCAGGTTAATTTTGTCGTGAAAATTCAGTCACCAGGTGACTTGTGCAAGACAACAGACAATTTTAGGGCACAGTTTTTTTAAAGTTTTGGAAAATGGCATAGTACCCAGTGTGTCGTGGGCCCTAGTGCAAGGAAGGAATGGACCCCGCTGGCAGCAGTTTCAGGTGAAAGATAGGGTTAATCAGGGTTGAATGCACCCTCTCCCCCCACCCACCCCCCAGTCCAGGTGTCACTGCACCTGGTACACAATTGGAAGCTACGTCCTTGGCTTTGGATAAAAGCCACCTTTTTTCCCACCGTGTCTGGAGACAAACTTTCCGTGGCCGCAGGATCTGGCACCGTCCAATGCATCTCAAAATATTTGCACTTATAAGAACATTGGGTGCTGCTCGCTGTCAGCTGGAGAGTCACACAAACAAGACCCCAGGGGTTCATATTTTATTTCCCTGCACACTAAACTCACTAAGGAGCTGTGCTTGCTTCCCTGCCCCCTGGCTGTGCTTGCTTCCCTGCCCCCTCACTGTGCTTGCTTCCCTGCCCCCTCACTGTGCTTGCTCTCCTGAGTGTGTGTGTGTGGCTCTGGGTAGGTGTGCGTGGCTCTGGGTGTGTGTGTGTGTGTTGCTCTGGATGTGTGTGTGTGGCTCTGTGTGTGGCTCTCTCTGTGTGTGTGGGTCTGTGTCTGTGTGTGTGGGTCTGTGTGTGTGTGTGGGTCTGTGTGTGTGTGGGTCTGTGTGTGTGTGGGTCTGTGTGTGTGTGTGTGTGGGTCTGTGTGAGTGGGTCTGTGTGTGTGTGGCTCTGTGTGTGTTTGGGGGGGCTCTGTTGGTGTGTGTGGGTCTGTGTGTGGGTCTGTGTGTGTGTTGGGGTCTGTGTGTTTTTGTGTGGCATTTGCCAGAGATTAAACTATTGGCATTGTAAATGACAATGCCATTTATTTATCTGTTTTCAAAACCAACACATAAATACAAATTTTGTCATTTACAATGCCAATAGCTCAAACTTTTCAAAAGGCGAAACCATTGCATTGTAAATGCTTGTTCCAAATTGTGCTGGCTGCCGGAACATTCAGCCATCTTGGAATCTTTGCAGGCTGATCTTCTTGAATCTAAATTCTTGTCGACTCGTGATAACCACACCAACCTGGTGATTAGAAATGTGTCAGGTGCGGTGGGTTTCACATACCTCACTTTTAATGAGGGTAACACAGTCCCTATCGCTTACCTTTACCCTTTCCAGTAGCGGAATCCAATTCGGCAGTTTGGCTCATCCATGGGATGATAACTCTACCTTTTTCCCTTTTCAAATTTGAGTCCTGCACGAAACACTATGTGATAGGCAGGCTTGAGCCCCTGGGTGGAGCTTATCATGAGGTTTGGAATTTCCCGTTCACATATAGGTGTTTGAGGGATGGAAAGGAAGTTTATTTAAATGGTGAAGATTGCACTACGACACCAGATCATTCATTAACATGCAGAAATATTCAATTGCATGGTTCTTGTAATGTGCTTGCACCGAACTTAGGCTGCATGCTAAAGGGTACTCCAGTTCTGGCCATTACACCGACGTTCACATTGCTTGCAAACTGTAGTTATTTGTTACTAAATAATGAAGAGTGTTGAGAGATGCATGCGGGAATTCCTTATATCGTTACGGTTTCCCAGCGTGTAATTTGCTGCAAGAATGTGTTGTTCCCTCCTCCGCATGGCAGGCTCGATATTTTCATCTGGCCCTCTATTCCGACCTTGAAAGCAGAGTTCAACAAGATGAGTCGAATAAGAGCTCTTTTGTCCCAGAAGGAAGTCCCCCTTACATCTGCGCGTGAGACATTCGTCCTTCACGTTGCAAATACTCGAACTGAAGTGAATGCCTTATTAAACACAGACCTGCCCCTGCATTTCGTTGCTTTGATTCACACAATCTTAAATGCCTCCTCGACCACTGGCCTGGCACATTTTTTTAAAGTAGTATGTTCTGGCCTTGTTACCTCATTTCAAACTATATTTGGTGTTTTCCCCTTTCCCAGGCCACAGAGAGCACTGGACAGGGAGAGGAAAGCTGCCTCGATGTGCGGTCGTTCAGCGATGATCAGCTGTGGCCCCTCCTTGACCCTCTGCCCTGCCAAGCAATCACGCTGATTGTGGGCTGGGGAGGGGTGATTCTGTGCCTGAATCGGCCTACCAAGGGCCAGGTGTTGCTCAGGCCATTGAGCCATTTTCTCCTCGCCCTCCTTGGGGCCCACGCAGCCCTGAAACTGTGTTTGCATTTACACATCACCTACAGCTCTTCTCATTCAGGGCATAGTGGGCAAGGAAGAATGGGTCTCTCTGTGGGGGCCAGATAATGTTGGGAACTGGCACCATCTTCACCTTGCCTTCCCTCACCTCCATGGATAGCCCAGCAGCTGTGTTTTTTGCTTTATCCCCTCTCCTGCCAGGCCATTGCCCTGAGGCAGTGAAGGGCTAGGGAGGGCTGAGTAATTTACAAATAGCTGGAGCCTCGCTGTTTTTCAGGTGGTCCTGCGCTGGAGGGCTGGGGAATAATTTTTTAGGAGAAAGGGGCCTCACTGTTTTTCAGGTGCTCCTGCGCTGGAGGGCTGGGGAATCATTTTGTAATAGAAAGGTGCCTCACTGTTTTTCAGGTGCTCCTACCCTGGAGGGCAGGGGAATAATTTTGTAGTAGAAAGGGGCCTCGCTGTTTTTCAGTTGCTCAGCTTGTCCTGGTGTCCTTCCCAAGAAAAATATCCTCCCACATACATTGCTTGTGTTTCATGAAAGAGCACGCCTGTGAATGTGGGCCACGCCCAGCGAATGTGGGCCATTGTTTTCGTCAGTGCCCAGGCTAAATTGTGATCCCAATCCGACCCTGGTGTCCAGTGCCCCAGTTGTGGACCTGGATGGATTCCACGCTGCAGGGTATCTCTTCACACAACACAACAGTTAGTATGAGAAAGGACAGTCAGTGTTCACAGATCTTTCCCTGGTTGTCTTCATTCCTGGAAAAAGTCAAGAGATATACTACTTAACCGGGAGCACTAAATAATTTTACAAGGTGGGAAAGGGGAGGAACCATCTGCTAAATCCGTTGGGGTATGGGGGAATCAGTTTCTCAAAGGGATCAATATTTTCTACGTGTATGAATAAAAAAAGTTTAACAGTTAATCGTGTGTTATATTTACATATACAGTAATATGGAATTGGTCATTACTGAATAGATAAATAAGTAATATTAGGAAACTGCGACATTCACAGTTTCTGAGGAGCACTCCTGGCACTCCTAATGAATTCCTTAAAAGTCAGATATTAATGCAAAATTCTCGCATAAACCAAGAAGTGCAAATACATAACTTTGCTGCCAGTACTGTGGTGAATCGGGCTACTAGCTCATAACCTCCCTTCCTGCAGACATATGGGATATTTACTACCCCCATATCTGAAGACAAACATGCATTAGTGACCATCACAATTAGCGACTTGGGTTTGTCCCTCGGTCCACCTACATCCCCTTTCCTTCCATTCGTTAACAACTAAAGAGTGAGCAAGTACTTTGGATGGTCCATATAGGTAAGGAGAATGAAACACAAACTGTGTGTCTGAATAGAAAACATGTACATTTGTGGTCTTTTACTGTGATGCAATGGTTACCACTATAACAACTGAAAATATCATCTAGAATGGGTAAAACTTCTGATTGTGAATGAGTGAGTTTCTGTGTATTATTATCAGATAAAGAAATGAAAATGGAAATCATTTATGGGGAAAAATATGTACTGTGACACTGGACATGTGGAAATAAAAGTGGGCTCACATCATGTACTTCTCTCTTGAATATCTAAAAAGTCGGCAAACTTTATTTGCTCTTCTCCTTACAGCTTAAAATATTAACAAGATGCCAATTAAATTTGCTCAATGTTTTGCTATAGGGCAAAAGTTGTTGTACATTAAGGGAGTTTAAGCTATTTCTTAGTTTTTTGGAATGTTTTTATTTGTTTTAAACGAAATATCAACATGCATCACACCATACATAACATTACACATCTTTAAAAGAAGAGGGCAGAATGATGCCCCATATCTACCCTGTCCCAGCTACTGCCCCTCCTAGAGACCAATATCATGCCTACTAACCCTTGTGGTCAACTGCACTTTATGAGGTAAATATTCAGTCTTTGATACGGCCAAAATAAATTTCGATGGTGAGGATTCTGTGTCTGAGGTTACAGGATCTTCTGCCATCCCATACCATGACCTTTATTTGCCAAGACCTTCTCAAGCTTCCTAGGGCAGACTCTCCCTCTATACACCACCCACTACGCCTTCAGTATGGGTAGTGTTCTTCATTCCTAGTCATGCAAGAAGTAAAAATGGCACACACTTTGTTTGGTCAATTTTAAGCAGCAAGTTAAGCACTATCTGTTACAGACTTCTACTGTTATGTAGATGCCATCAGTAAAGAATCCTCATATGGCTCCCACACAGTATGGTTAAAGAACCGTTTGGACAGTGTGCTGCAGTGGGTGCCCTGGAAATGCTAACATGATTAGTGTGGAAGTGATCATCGATGCGAAACCTATACACTGAATTCCTTCACACTGTACTTTAATCTGTATAGCTACAGTACAGTCAGGATTAAACCAAGTTCAAAAATCATCTTATCTGCCATGAACAAGGTGAAAATCACCAGCAATTATTGACTTGTTTATTTTAAAGGATGGTCAACACACCAGATATTCAAACCAAAATAACCTAATAGAGTCTGCTAATAAGAGTCTGCTAATTAAGTTTAAGTTTAACATACCCTTTGTGTTATATGGTCGTGTATTGACTCAGAACAATCAGACTTCTTCTTGCATAGAATTCCTCCACCATCTTTGTGCTGATCTAAAGAATCTACTTTTGCACCTTGAAAAGGGGCTTCCTCCACTCCAAATGAGTGCTCCGGTGCACTGCAGAACGCCCTCAGTTGGCTCAATGTTTTCGGCGACATTTTGTTTGTCTCAAAATTCTTTACACCTGTAACAGAGCAGCAGAAAATAAGTACAATTTAAAGGTTACTACAAGGCTTTTGCAGGAGAAATATAAAAACCAGTAAAGCAGCCAGGTTCTACTTCATTATCAGGGTGTTTGAAAAAGATGTTCAAGCATTTTAAAGTGCGGTGATTAGTGGCAGAATTGGGTCAGAACATTGATTTTCTGCATTCCAAGAGTGCTAGCAACCAGAATGTGACCTGCGGGGGGTGGTGGGGGCTCTGAACATACGCCTTACTATTTAGCTGTCAGATTCATTAACTGTTAGTTCAGACAGCAAATGTTCAACCTGGAAATGCTACTGTATTTTCTATTTCCTATAATCATGCAAGAAACGTATTTACTTTGGTATCGTCAGTGTACCAATTTGTTCCCCCCTCTTTTGCCAATTGTTCTCCCTCCGAAAAAATGTCAAGTAATGTTGCCATTCTTTGGGCAGATTCTTCGACACAATAGCGTATTCAGGCCTTCACGTCGTATTGTTGCGGTCTGTTGGTGCCAGTTCACCCAACTTCTCTGCAGCACAACACCAATCCATATCCCGCTCCCATTCTTTCACTGTTGAAACTTGAGCTGTCCCCATAGTCGAGCTATGTTCCTTTTTGCCACCATGTCGGTTAACATCAGCCATATTTTTGTTTATCATGATCAATCCACTCCTGTTGTTACTGTTAATATTCGCCACTTGGCCTCTATTGGTACTCCCTGGTCTAACACTTTGGACATCTCTTTTGTTGTCCCCTTCCGAAATCTCTGCAAAGCGGGGCAGCTCCACAACATATGAAGAAAGGTGCCTTCTCCATTACAACCTCTCATCCAGTCTTCTTTTTCCAGGGGTCCCACATCCCTCTCCCATAGTTCCCTAAGGTTTATAAACAGATCCGGAGTGTTAGTAATTATTTTCTTGTATATTAGGGAGGTTGCTTTTTCCGGTTTGGATCTGCTATGAGTCTATCCTCCATTGGTGAGTGTTCAGGTATACTTTCTCCCATTTTTATGTGTACTGTTAGGGCATGCCTCAACTGCACATATTTAAATCTTTCTGTGTCCGACAGTTGGTATTCTTTCTGCTCACCACTTCCTGGCCTTTCCACACATCTCCCAACGATTCTATACCCAGGAGTTGTCAAACCCGGAAACCTTAAAACTTTCGCACTTCCCTCCCCTGCCCACAAGGAGTCTTCGCTCTTTCAATCTGTCTTCCCACCCTAGAAATGTTGTCGCCTCTTTCCATATCCTGACTGTTGTTTGTGTGTGAGTTGGCAGCCCTCCAATAGGCCTCTTGCTATATATAGCATCCTGGTAGACCTTTGCCCCATCAAAGCGGCCTCTCTGTGGTTAGCCTAACGATATCCTGGGGTTCCCCCCATCCCATAGAAGCTGCCGCAGTTCCCCATCCATTATTTGGAAGTATTTCGCTGGCATTCTGTACGGAGTATTTGATAAGATATATAACAGGTGTGGCAAGGCCATCATCTTAAAAATTGCCCCTCAGCCCACCAGTAAGAGCGGTTGTTTCCTCCAATGTGCCAATGTGCCACATCCCCTTTTAGCTTTTGCAATTGGGGAATCAGGTTGTCCTGTCTAAACTCACCTTCTGTCTTTGTAATCATTATTCCGAAATATTTAAACTAGGTCTTTATTGGAAGTGCACTCCTCATGGCTGACAAGACTGGTATCCCTCCTGCCAATACAAATATTAATTATTTTGTCCCGTGTATTCGGTAACCCGAGTAGCCCCCAAACAATTGAAATTGCAGTAATTATACCGAGCATATGTTAACAGTCTTGCCCTCCCACTTCCCAGTTCGGGCTACATATCTGCCTAGTTGATCACGCCAAACCTTTTGGGGGAGTAATGGCAACACTGATTTTATTAGTATACCTACCCCTCTGGACCCTGAGGTGAATCCCAAATGTGACAACAGTTTGTACCAGAGTCTATCTAGGGCCTTGCACGAGTTACCCATTAGATGTGTTTCTTGTAATAGCACAACATCAGGAGTATGTCTGCGAATGTATTACATCACCATCATCCGCTTAATTGTATTACCCGGTCCATTAACATTCCAGGTTATGAGCGTCTGTTTACGTCCGGTGGGGGTGTGCCCTTTGGGCTGTATTGGGCTCCGTTTCTCAGTGTTTTTCTCTGCCATTGGCACACCTAGGTGTAGGTATGTGCAGCTTACGTAACATGTATTTGCCTTCACCCCGGGGATCTGTATTCTGTTCACCCTACCCATTCTTACCCTACAGTAACTTATAGTGTCTATGCATTGAATACTGAAAACAAACAACAAACATTTTTGTAACCCCCAACTCTGTAACTCCCACCTCCCTGCTACCCTGCACAGTGAACAGTGGAGGCGCTTTTAAAGAGCACGCAGTAGAGTCAGCGGCCCCTCCTACTAGGTGCGATCATGCAGGGGATTTTGGGGCAACAAATCCCAACACAGCAGCATTCATCAAGGAGAGTCCCCTTCATTCATTCGACTAGATGTTTTCGTGGCACTGGCTTTTACTCAGTAAACTGCGACCCTGCCTGCTGACAAGAGTCTTTCGTATGTTTAACAACAATAGAAAGGTAGAGGGCTTCACAAAGGAATAATCCTTACTTCTGACAGCCAAGAACCACCAGGCATATCCAGACTTGACAGGTTGCAACACCAACCTATACGGTTTCCTATTTTAACTATGGAGATCCAAGCCTGGACATGGCCAAACTCCTACAGCAACAGAGGTTAGGGGAAGAGTGCACCTAGGACAGCATGTGCCTGTTCATAAGAGTCAACTACAAATCAACTAGAGCAGTAGGCGGATTAAGGCACAAAGGTTGTGCCTTTGGTGGAGGGGGGGTGTAATTCAGCTACGTTGGTAGGGAGGAACATTAGTCAAGTGGTGAGCCTCGATAATAACGGCAGAGATAAATGGAGTCTGTGTAAGGGAAGCCAGAGTGTTTAGGAATGAAACTAAACTCTCATGCAGGTGTTGTGAAGGATATAGTCCAAGAAGAAGCTTGGAAAAGAGAATAAGACATTGAAGAGAAGGTGGAAAGAAACCAACCACTCAAGTCTCTAAAGGAGGATACCATAAATTTGGCTTCATAACAACAATATTCGAGTGGGTGTCCTCACTAATGTTTACCAGTTTCACCACTGCTTTTCCAACCAAAGAGGACTCAGGGTAACAGCCCTGGTCACAGTCGGTCATGGACCCTCTCTAAATTTTTATTTATTTACTTTCACTTTACTCAATGGACACCTTCTCCTTCATTCCCTAGCATAGTGTAAATATATATTTTTTTAAATTGGAGTTAAAAAAGCCAACGTGACCTAACTTACACCACTTTCCTAAGCTTTAGTTTCCCCCTAGAACATTCTTTGCAAAGCCTGCGTAATTTTATGTTGCTAATTTCTTCTTAATTGATTTGTTGTTTATTTGTGCAGTTTTTAAAGATGTAAATGTTGATCGCATGGTGCTAAGCTCCACCCTTTTATGAATTTTTGCACAAATCAAATAAAAATTACCTATCTATCACTGCCTTTCCAAACCAAATATTTATTAAAATATTATGACTTTTGATGTCTATGTAAAGAAAGGTTCTTTCTTGCTATATCAGTTTGCAAAAGATATTGAGGGAATATAGGTATTTGGTCGTTTTATTTGCCATACATAATGAACACAAGCACATTACATTAGCTTTCAAGACCACCAACATTTCCTAAGAAAACAAATATCAACTGAAACAGCATGAGAGTTATTCCTAGCTCACCTCGGCCACTTAAAATTTCAATGCCACTTGCTGTGTCTCCGTTATCTGAATCAGACTTAGCTCGCTTATTAATCGGCTCGTCATTTTCACAAATTCTCTTCTTTTTCTTGTCACCTAGGCAATCCTAAAAAGACACAAAAACAATCTTAATTTAAAAGTAATTTTCGTCACTGAACTATAGTTACAACGGCTGGGCCAGAGAGCAAAACCAAAAACACCAAGTTGGAAAGAACATTACTAAATATTGTGAGCTTCCAAAGAAACAGGCCTAACTTTTTTATTTAACATAATGTAAAAAGCTTATAAATATGGTGTTCTTTATATTACTGTCAGCCATGCATTGAAGCATCTGGGCACGTTTAAGTGTGTAGAATAAGTGAAGCAAGTGCTCCTCATATCACAGGTTGAAGAAGCATGTGGCCTTACTGGAAGCAATCATGGTTAAAGATAAAACAATCTCCAAACAAGAGAAAGTCCACAGATTACAAAGTGGCATCAGAATCCTAGAAGGCACGTCAATGATCCATCCTGGAGTAGTGGATCTAAAGAAGGAAACCTCTGCCTCTTCTAAAATAATCTTTTGAGCTACTCAAGACTTGAGAGATGCCCTTGAGGTAAAATTAAGCCACATGGGGACAGAGAGTGCAGTCATGTGAAAGTATCTGCGTAATGCAGTTGATTGGGCCTTGGGGGAGGGGGACTAGGCTGAATTGAAGAACAAGAAGATATGCCTAAAGAACTCCAAAACACAATTTGTCAACTGAAATCGATAACAGGAGAGCTGAATTTAAAAGCAGAGGGTGTGGAAGGTTAATCCCACCACAGAAACCTGTGATTTGTGGGTCTACCATAAGGAGGGGAAGTGCAACATTCCAATATTTTCCTGGAAACTTGGCTTAAACTTTTTTTCTTTTACAGGAGGAGTCGATCTCTTCATGGTTGGTGATTGAATAGCCACACCCCTCCCTCAATGCAAAACCACCCCCTTCGTCCCTTCCAGGCTGCTAATCACACGCTTCTTAAACTACAGAGATCAGGAATAGGTCCTACAGACGGTGCATGATTTGGGAGAGGTGCAATATGAGTCATAGAAAATCCTGCTATTTCCAGATTACACAAGACAGGTCCAGAAGCACTGAAAACCATTTGAGCACGTAAAGGGAAAAATTAAAGTGATGGAATTTAAAGACATGCTCCTTCCTATATGCAGCAATAAATAATCTTCTAGAGTACGATTTACTTTTTATGGTTTTTATGTTTTAAATTTGCAACACAAATATGGCAACGTATGATTAGCTATCGACCACCAGAGCTATGGACTATACGGTTATACCAAGTAAGTCAGAGGTGGAAACTCAACAGTAGGTGCCTCACCAGCTGGTGTCGCATACAAAATATAATGCTAACCAAAAAAGAAAAAGAAAAAACTTGAAAATTGGGGGAACGGGACGACCCCCTCCACATCATATATATGATACAGAAAGCGATACCCAGCAGGACGCCACCTTGCAAAGGCCATCGTGTCCATACCAGGAGTGAAGTCAGGATTGTCCATCAGTGGGGTAAGTGGAGACGGAAAAGTTGTGAGTTCGTGTTTGAGATTAGTAGCGTCCCATACCTCAAGGGGAACCCTAGTAATGTGCGAAGCATCCAAATTATAGGGTCTATGAGGCTTGCGTAAGAAGGGAATTTCCTGTAAAGGTCGCTCTGCTACCACCTGGTCCTGAAACAGCCAGTGCTTCTCTGACTCCCACCGACTCCACTCAACCAGATGGCGCAGTTGGGCGGCTTGGAAGTAGAGCCGCAGATCAGGCACTCCAAGTCCTCCTCCCTCAGGGCAAGCGTCGTTATAGCACGTCTCATTCTCGGTTTCCGACCACTCCAGATGAATTGTGCAAGATCCGACTGTGTCTGTCGTATCCAGCCTTCGGGCGGCCGTAGAGGATTAGTGCGGAAAAGATAAAGAATCTGGGGTAAAATGGTCATTTTGACCGCTGCAATTTTGCCAAGCCATGAGAGGGTGTAATGCTTCCATTGGCCGAGTTCCCGGCGAATCTTCCTGCTCAGAAGCGCATAGTTAGTGGCCACCACTGCAGGGAGAGAGGAGGCTAGTTGAATCCCAAGATATGGGATCATGTCTGTCGCCCATTGAATAGGAAGCAGGTTCTGCAAGTATTCCCGGGTGGGTCTAGACAGGGAGAGATCCAAAGTCATCGATTTGTCCGTATTGACCTTGAATCCTGCCGCCCGAGCGAATGTGTCCAAGTCCGCCAGACATGCCGGCAGTGCACTCCTCGGAGTAGCCAGTGATATCAGCACATCGTCAGCATGTAAACTGATCGTGTGGACATATCCCCCAAATTTTATCCCGGTAACTGCTGGATTCTGCCTCGGTCTCAGAGCCAGGGGCTCCATATAGAGGACAAAGAGGAGGGGCGACAAGGGGCACTCCTGCCTCGTGCCCCTCTCAATGGGGAATCTGAAAGATGTATGCCCGTTCACGCGGACCACAGCTGTAGGGAACTTATAGCAATTGAGGATGTATGTGCGAAACCGTTCCCCCATCCCTGCTCTCTCCAAGACTTGCCCCAGGTAGGGCCAGTGAACGTGATCAAACGCCTTTTCAGTGTAGATAGCAAGCATCATGTACTCCCCCGGGATATGCGTGGCTTTCTCGATGAGATGGTGCACGCGTTTGGTGTTGTCTGACTTCTGGCGCTCGGGAATGAATTCTGCTTGATCCGCGTCTATAAGACCTGGCATATGAAGGGCAAGGCGCACCGCTAGGATTCCGGTATACAATTTAAGATCTACGTTGAGGAGTGAGATTGGGCGATATGCCCCACACTTAGATCTATCCTTCCCGGGCTTGGGAATGACCGCTATGGATGCTTCCAAAAGGTCACTCGGGATCGCCCCAGGGTCAGCGAAAGAATTAAACAGCTTGGTGAGAAGAGGGGCGAGCAGGCCACAGAACGTCTTATAAAAGATAGCCGGGAAGCCATCCGGCCCAGGGGCTTTAGCTGGCTTAAGACGAGAAATGGCTGCGATGACCTCCTCGGTTTGGATATTCCTATCGAGGTGGTCGGCTTGGGCCTGCGTTAGAGCAGGCAAGGTGACTGAGTCCAAAAAAGCAGTCCCATCTGCGCTGTCTAGTGGGGCCCCGGTGTAAAGAGTCGCGTAAAAGTTGCAAAATGTTTCGGCGATCGCCTTGTCCTCCGATACACATATACCATCCGCTCTGCGGATTTCTCGAACATCCTGCTTTTGTCGGGCCTCCCGCAGTCTATGAGCAAGGAGGCGTCCACACCTGTCTCCCCCAGTGTAGTAAGAGTGTTTTAATCATAGCGCAAATTCTGCCCTATCTTGATCAAGCGCCGCTAGCTGATGGCGCGCGGCCTTAAGCGGTCTCCATACTCGAGGGGCTCCCGCACTCTGATGTATTCACTCCAATTCCCTAGTTTGTTGTGTAAGGTCCTCCCTCTTACGCTTACGCTCAGCATTACCTGCGGTAGAGATAGCAATAAACTCCCCCCTTAGGACTGCTTTCAGCCTGAGAGCTGACTCAGTCCTCAATTATGGCGGCGGCTAGGTCCGTCCCCTCGCGGGCGGCAAACTCTAGGCCCGGCTCCATGGTAAGCTCCCGTCGCCGTAGGGCTTCCTCACACCTCCCTCCGGCAATAGGCTGCTGCATGTCTGGGCAGTACACAAATAAAGGTGTAGGGTCCTACAACTGACCAACCTGGACCTCAATACTTGAGAAACAGAACAAAATGGCTGATCAGGATAATTGAAAACAAAGTGTATAACCACACAACCAATGAGTTTTGTGCAGCCAAGGGTTAAGATATTCCCAACAACTTAAGTATTTTTCAAAAAAACTTTTATATTACTCCATAAAAAATGGCATCAAATAGACACTCCGTCACAATAGTTAGTGCAAAAACTTAGAAGAATATATACAAATATATACAACAAATATATGTACATCACATTGAAGGCAACATACACTTGAAAAAATGATGAATGACAATATAATACAATTATTGTGATGACACCAACAACAATATACAATATGAATTCAAAGGCATACGTTTGCAGAATGAACACTTTTTTTACAATTCATTACAGAAATAAACCAGTCCTTTGGTAACAAAACATGTGAACAGGGCGGACACTGAGGTGGAATGGCCTGCCTGTCACACAACACCTGTGAATAGTAATTTATAAGAAATTGCAGGTAGGGCCCACAGGAGTGGTATGAATTTATCCCTAGCTGCACCCTCCGTTCTTAACACAGGCTTGGGGTCAACGCGTTTCGAACCTCGTTTGTTCTAGGTTCTCCTCAGGACGAGGACTGGGTAAAGGGTTACCTGAAAGGGAATATGGGGAAGGTGTCAGCAACTGTATAAAGTATATATATCTGCCAAGATAATACTCCGACTGGCTACCCATAAGTAAGATTACCTTCTCAGCCAACACGTTGACTGCATGGAGAGAAGGGGAAACACCGGAATAATTCTGAAACAACAAAAGGGGGCTTTCAGTACAAGCGTTACATAGGGTTTGTCACGCATGGGTTGAACAGATTAGCAGGTGCCTCGGTCTGGTGAAGTATCAAAATACCTGATTATGGTGTCAAAGGTGCCGCAGTCTGGGGCGCCCTAGGCGAGCTGTGTTATTCAGCACGGACTCACATCATCCCTTACTGGTGTATTATTCAGATGAAGAGGGCTGGGGAGTGAAAATATAGAGTTTACCGGCTCGAACTCTGGGGCTGAAAAAATCGTGCTTTACTGATCAGGCGGGCTTGGAAATGAATAAAGGAAGCGTTTCCTACCTGCACACGTAGTGCGCTGGTCCAGAGGAACGGGCTGCAGTGTTTACTCAAGCTGGCGGGGGGGAATCAATCTCTCGCTGTTCTGCTGAGAACAAACAAAGTCCGTCAGACGGTTGATACCAGGCACTCGTTGTTCCGCATTTCAAGTACGCATAAAAAGCGGCTTGAATAAACTTACTTCAAGCCTTGCGTGGATGAATCCGCGATGTTCGTCTGCCTGTGGGGTCAGATTAGTGAAGCGGCGCCGCCCTGCTGCAGATTACTTAAAGGCACGGCAGCATAAGCGAGTACAGAGGACTGTAAAGGATCATGGTCCTTGTAGTCCACGGTGGGGCAAACGTATACGTTGCCAGGTGTGGGGAACCAAATATCATTTAAATATTGAAATGACTGGGGTCTTTTTGGCATGTCTGGGCAAGCACGACTGCTGGGAAGCGCCAAGCGGATCACCCTACCTTCCTCCATCGGGGGTCGATCGATCGTGAGGCCCAGTCCCGATCCCAGCTCCTACTGCCCACCAGTTGGTTGCTTCACTCCACTCTTTTCGTGCCATCAGCCCGGTCTTCCTCACACTGCCTCACCCTCAGGCGACATGTCCATGCTCAGGTTCATTGGAGACACCATAACGCTGCGGCCGTTCCGGCTCTCCTCCGGTCAGTCTCCCCCTCCAAAGACCAGGGTCCCGGGCCGCTTTCTCTACGCGGCTGGGCCACGGTCCGCCAGGCTTCCGTGCAGTCCGACACTGTCCCCCAGCCGCCGGCCAGGCTCACCAACGCTGCTGAGGCTCACCGGGCTGCTCCGCACCATAGGCCACCTCACGCTCCAGGTTTCTCCACAATGTCCGCTACGCTACCCTATTGGTGGGTCCTCAGACAAGAGCCCCCAGTCGTCTGTGCCTTCTCCGGAAAGGTCAGCGGCCTCAGGGGTCTACACTCGCGTCTCGGCAGACCCTGCACAAAATGGCGGTCCGGGTTCACCTCTCCAACTCCACAGCAGGCTTCTACCACCAGAGGGTCGCCGAAGCGTCAGAATCGCGCCTGCCATGGTGGGAGCTGCAGCCCCGCCGACATCACCAGCGCTCCTCCGCTCTGCGCTGACCTCTCGTCGCCCCGCAGGCCTCTACAGACTCAGCCGACCCCGGCGTCTCCGGTCTCTTCAAGATGACGGCCCCGGCCCGGCTCCCTCGCGTCACCTCCAGCCGCAGCCGCAAGGGGATCACCAGACGGCCGCCGTCCGGACCGCTTCAGTGCAGCTCACCACGCCGGTATCATGTCTCGGGGTCACCGGAGCCTGTAGAAATGCTCAGGCCTCCCGCAGCTCAGTTGCGGCCTCCGGTTTCCCGGGCCTCCTGCTGCTCGGCGGCGGCCGCCGATCACCTCTCCCTGAAAGCCGCCAGAACTACCGGCTCTCAGTCTGCCATCCAAACCGGCCCCTCGGGGGCCGCATCCGCCTCAGTATGCTGCCCCGTAGTTCCAGGGTCACTCCGCTCCGAATATTGGAGCCGACAGCTGCGATAACAGCCAAAAAGCCGGTGCTAAGTCAGGCCGTCGGCGGGAGCTCCGGAGCAGAGCATCTGTTCACGCCTCCATCTTAGCCACGCCCCACGATTTACTTTTTAAACATCTGGAACAAGCCCCGGGTGGAAGAACATGGTGGACAAAAGCATCGAAAGGAAAGAAATTACAAGCTCAATCAGGAAACTACAAAACCCAAACAACAATGATAATCCCACAGAAAATGATAAAAGCTGTGTGAAATGGCTAACAAGAGAGCGCCGGCTGACACTGCAAATGGAGATCATTCGACAGATAACTTGACAGATACAAAGAAACCACTATGATGCATAGCATATCCTCTGAAATTAAAAAAACTGTGCTGGATCTTACGAGTCAATGCACTATGACATGGTATTGCACCAAATTAGAGGAGATTTGCAGGGTCCATAAGACGTTCATGAAGGGCTGGTGCCACTATGGGTGGATATGGGCGAGAAGATATCTCAAATTCCCATCCCTTGGTGCTCCTTAAATAAATATTTATAAAACAATGCAGGTACTAATTCTTAGTTTCGGAAGCAGTTGGACAATTTGTTCAAGGCACAGTGCCCAACCATTTGGTTGTCTTTTGAAATAAATGCTGAGAGGGTGCAAATAATTACAAAAAGTGGGTGGTGATGGACAGAGTATCTGAGTTAATCAGAACACTCCTACCCAGTCAACAGATCAGGGCTTGATCCATCACCGTTTTTTAGCTCACTGCACCATCCCAGTTCAGAACCTGGCTATATGCAAATTAGTCTGTCCCTGGCCCAGTGCATCATGGGAACAGGGCAGACCAAACTACCAAGCCAATTCTTCACTGGAAAGGAAACAAGCTTCCGGGGACCGGTTTCTGGCATTACAGCCGTCTTCGGCCCGGCTTGCTTGAATCCTGATGGTGCAATGAGCAAGGGACTCATGTCTGAGCATACCCTTCCACACTCATGGTGGCCAAAATAATTACAAAAAGGGGGTGGTGGTGATGGACAGAGTATCCGAGTTAATCAGAACACTCCTACCCAGTCAACAGATCAGGGCTTGATCCATCACCGTTTTTTAGCTCACTGCACCATCCCAGTTCAGAACCTGGCTATATGCAAATTAGTCTGTCCCTGGCCCAGTGCATCATGGGAACAGGGCAGACCAAACTACCAAGCCAATTCTTCACTGGAAAGGAAACAAGCTTCCGGGGACCGGTTTCTGGCATTACAGCCGTCTTCGGCCCGGCTTGCTTGAATCCTGATGGTGCAATGAGCAAGGGACTCATGTCTGAGCATACCCTTCCACACTCATGGTGGCCAAAATAATTACAAAAAGGGGGTGGTGATGGACAGAGTATCTGAGTTAATCAGAACACTCCTACCCAGTCAACAGATCAGAGCTTGATCCATCACCGTTTTTTAGCTCACTGCACCATCCCAGTTCAGAACCTGGCTATATGCAAATTAGTCTGTCCCTGGCCCAGTGCATCATGGGAACAGGGCAGACCAAACTACCAAGCCAATTCTTCACTGGAAAGGAAACAAGCTTCCGGGGACCGGTTTCTGGCATTACAGCCGTCTTCGGCCCGGCTTGCTTGAATCCTGATGGTGCAATGAGCAAGGGACTCATGTCTGAGCATACCCTTCCACACTCATGGTGGCCAAAATAATTACAAAAAGGGGGTGGTGATGGACAGAGTATCTGAGTTAATCAGAACACTCCTACCCAGTCAACAGATCAGGGCTTGATCCATCACCGTTTTTTAGCTCACTGCACCATCCCAGTTCAGAACCTGGCTATATGCAAATTAGTCTGTCCCTGGCCCAGTGCATCATGGGAACAGGGCAGACCAAACTACCAAGCCAATTCTTCACTGGAAAGGAAACAAGCTTCCGGGGACCGGTTTCTGGCATTACAGCCGTCTTCGGCCCGGCTTGCTTGAATCCTGATGGTGCAATGAGCAAGGGACTCATGTCTGAGCATACCCTTCCACACTCATGGTGGCCAAAATAATTACAAAAAGGGGGTGCAAAGCACATTTAGCAGTGGGGGTGTGGGCAGTTGTGGCCCATTGTGAGGAGGCTGCAGGGTAGTGGAAGGGTGGAGGGGATATTTCTACAGTTTGTGTCACAGGCTCACATATGAACAGAGTTGGGAAACGTAAAGCACACTAAAATACAACTCACACAGACAGATAATACAGAGAAAAAATAAGATATCAGATAGCCTTACTGTACTCACTTGGAATATGAATGGCTAGGACACAAAACTAAAACTTGGGGGAGGGGTTGGTAACTCAATTACTTGTCAGACATAACCCCGATCTTGTCCTCCAAGAGAAATGCATGGGGGGCACTAAGGCCAGTATGTACGAAACTTCCATTTTGCATATCCTAAATAACGAATCCTAAGAAATCGCTATTTAGGAAATGCAAACCCATTCGTTCCTAGTGGCCTAAAACCCAAACGTATAAATGGTTTTGCATTTCAAAATTTGCAATTTCCCGATAGGAAATCGCATATTTGGAAATGCAAAACCATTTGTACCCATGGGCCTTAAGCCCCCCTTAAACAAAGGGTAAAAAAATATTTTTTTTTACAAATGGGGCTTATGCACAGTGCTCAAATGCCCTCAGGGCAAGGATGTGCTCTGTGGCACTGGAAAAATGCATTTATGGGGCATTTTTACAAACAGCACCTGGTTACCATAGGATTGGATCCAATGGTAATAGCAGTTCCTAAATGCCCATTTCCCATTTAGGAAATGCTATGTACACGGTGGTAAGAAATTGCAAATAGGAAATCCCTATTGGTGATTTCCTATTTTGGGAAGCGCAAAATGCTATTTCAAATTGGTAGAAATCACATTTTGCGACCGCACTTCCCCTTTTGTATATATGGAAAGCCTAATTAGCATTTCTTAATGACCTGAAATTGCAATTTGGCCCATTAAAAAATTGCAAATATCTTGTACATATAGCGCCTCCTGTGGAATTTTGGGAGGAGGAAGGCATTAATTCCTGGCTCATTTCATCTTCACGTCTAATTCTAGAGAGGTGGGGATAATGGCACGGAAATCACTCTCACTGATGGTGTTACAAACCGGTTTAGACATCGAAGGGGAGATATGTAGCAATGAGCGTGGAATGGAAAGGCAAACAACTTACGGTGGTGTCCGTATAGTACCACTGGGATTACAAGCAAACCCACCATAATGAATTGCCAATATACTACTGAATAATCCAGACCACTTACGGATAGTGGCAGGAGATTTTAAATCTAACCATGGACAAAACTGAAGATAGAACTCACATGAGGAATTGAACAGGCAGGTGTAACAAAAGACTATACAACTTTACCAGACCCCAGGGTCTGATGGACAATTGGAGGCAAGCCCATCCCTAAGCATTCCAGGTCCCTTATGCTACGATCTTCAGGGGATTGCCCTCTAGGCTTGACAATGCAAGGACCCCTGAGTATACACAGTCATAAATTTGTAGACACAGAGTACCTGACTAGGGGAATGTGACATTACGCTCTGCTACTTATCAGGATGATGAAAATTATGGACAGATACCCCGCGGTGTGGAAGCTAGACCCATGAGAGTTAAAAAACATACGGGCACTCTTACACATCTAAGAGAGGCAACATACCATTACTTTGATAGAAAACTTAAGTTTGAGGCAATATGAAATAACAATGTGTGTGCTTTAACCAAGTTTCCGTTTATACTTCAGAATACCCCTTTAGAAGTCTGGATGCTTATTTTGCTACGGTGGATAGTCTAGCTAGAACCTTACTTTGTTTAGAACATTGGCTATTGGTAAGTGTTAATGAATTGGCGTTCTGTGTCCAAAATGGAGCAGCGTTTAGACGTGCACTGGGGTCAAAGGGATAAAATGTGGCACCAAACGGGGGCAGACTTTCCTGGACAGGCCTATGTCAAACTCGGAAAGTAGTTACAATGTGTTGTTCCAGCCCATCTTCCGATTGGCTTTTTTGCCAAACTCACTTGAGTGACCGCAATGAAACTTCACAATTTTGCAAGACATCAATACTTGGGGGGACTTGAGAGGGATTAAGAAATGGAACCCATTAGGGATTTGCATGCTAGGGGATATATAGGGCCTGGCAGGCGTCAAACTCATTGGTGAGGTCCAAAGAGGGTAAACACACACTTGCAAAATATGCAGACATTTTGGTGGACATACAGGAGGAATAACCATTAGAATGTAGAGTTCTGGCAACTCCTGCAACAAAACATACCATTTCACAAATATAAATTTTTGGTTAATGAATGTATGGGAACGTTAAATACACTCAAAGAAAAAATGCACGAGGGCGTGTGCATATTAAAAGAGGAAGATTGGAACAAAGCGTGTAGATGTTCCAGTGATCCAGCGGCCTATAGAAAATATGTCATAAATCACGCTACCCAACTCTACAACTTACACTAATAATCACTAATTAAACACAAAGGCCCATTAATCAAACATTACATATTATGACCAACTGAACCAAGTGGCCTAATCAACTTATTCACAAATTATATACATTTATATACAACCGCGGTAAATGGATATCATCATTTCAATAAACCTAACTATTTATTAAGCCACTTATGGCGATAGAATCTAGCTAATGGTAACCTGAACCCATGAAATGTCAAGACCAGCTTGTTTTCAAAAGTAAGATTTTATTAGCTATTTATTATAATTTCGTAAATGTAATTTTTATTAAAGCATTTTTATTAGAATTATTGTGAGTAAAAACATTATAAGTTCCAAATTATTATTGCAAAAGTATTTACTAGTTTAGCATTTTTTCAGAACCTAAGTCCCTAACTAAGCAAAATAAATGGAAATAAAGTAAAGTCTTTGAGGGTTCTTACATGCTCCAAGTGAAGTCTGTCAGCACGACACCCTCTTCCAAAGGTCAGCAAAAGCAGCAGCGAGCAAGCATAACCCTTCCAAGGGGAATGGGTTTTTATACCTTACTACGCTAAACTAATCTAAGTAAAAGTAATTCTTTTCTGCAAAAGTCGGAGTCCCATTGGTTCACAAGTGACAAGTGACATGTCACCTCATTTTCAAAACATCAGTTCCGTCACTTTCTTAGAGTCCATTGTCTCTAGCATTCGAGCTCAGAGGCTTCCTCAGATTGCAACATTTTCTTGCATAAAATTTTACATCATGTCATTTCGCTTCCTCAGATGCAAAGTTATCAAATGTTCCTCCTGCCGGTTCCTGGCCTTGATTAACAAAGAAATTGGTTCTGTTGGGTGGCAAAAAGTATTGCTTTAAAAGAAGGCTGAACCAGCTCAGAACACAAAGCAAACAAACCTCACCGAAGGCAAAGTTTTTATATTGAAAAACAAGGATAAACAATACACGGGAATTACTTCATTCCGTTTTGGTAATGATAAATACTTAAAAATTGTGAATAGTGACTACAGTGAATAAAGTGACTGGTGCATTGCATATAGTGACACTTATATACACATTTCTATACAATAAAACCACTTCTGGGAAAACAAAGGGGGAGGGGGGGAAATGAAAGCCAAGGGTGCTTTCTTTCGTTAACAGGCCAGTATTCCAAAGTTAAATGTTCCAAGGAAAACAGATAGTTAATGTCCAAGTTCCTGGAGCTATCTTGGCCAGGTAAGTGCGTCGACGTTTCGACCCTGGTTGCGCCCCAGTTGGTGGTCGCGGCGGGTCTTTCTCAAGACAGGGGGGATGGGGGTCTGTGCGAGTGGGAGGTGACTCCAGAGGGAAGCCCGTCGGTCAACCCTCAGTATTGCAATTGCAGACTGAAACGCGGTCAATCTGGACTGGATCAAAGCGCCAAACGAGTTGTCCGGGAATTGCAAAAGTCGGAGTCCCATTGGTTCACAAGTGACAAGTGACATGTCACCTCATTTTCAAAACATCAGTTCCGTCACTTTCTTAGAGTCCATTGTCTCTAGCATTCGAGCTCAGAGGCTTCCTCATATAGCAACATTTTCTTGCATAAAATTTTACATCATGTCATTTTGCTTCCTCAGATGCAAAGTTATCAAATGTTCCTCCTGCCGGTTCCTGGCCTTGGCCTTGTCCGAGTAAGAAACTGCTAGAAACACACCACGCTTTCCAAATGTTGCCACCGAAAGGAAATCTTTCTTTGAAAGGACTCTCTCTTGCTCCGTGCAGAAATTATTTGCAAACTCGAGTAAACTAGGCCCAAAGGCAGTCAATTTAACGTCCACTAATATATAAACAAACACAAAAGAATAATTAATGTAAGAAATATTATTTGTTCTGTTGCCACCCAGCAATTACTAATGATTAACCCATTAGTCTAAATTACCTAGCCAAAGCAAACAATTAAAGGAGCATTATATCTACCAGTCTTCTTAAAATCCATCGAAATTCTTTATGCACCTATAGAAAATAGAGTGACACCACATAGACAAGGAAAGCAAAACAAGCACATGCATACTTTTAAAAACAGCCGCAATTAGTTATAACATGACAAAAGGACAAAATTAATTTATTAATTTGCACGAACAAAAGATGCAACAAATATGCACGTTTATGAGCACACACGTTAATATCCCACGTGTAATGTAAGTTTAATCTAGGTTGAATTAATACAAACATAGCACCAAACGTTAATAAAGTTATTTTTCATTATGGAAGTGTGACTTCACGAGTTGAAATAAAATTATTTCCAAATCTCGCTCCATCAACTCCCTCATCTGGTGATTAACAAATCACCACACCACACCCAAAATTTAGTAAAATTTTGACTAACCAAAAATGGTTCGAATTCATTTGTATTAGTATTTTCTAAAAATTTGTCTCTGCAAAATCTTTGCAACTATCATATTGAGCTCTACGTAACTCTTGTAACTCAATTTCCTTCTCCTGTTCCTTTTTGATCTTATAAATTCGTTTCTTTTCCTTCATGTGTTTCTTTCTCTTGTCTAACATGCAACTCATTTTTGTCAAAACTACTATAAGTATTATTACAAACAAAGGTGTTAAAATCTTGCCAAGAACTGAACCACCAATTTCTTGAAACCAGGTTTTAATAGCCTGGAATCTCTTTGTAAGTCGCTCCGAAAAATCATCCTCTTCTAAAAGGCACTATTTCTGAATGCATTTCTGTGATGTTTTTGATATACATCTCAATATTCTTACTTTCATCAGGGATATAAGTACAGCAGTGCTGAACATGTAAAATACCACAGACTCCTCCCTCTTTTGCCAGGAGTATGTCTAACGCAAGGCGATCTTGCATCACCACAGATCTAATTGCAATGACCTCAACATTCACTAATTGAAAACCATCTGCTGTGTCAGTTGACAATCTGTCAACAATTGTGGATAATTTTCTGATCCTTCCTGCATTCAAGGTTATACCTACTAAAGGTATTACTGCTTCAAAAATATCTCCCAAAATTTCTGTAAAACTTTCTCTTTTATATCTATTTATATGATTATTAATTTTAAACAGTCCTTCTTCATTTCTGTCAACATGAAATATTTTTGGAAAAACAAGCCCCACAAAACATGTCCCATACCAATGATCTGGAAGGTTATAATAAACCTTATCACCACAAATAAAGTAAATCCCAGGAAAAATTGGATCTTTGCCACCTTTGAATCCCCAACCTCCCATGATTTGATAAGTGTCCTCACAATTACTAGCACCTACAAAATAATGATCAAAAAGTGTATTATCCCTTCTCATGCAAAGCTTACCACTAATTGGTTTGTCTATGTGTATTGCAACATTATCAAAAGTCTTGCCATTAAGCTTCTCATCCTCTTTTTGCCAGAATTTAGATTTAGTCTGTTTGACTATTTCATTTCTCTTATAATTTGCTCTTCTCTCCTCAACAAGATTCAGGAAAGACTTTTCTTCAGCTCTTAATTTGCAGGTTAAATTATTCTTGTAAGCATACTCATAGGTAAGTTCATTAGTGACTAAAAAGAATTCCCTCATCTGTTTAGCTTTTTTATGTTTATTTAAAGCACTCTCAATTTTTAAATTTGCAAAAATCTCATCAAAATTGGAATAGTAATACTCTAAGCGACCAGTCTGATAAAATAAGCTAGCTAACACACTACAAGTTATCCCATATGTGAGAGGAAGCATATTGTATGTCACTCTCTCAGAAACAGAAGCAGGTAATTTTACACAGACATAGCAATCTTTGACTTTCATTACCTTAACATATTCTCCCAAAAGCCTTGAAAATGAATTGCTTGAAAAATCACTAACAGATTTATCCTGATGAATTTCAGGTTTGTGATCAATTACTTTGTTAGCTATATCTGTTGCACTATGTTTGTTTTGACTAACTGAAGCTTTGCTTGTCATGTTAACTTTATATAAATCCTTACTAATTTCAAAAGGAATGACAATAGCCAAAATTAACCAAAGCAGAATTAACATGAGCACACACACCATCAGTCATCTTACAGCATTTCTTGAAAATGGAACACTTTGAAGTACTCCGCTCCATAACATAAGGCATCTTTGGAAAATCTTATCTCAAAAAGGTAATAAAAAGAAAACAAAATTTTAAAATGTATCTAAAATTCAGACTAAATATATACCCCCCTTTTTAAAAAACTTTTTTTTTTATCCTCTAACAACTTTTCTTCGACCTAATGTCACAAGTTAATTTCCAACTAAACAACTTTTCTTCGACCTTGTGTCACCTAACACAATTTCTTCAGCCTTTTGCCATAAACAAAACCCAATTTTTTTTTCAGATTAGTACTTCAATCATTGTCACTAATTTCCTCAACCTCTTCCTGACTACTGCTGTTAATTTCAATAACAGGAGGAATAATCAGATAAGTCCACTCAGGAGATTTATATTTCTGATTAGGTCTCAGAATTCTTTTTGTTTTTCTAGTCACTACTTCTATTTTCCTCCCTTTTCCAACTTTCTTTTCAGGCTCTTTTTGACTAGTGATTTCGTTCACTTGCTCCTTTGAATTTTTAATCAACCTGAATCTCAATCCTCCATTTTCACTTGGCCATGATTCTCCTTTTCTCAAGATCTTTCTTTTCGGTTCTGCTACATTTGTTTCAGTCTTCCAAGATCTTTTTCTCACTCTTCCTTCTTGATCATCAACATCACTTTCTCCAGAATCACTATCAGAAATTTCTATTCTTGACTCAGGAACTTTTCTAATCGGCAGTCTTACTCTGTTAGGAACCATACTCTGCCTTCCATCACTGGTACTTGGCAATTCGACTTCCTCCTCTTCTTCAATTACCTTCAACTTCCCAGTTTCTGGTTTCTTGTTCCTCCTTCCAGAGCTTATTTTCTGCTTTTTCGATACTCTCCTGGTCAGAAATTTCAATTGATTCAGCTTCTCTGTCTTCAAAATTTTCAATAGCCTCTACTCCATTCACTTTCTTGACAGACTCTTCTGCTGAATTTCTTTTTAACAGATCTTCATCACTTTCAGAGTCTATTTCAATGATTTCCAAATCTTTTCTGTTCAAGTCTTTATTCACTTGCAAATTTTCCAGATGTCGACCTCTCTGTCGATCTTCAGAATCTGGATTTCTTTCACCTTCTACTTCAGAATCAGAATCATCTGTAGAATCACTCTCTTCATCAGAGTTTTCAGGAGTAGGAATTGGAATCGTGTGGCTTGGATGTATCCACCTTTTCAATCCTTTACATTTTACTGCATTCGTTGTTACTAGAATTATTTGTCTAGCTTTCTGCCACCTTGGAACTAGACAATTTCTTCTTCGATGTACTTTAGTTCTAACCCAATCTCCAGGTCTCAGATCATGTGTTTGTACTTTCTCATCTGATTGTACTTCAGTTCCCACCTGATTAGACACAGAAGTAACTACGTCAGACAGTCTTTTGCAATATTCCAAAATAGCACTGTCATTAATGCTCAACAATTTCCCTACTGGTACAAAAGCTTGTCTCATGACTCTGCCCATAAGAATTTCATGAGGACTCAGACCAGTCTTTTTATCAGGTATGCTTCGTAAAGACATTAAAACAAGTGGAAGAGCATATGTCCACTTCATACCTGTATCAAGACACATTTTTCCAATCCTGTTTTTGATCGTTCCATTAATCTGCTCAACTACTCCAGATGCCTCTGGTCTGTATGCACAGTGTATTTTCTGCTCAATATGCAAAGCTTCACAGATCAATTTCAAAAGTTTATTATCAAAATGTCCCCCTCCATCACTCTCAATAGTAACAGGGAAACCGTATCTTGGGATAATTTCTCGAAGAAGCAATTTTGCCACTGTAATCGAATCACAATGACGTGTTGGAAATGCCTCCACCCATCTTGAAAACAAACACACAATCACTAAAACATATTTTAAACAATTGTGTAAAGGCATTTCAATGAAATCCATTTGTAATCTGGTAAAAGGGCCACCCTCCCGACCTATGATTCCTGTACCTACAACTGATTTTCTATTCGGGTTCAATTGTTGGCAAGTTAAACACCTCTGACAAAGAGATTCTGCAATTGTTCTGAATTTGGTATTAAACCATGTCTCTTTAAAAAGTCTGATCATAGAATCCCTTCCTATATGACCAGGACCATGATATAATCTGGCCATGTCAGCAATCATACAATTAGGTAAAACTACTCTGACATCTTTGTAAGTCCAAACTCCATCTTCATCTCGTGGTCTACATTCTGCTTTTAACCATGTGTTTTTCTCCTCATCATCAGCTTCATTTTGTAAATCTCTGATTTCCTGCCATGTTTCAACCACTGTTGTTAGCATCAATGAATTCGAATCACTTTCTTTACTCCTTTCCCGATTATATGCACAACCATTTCGTGCGCAATACTTAGCCGTCTCATCTGCATAAGCATTGCCTTTGGTGATATAATCCTCACCCTTTTTGTGGGCTGCACATTTTACGACAGCAATTTCTTTTGGTAATTGAATGCCATCTATTAATCTTTTAATGAATACTGCATTTTTAATTGGAGATCCTGCTGAA
Organism: Lissotriton helveticus; assembly: GCF_964261635.1. Lineage (NCBI taxonomy): Eukaryota > Metazoa > Chordata > Amphibia > Caudata > Salamandridae > Lissotriton > Lissotriton helveticus. Next base: position 605,399,810 of record NC_136059.1, on the reverse strand, counting down.
GTTAAATAGCCTCTCTGAGACCAGAGCTGTCCATAATCATGCACAACTCCGTATCCATACTGGCTATCAGTTATTATGGTAACTTTTTGATATTTCACAAGCACGAATTAAAGCAATCAATTCAGCCACCTGTGATGAACGAATTCCTTCAAGACATGATGCTTCTTCAACATCTGCAACTGTACAGACTGAATATGCTGCCTTTAAAACACCTCCCTCTGATCTTAGACAAGAGCCATCCACAAAGTAGACAAAATCTGATTCAGGCAAAGGTTCGTCTTTAATATCTTGCCTTGGCTTGGTACAATATTCCATAACATCCAAGCATTCATGCTCCACATCAATTTCATCAATAATTTCAGAATCAGGCAATAATGTAGAAGGATTCAAATTCACACATCTTGCAATAGAAACATTATCTGCTCCTAATATAACTTTCTCATATTTTGTCAATCTATTACTAGTCAGATGTTGTGTCTTACTCCTTGTCAGGAGTATTTCAACTGAATGGGGAACATAGACTTTTACATTATGATCCCTTCACTCTGCTCCAAACTGACACTAGTTGCTGCAACTGCATTTAAGCAACCTGGTAAGGCTTTTGCAACAGGATCAAGAACTGCTGAAAAGTATGCAATGGGTTTTCTCAGATTCCCATGTCTTTGAATTAGTACAGACAATGCACATCATTCTCTTTCACTACAATACAGTTCAAAATCTTTTTCATAATTTGGCATACCTAGAGCTGGAGCCTCACATAAACTTCTTTTTAGATTCTCAAAAGCTTCTAACTCAGATTCATTAAGAACAATTGGATCTTCTACATCAGATTTAGTCAATTTCTGTAGTGGTTTTGTAATTACTGAAAATCCACTTATCCATTGTCGACAGTAACCAACCATTCCTAGAAACATTCTAACCTGTCTTTGAGTTCTTGGAGGTTGCATTGCTTGAATCATTTTAATTCTTTCAATTGTTACTTGTCTTATTCCTTTTGCAATTCTATGTCCAAGGTATTTCACTTCTTGTTTACAAAACTGCAATTTTGCAGGAGACACTTTATGTCCCTCATCTGCTAGATGATTTAAAAGTACAATTGTATCTGTCACACAATTTTCTCTCGATTTTGCTGCAATTAGTAGTTCATCAATGTATTGCACTAATGTCGACCTGCCAGGTAGATTTAGATCTTCTAAAGATCTCTTCAACAACTCTTGAGGGATTCTACACCATGCGAGGGTCCTATTTTGGAACCTGAAAGCAAAAATTTCCTGACTCTCTGGATGTAAAGGGACAGTAAAGAATGCATTGCAAAGATCAATGACAGTATACCATTCAGCATCATGTGGAATCTGATATAGAATAACTGCAGGATTTGGAACAACAGGACAACATGGAACAACAATTTGATTAATCTTTCTTAAATCTTGAACAATTCTATATGTTCCATTTGATTTTTTAATTCCCATAATCGGTGAGTTACAAGGACTACTCTCAATTTCTTTTAAAACACCTTGTTTAATGAATTTTTCAATCACTGGAATAACACCTTCTATGGTTTCTGCTTTCATTTTATACTGAGGAATGTTTGGAAAATCTATTCCCTGTTTCAATTTAATTTTGACTGGATCGATATGTTTCATCAGACCCATCTCATTTCCAGTCAAATCCCAAATCTCATTTTTGACTGTCTCTTTTAGTTCTACAGGAAGGTTTTCTTTTTCAAAAGCAGGAAACAATTTTGTTTCTTCTGTTTCTACTAACATCATTGTCATCCTATACAAACCATCTTCCTCCATTGTTTGTAATTCTACTCCATCTGGAGAACAATATATTCTACAATTCATCTTACACAATATATTTCTCCCTAGTAAATTCACTGGACTGCTATTACAAACCACAAATCTATGTTTGTCTTCAAAATTTCCAATTTCAACTTGCACCGGATCTGTTAAATCTGTTTTAATTTGTTAATTACTTACTCCAACTACTTGGATGGTTTCCCCAGACAGAGGTAGGTTTTCAATGTCCACTGATCTAACAGTAGAACGGGTAGCACCAGTGTCCACTAGAAAAGTGATGTCTACATCATTAACTTTCCCATTTACAAATGGACCAGACTGGTCAACCTCAAGAGTGGCTCCAATTACACACTCTTCCCCCTCTCTCGGGCACCGTCAGAAGTAGTCATCAGAATCACTTCCTTGATTCTCTGTTAACAAAAACTGTCCTGAAGCATTTTGCACAATTTGTCTTTGAGTCCTTATTACCTGATCATCTCCTTCAAATCCCACACCTGGATTATATTTTTGACTTCCCCCAGAATTAGGAAAAGGAGGCTGTGGAATTTGATTCTGCTGTTGAATCAATTAATTTTGTAGCTGTCGCTGAAGACTCAGGTCACTCAGTTTACGCTGCAAACGTAGCTGTTGCTGCAGATCAACATCGTTCTGCATCTGTGGGTTTAACAATGGATTTTTAAAATTTCTGGGTGGGTTTTTACACTCACTTTTCCAGTGTCCAATTTCGCCGCAATTAAAACAAGGCAATTTCTGTTTTAAATCATCAACTTTAGCATTATATCTTTTATTATTATTAAATTTAAATTTCCCTTGACCCTGATTCATGTTCTGATTTTGAATAAAATTTGCATTTTTATTTTCAAGACTGGCAATTTGTTGCTCAGCCACTTTCACTTGTGCCCACATCGCTTTCTCTTTCAACTTCTTTTGTTTAACCTCTAACTCATCACTACAGTATTTTGCTTTTCTCAAAATGTCATCAACTGAAAGCGATTGCCATCCGACAATATTATTTCTAATCATTTCCCCAACTTCAGGTCTAAGACCATAAACAAATCTGTAAATAAAATGGCTCATATCTTTTTCGTCTAATTTTTCATAGCCACTGTATTGTTTGAAAACTAGTAATAACCTTTCATAAAATGAATGAACTGATTCTTTAGGTTCCTGATTAGTTCGATCTATTTTAACCCAGTCCACTTCCTTTGGAGCAATTTTTTGTTTTAACCAATAAATCACCTTTCCGTAAAAATCCATTACTATTGGAGCTGGAGCACCAGTTTCTTTAATTCGCTCTGGTTCCTCTTTTGGCCAACCTATAGCAATTTTACATTCTGTCCAAAGATCTGATGGAACAACGATGTCGAAAAATCCATCTAGATCAATCCATAAAACTTTTGAAACTTTAATAAACCTGTCTACTTGTCGATACCATTCAACAGGCTTCTCTCTCAGTCTTGGAAAATCATTAGTGAAAAGCAAAATATCCTGTCTCGACCAAGGAACATGAACATAACCTCCACCAGCAATTTCTCTCATTGGAAATTGTTTTGATAATTTCTCTAATTTTTCATCCTCCTTCTTTCTAGTCCACTTCACTCTCCATTTGCTCAATTCACCAAGCTTTTTGATGTAAACAATCAAATCTTTTATGTGCATTATTCTTCCTATTGAGTTCAAATTCTCAATGTCTTTTTCAGTAAAATCTAATCTATAATGCTTTCCAAAATTCTTTTGTCTGCTTAAATCAATTTCAAGTTCTGCTGCCAGTTCCTCCAACTGATCATATGTATTCTTTGTTTTCCATTGAATACTCTTGCAGATGAATAGTAGTTCATCATCACGACAAAATTTTAGACTGTCAGAACCAATTGTACCAATTATTAATTCTTCTAAATTTGCTTTTAATTTTGCAACATCAAGTTTTGAATTTGACCCTCTTCTATCAGAAGTCTCAGCATCTGATTCTGCACCCATTGGTGAATTATTAAAAGAACCTTCATTGAAAGTTAAATCAGGCATTTTCGTTTTCTCATGATTAATTTCAGATAAATCTGAATAAAATTTTTCAGCAACCTTTTGAACTTCTGCATTTAAAGGAATCGTTAAACTTGTCCTGTTATTTTCTCTCTGTTCAAAAACAGGCTGTACAGGACCAATAGTTACTGGAACAGTTACAGCTTCCATGCCTTTAGTTATTTGTCGAATTAATTCTTCCTTTGATCGTAAATATTCTGAAGAATGTACAACTTCTTCATCCCTAATTTCTCTCATTAACATTTTAGGGGCTTCCCTTTCTTTTGGAATTAATGAAAAATGTTTCCCCCAATATAAACATCAGCATTTGTCCCAGTTTCTGATTTTTCTGGAGTTTCAAAAGATTCTGAATTATTAGGGTACAATCTTGGAGATTCATTAATAGGAGGTGCACTTGGAGTGGTTTCAGTAGAAACCATCGGAGTAGACCATGATCGAGGAGGTTTCAAAGGTTCATTTCCTTTATTAGAAGTAAAAATTTCTTCTAAAACTGCATCTTCAGATTCACTTTCTATGACTACATTATTTTTCTTTTCAGATCTTTTTTCACCAGGAGATCCCAAAACCATTTCTCTAATTAAATAGAGACCATCACACATGCATCCCTGTCTCCACATTCGCATTCTATCTTCATGTGTCTCTCGTCTATAACTTGGTATTTTCGGAGGTCTTTTAATACCACTTGCTTCTCTTTGAAGTTGAAACATTTCATCTTCCCATTCAACTAAAGCTTCAAATTGAGTAGGTCTCGGTTTCGGTATAAGAGCATTCATCTTTTCTCTCAAATTTCTTAAAATTTTTATATTAAATGAACCATCTTCAGGCCAAGTCAAAACACCGTCGTCTTTTGTGTAATGTTTCCAGACACCAAACCACAAAACAGTATGATATCCATATTCACCTTCCATATACGCTGCAGGTGTTTTGTATTTATGAAGCAATTTACCACCTCGCGTTTTTATTTTCTTATCAGGTGAAATAAAATTTTTAAACTTCTGAAATATTGTAGGCTTTTTCTCAACATGTTTAAAATAATAACTCATTTTTCAAATCAAATCTAATTAAAGGAAATGATCGTAAAATATTTCCTGGATGTTCCGTAACACTAGCCAATCCGTGCGCGAAACACACCAACAAGCCAATTAGAGTTGAGCTACGTCTCTACCTTGCTCAACGAATAGAAATTGTTCTTTCTCAAAGAACTAATCAGCTTACAGCACGTCAGAGTTACGAGAGCTAATCAGAACACAGCCTGTGACGTATGTTACCCAATCACTGCGCGAACCGTGTGACGTACACAACTGCTGCGGTTTCTCGTGTCTCACTCTCAGCGCTCACTCCTCCTTTACAAAAACTTTTCACAGCGCCATTTTAAGAACGCTTTTTCAATGAAAAATTAATTCAACAACCACAAGAAAGACTCATCTGACTGTTTCTCTAATAAAGAGATAGAAATTCAATCATACAAGAATTCTATACGTGGAATAGACGACGCTATTCTCACAGAATATACATTTGCCGATAAAGTAATCTTTTCACTCTACCCTTCAAACAAGTAATAATGAACTCATTTCCCTCAGAATGCACATCCAAGTGACAATTCAAAGTTTAATTTGAACACCATTACAAAACAATTACGCACTTTCAAACGGAAAGCATCCCTAATCAAACACACATGAAATCCGTACAGGACTTTCACCTGTTTATAGATATCATGCACCGTTAGTAAAATAAACGACGTTATCCGTACAGGACTCTCACCTGTTTATAGATATTAAGCATGTTATCCCTACAGGACTCTCACCTGTTTATAGATAATCATACACCGATTTTATCTTACCCTTTACTCAAGCTTGAATATATACTATTACTCTTATCACAGTGAGTTTTAGAGCGGGCTCATTGTCCCTATACTCATGCTGCTCAAATTTCTTAGATAATCCTCACTATACAACACTTACTCCTAACCCTATCTTGTGTTGCACGGCGACAACACTTGTGATACACGGCGATACCACTACTCTGAAACAGATCAAATGTGCTGTGTGACTACCTTCTCATCACACTAATTTGTACCGGTACAACAAGGAATTTTCACGCTGCTGGAAAAAACCTTACATGTAGCACGAAAACGGACTCAACATATGTTAGACATCAATCCTATGTAACTACCGTATATGTTGGTTACCATAGAAACCATCAAATTCTGCTACCAAGGTAATTGATCCAGCGGCCTATAGAAAATATGTCATAAATCACGCTACCCAACTCTACAACTTACACTAATAATCACTAATTAAACACAAAGGCCCATTAATCAAACATGACATATTATGACCAACTGAACCAAGTGGCCTAATCAACTTATTCACAAATTATATACATTTATATACAACCGCGGTAAATGGATATCAACATTTCAATAAACCTAACTATTTATTAAGCCACTTATGGCGATAGAATCTAGCTAATGGTAACCTGAACCCATGAAATGTCAAGACCAGCTTGTTTTCAAAAGTAAGATTTTATTAGCTATTTATTATAATTTCTTAAATGTAATTTTTATTAAAGCATTTTTATTAGAATTATTGCGAGTAAAAACATTATAAGTTCCAAATTATTATTGCAAAAGTATTTATTAGTTTAGCATTTTTTCAGAACCTAAGTCCCTAACTAAGCTAAATAAATGGAAATAAAGTAAAGTCTTTGAGGGTTCTTACATGCTCCAAGTGAAGTCCGTCAGCACGACACCCTCTTCCAAAGGTCAGCAAAAGCAGCAGCGAGCAAGCATAACCCTTCCAAGGGGAATGGGTTTTTATACCTTACTACGCTAAACTAATCGAAGTAAAAGTAATTCTTTTCTGCAAAAGTCGGAGTCCCATTGGTTCACAAGTGACAAGTGACATGTCACCTCATTTTCAAAACATCAGTTCCGTCACTTTCTTAGAGTCCATTGTCTCTAGCATTCGAGCTCCGAGGCTTCCTCAGATTGCAACATTTCCTTGCATAAAATTTTACATCATGTCATTTCGCTTCCTCGGATGCAAAGTTATCAAATGTTCCTCTTGCCGGTTCCTGGCCTTGGCCTTGTCCGAGTAAGAAACTGCTAGAAACACACCACGCTTTCCAAATGTTGCCACCGAAAGGAAATCTTTCTTTGAAAGGACTCTCTCTTGCTCCGTGCAGAAATTATTTGCAAACTCGAGTAAACTAGGCCCAAAGGCAGTCAATTTAATGTCCACTAATATATAAACAAACACAAAAGAATAATTAATGTAAGATATATTATTTGTTCTGTTGCCACCCAGCAATTACTAATGATTAACCCATTAGTCTAAATTACCTAGCCAAAGCAAACAATTAAAGGAGCATTATATCTACCAGTCTTCTTAAAATCCATCGAAATTCTTTATGCACCTATAGAAAATAGAGTGACACCACATAGACAAGGAAAGCAAAACAAGCACATGCATACTTTTAAAAACAGCCGCAATTAGTTATAACATGACAAAAGGACAAAATTAATTTATTAATTTGCACGAACAAAAGATGCAACAAATATGCACGTTTATGAGCACACACGTTAATATCCCACGTGTAGTGTAAGTTTAATCTAGGTTGAATAAATACAAACATAGCACCAAACGTTAATAAAGTTATTTTTCATTATGGAAGTGTGACTTCACGAGTTGAAATAAAATTATTTCCAAATCTCGCTCCATCACCAGGCAAAGTGCAAAAAGAGTAGGCTGTAGACTGATATAACTATAAAAAAACACATTTATTCTTTATCGCTCCTATGAGAAATAGAAGGGGTGGATAACCTATGAGCCAAAAGGAAAACTAAATACAGCAGCAGCAAACACAGTAAAAGCAACAGAAAGCGAGGGCAAACAGGGATTGGGTATTACTGTGCAGGGGAGACACCTAAAACAACTTTAGTGTGTGTGTGTTGCCCTCTGAAGTTGCAAGGGCCAAATGTTTCCTGCACTGCAACACAAGCCAACCACTGGCTGGGAAGCCCTTACACAAGAAACAGCTCTGTTATACTTGAATGGGAAAAACCTTTAGAAGTTGATTATGATGTATAATGATGTATTAATAACAACGTAGTAGAGGCAATGTAAAACAATTGTTACTTACACTACATGAGATGAGATATAAACTTTGCACCAAACAGTGTATAAAAGAAAAAACTTGCTGCACCACAGAATTCTCTGTGGGAGTAGAAAGCTTACTTTCAGCTGTTAATGTGATTTGTACAGGAATGGAATGTTGTTGAGAATTATGTGCACGTAGCCTAAAAGTGTTGAGAGAAAAAGCATTTCTCGGTTTATTTTGTCTTGAACATATCCGTTTCCAGTCCATGTCATATAACTCTGTGCCTTTTCGTCCAATGCGTTTCAGAAAACGTGAGAAAAAAATAAATTACAAAGGCTTCACTTGCTCAACCTAATGTAGCAAATCAACTCTCACAAGTTAGAAATCCAGAGCAGGGATTATATTTTCCTATAGATTGTGAGATAATCACGTAGTCCGGTGTTAAGCAAAATTACATTGAAATGCAAAATGTTCATTTTGTAATTGTGTATGGTCAGTAATGGTATACCCTAGTCAGGTTTTTGGAAAAGGCAATTATAATGTGTAATGTAAATGGTATGAGGTATGGATCTTCCGGTGAGATATTCATTATTTTACTGCAAACTAATCAGGACTATTAATAGCCTATAAATGATTTTGTATAATATTCTAAAAATACTGAAACATAGGGGCGTGGCAAATTGTCGAAGATAGCAGCAGTGTAATTTGAGAACTCACAGACCCGAGCCCTGGATTCCGCCCTCATCAGTCACATATTGAGGAATCTGGGCAGTGAGGCGTGCTGAGGGTGCCTCCTGCCCTCAGGGTTCGAAGCCAGCTCAAAGTGTGAGGCTACTGGGATGAATGGGGGCAGGCGGGAAGTGCTGCAAGGGGAGCCACCATGTCAGCGAAGGCTTGAGACCGCAGCTAGGGCCACTTGCTGCAGCGTCGCAGATTGCGGCTGTGATTGCCCCAGGCTGACTGATACACCCCGTGGGGGCTGGGAGAGACTGCCCCTATGGAAGCGATGTAAGTGGGCTGGCAGGGGAGCGCTGAGGAGCCCGAGTGCGGTGATTGGCAGCGTGGAAGTTGCAGTCCGAGCGCCGGGGCTCGCCGAGCGGTGCAGAACTGTGTTGGCTGTGGGTCTGGTTGTGACCAGCTTGGCCACCAACTACGAAATTTACCTGAGATTGCAGCAGCCAGGAGGATGAGGGTGGTGTGCCAGATACCTGGTAAATAAGTCGGTAGGATTCACTCGGCCTTTGGCGGGCGACTGAGCCACATGTAGAGCGAATGATGCAATGTAACCTGGCAGCCTGCCATGTATGGGTAAGTGGCAGACAGTTGAGGGTTGAGCCCGCAGCCCCTCCTGAAGGGCCCTGACAGGAGAGTGATGTGGCATGCACTGTGGGCTGCTACAAACGGCACAAGGACATAATTTAAGCCGGTGCTGCTCACCCCTGCAGTAAGTGAACCGCTATCTCCACTTCTAGCATTGAGACTTGTCGTGACAGCGCTGGGCAGTCTGCCAAAATCTTTGGGGCCCACGCCCCATCACTGGAGCCCTCTCCGATGGGGTTTCAGATCTAGCCTGCACCCCCCACCACCCAGAGTCCGAACTGTTGGATAACCTATTTGCTGCGGGAATATGACATCAATTGGGGAGACACACCTGGATCCTACTGTGCGCCCTGTGGCGAGAGTGGAGGCCTGAAGTGTTGACAGTGTTTTCCTGTGCCCTGCCTCTGCTGCTAAGGTGTATCACTGGAACGGTGGTGTGTAATGAGTGAACTGGGCCACATGCCGCCACTGGGGCCTCGCTCGCACTGCCTTGAGTATACCACAGTACCACCTGCCTTCTTCTAGTTCCAAAGACTGGTGCAGGCCGCGAGACAGAATGGGACACACTAGTGCCAAAATTGTGCAGGCCCCTTGGCTTCACCCGCTCTGAATCTACTCCATCGGACTGCTACTTCAAAAAGGTGACTCAGGACTGTATACCCCCCCACAATGGCCACCCCTCCATTGGACAAACTCAATGTCATATTGCATGGAGATACGAGACTCTAGGGTAGCTACAGAACATAGACTTGGAACAAGTACCATTAAACACTGTCTCTTTAAGGACGATCATCGTAAACTGGTTGAACGGACCAACACCAATGAAACTGCCCTTTCCTCACTAACGAGCACCCTGGCAGGTGGAGCAGATCTCTATAGTTAGCCAGCTCCATAACCAAGTTACTACTCTTCATGAAATGGCAGAGGACACTGAGGGGCGAGCACGCCGGAATAATGTTTGAATTAATGGTATGCTAAAATGGGTAGAGGGCCCCATTTCCACTCAGTACATGGAGGATTGGCTATGGAGCACAGTAGCACTGACTGGCCTGTCGGAAATGTTCACAGTCAAGAGGGCAAACCATGTCCCTGCGATGCTATCACCTACGAGTGCGCCACCGCGGCCATTCGTGGCCCGCATACTGAATTTCAAGGATTGGGATGTGATCCTCCGGTGCGCCACGAAGAATGCGCCCATCACAATGGACAACAAATTTCGTTGTTGCTGGACTATATGCTTGCGGTTCAGCGACAGCGGGTTCAACGCTGTTCAAGATGTTAATTTGGACTGCTCTCATCCCCCCACCCGCCACCCTGGCACGGGTCTTGTCTGGCAGGCCTGAGCTTTGCAGCAATTGGTTATGGGGTGGACCCTCTTGGACATTTGGCGCAGTCATAATACTGTCATGCATGTATATTCATTTATACACCCCCATATAAATTACATGCATGACTTGATAGTAGTCCTTTGCACCAAGTCTCTCCAGGTAAATTCACAAAATTCAAAAACACTTAAAAGTCCTCTGCTCTATTATATATCTCTAACGAAATTCAGTTGTAAAGCGCTCCGATACCCCTGGGTCCGGCCAGCGCTTTATAAAACGACTTAATAAAATAAATAAATAAATGTAACTCGTGTGACATACCTAGGTAAGATGCTATCCAATCATAACCCTCTAGAGTGCACACTATTGTGGGGTCGAGTGCCGACTCCAATCCCTACTTGGTGCATGCAGCCCCCAACTTTTAGAGGATGCAGTGTTTAGGGATGCCCTGACTCACAAGACTGGTACATACTTTGCTGAAAATACTAACACAGCCTTATCGCCATTGGTGGAATGGGAGGCCTTTATGGTCGTGGTGCAGGGGATATCCATTAATACTGTAGTAGGGGCCCATAAGACAGTCCTCCGTGACATAATTCGCTTCGAGAACAGTTTAGGTTGGCTGGAAAAGTCTGCAAAGGAGAATGTGGAATGTGCAACGGAGTTGCAGAAAGCAAGGATTACTTATGTTGAACTCCTTGAGCACATGCATAATATTGACCACCATGGGAGCCTATATGCAGAGGACACCCACCGAGGCTGACAAGTCCAGTGTATTGCTGGCGTGTATGATTGAACCGTCACCTTCAACCACACCTATCCTATCAATACCCACACCTCAACATGATATTGTGACTATCGAGCTGGGTATTAATATGGCATTTTGTGAGTTTTATACCACCCTTTAAAGTGCCCCTGCTGACCCAGCCATTCTACGCTCATTTCTAGAGCAATTGGCCCTGCCTAAAGTGTCTACCATAGATAGAGAGGCTTTGGGCACTATTTACTCCAGGTGAGATTCAGGGTGCTAACAATGATCTTGCCTGTAATAAAATGGAAGGGGTCAGGTGGCATCCCTATTGAATTTCATACCAGCTTTGCTAAACGCCTAGTGCTGCAGTTGGAGGAGGTTTATAAGGCATCTCTGAAGGAGGGAATGCTGACCCCCCGCCACTAGGCAGGCGTTGGTTACCTCTCTTTTAAAGCCAGACAGACCCCGGACGATATTGGATTGGATTTATATTTTTATAGCGCGATAGCTACCCACAGGCATCCTAGCGCTTAAGAGCAACGGGAGTGTGTGGCAGGGGCAGAATTATCTATTGAAAAGAAGGGTTTTTAATTTTTTCCGGAAAAGCAGAATGTTGGGTTCTGATCGGAGGGGGATTGGAAGAGAGTTCCAGAGTTTTGCCGCGTTTACTGAAAACATTCTGCCTCCGCTCCTCTCTCTTCTGATCCTAGGATTGATGACTTGGAAGGTATGGGCCGATCTAAGCTGTCTGTTAGGATGGTAGGGGGTGATCAGGGTGTGGTTCAGAATTGCTCCTTTCCTCCAGTAGGCACGGTGGGCAATACACATGCTTTTGAAGTTGATTCTTTCCCTCAATGGCAACCAGTGGAGATCTTTTAGTTCGGATTTCACAGATTGACGGCGAGGGATGCGCAAGAAAGTGCGGGCAGCGCAATTTTGAATCTCCTGGAGTTTTTTCAGGGTTATTTGGGGGGGCTCCTAGGTAGAGGGCATTCCCGAAATCCAGCCGGGAGAGAATTAGGCCCTGGACCATGATCTGTCTGGCTTTAAATGGTAGGAGCGGAAGGATCTTCCGGATGAGTCTCAAGATGCCCATGCAGGTGGCAGATAATTTGGTTGCCTGATAGCTAAGAGTCAGTGTCTTGTCCATCCAGATTCCTGGGCTCTTGATGGTATCCTTGGCTATAGGTGCAGGGCCCAGTGCTGGTGGCCACAAGGATTCAATGGATTTCTGTGGGGGGTTACCCAGTACCATTAGCTCTGTCTTATCTCAGTTTAGTTTTAGATAAGACTGAGTCACCCAAGTACAGACTGCCTCCATACAGCCCCTTAGATTACTTGGTTGAGAAGAGGGGTGATTCAGAGTTACCACTAGCTGGGTGTCATCAGCGTAGGACACAATTTGAACACCAAAAGGGCGAACTATCTCAGCAAGGGGGCGCATGTATATGTTGAACAGTGTGGGGCTCAGGGAGGAGCCCTGAGGAACCCCACAACTGAGTGGTTTACTGGGCGAGGTGACATTGCCCTCACAGACTCGGAACGAACGTTCTGAGAGGAATGATTGGAGCCAGGCTGCTGCTTTAGAGGTGATTCCTAGTTCTGAGATTCTGTGCAGTAAAATATCATGATTCACGGTGTCGGATAAGACCTCTTACAGACCCTATTCCTTGCTCAACACTAAATATAAACTCATGAGCAAGGTGCTGGTGCGCCGGCTGCTCTCCCTGCTCCCACAGTTGCAGGCCTTGAAAAAATCATCAAAATGTTTCTAGACCTGCAAGTCTAGTGACTTAAATATTCTACTTGACCTAATCATAATGCTCTTAACCCTTAAACTGCTTTCAAATTATGTGATCCTGGGCAAATATTTAAATTCACTGAGCTGGGTCTGGTGGCTTAGTGGAGTAATGCATCCACTACAGGGGCCTGTGTTCGACCTCATGGTCATAGGTTCAATTTCCAGCGGGTCCACTCAGCCTTTAAACCCTTGTGAGGTCGATAAAATGAGTACCATTGAGTTTGGTAACAATAAAAATCTGTTATTTAGCGCCAAGATTCCCATTTTGGAGGTGAACGTGCGCTTAACAACTACACGTTATGTTAAATAATGAGCTGCCATTTTCTTCTTTATCACATATCAGAGCATCTTCAAATTTGCGAGTTCAGCATGTCCGCTGTACAAAAAACACTTTTGTATGATTTGATAGACTAAACTCGAAATGCAATACAAACCTAGCCACATATAGGATACACATGACCGCTGACTTGCATCTTAGTTCATTAACTGCATTGTCAACAGGGTGGGGACACGACTATTTCCCAAATCATGTTTAAAAACTATCACCTTTGTTTCAAAATCTGTTTAATTTAAGTTTTTGTTACAGGGAGTGCAATAAGTGCAATACATGAGCCACAAACAGTGCAATAAGTGCAATACATGAGCCACTAACGCCATGAGTACATTTTGCCACATTATACAGATAGCTATTGATGGATACAGCTTGCACAATAGATCCATGGCGACTTAACGTTGACAAATGACACAGCTTCAACGTGGTCCGTTGCTGTCACATTCTTGTGGTGCGTTACAATTTACCCTCCCATGAGAAGAACAAAAAAAGGGAAACTTAAGTGTTCCTAAGAAAACGTAAGAACAAAACCTAAACTGAGATGTCATGGTGCTATCTTGAAAAGAAAAGACATAGGGAGAAGGTGATCGTGAGGGGGAGCCCCCAGGTCCCCTCCTGGGGGAAAGCTGCGCCAATACTAGGACTGGTCCGAGTGGAGTTAATAAATGAGGACCAGGTTGATGGCCCTGAGCCGCGGGTTACAAGCCATTAAAGGAAGCCCCTCCGACAAATAGGAGACCAGCGGGGACCAAATGTAATCAAAACCTTTCCTGATGTCTTCAATTATATCAGTCATGCGTTCCAGAGCTAAAACCCTCCAGAGCCTCGCATGCCATTGGGTTAAAGATGGGGCCTCGGGCTTCTTCCATGCTGTGGCGACTGTCATTTTGGCGGCTCCCAAACAAAGCCACATCACTGATTTGTCCCCCCGCGTCTGTCGTTTCAACTTGGGATCACAGACCCCAAGTAGAACTTGTTCCATGGAACTGGTGATGGGATAGCCTAAGATAAGTTTAATTTGGGGTACGATTTCCTTCCAGAAAGGTTTAATAACAGGACAGTCCCACCATATATGCCTAAAATCCCCCAATCTGCATCCCCTCCCGCACCTGTCCGACGAGCCAGGGAAGATCTTATGGATTTTCTGAGGGTACAGGTACCAATCAGACATGAGTTTATAGTGTGCTTCCCTAAGATAAATTTCGCAATGTCTTTCCCCAAGTGGTCCCAGTGCTTATCCTCCAGAGGAGTTCCTATAATAGCGTCCCAGAAGCGTTTATAGTGCGGCGGCGTTCTGGGATTCATTGATTTGATTAACGCATAAAGATAAGAGATACAACCTTTGGAGGAGGAGCCAGATTGAGCGAATTTCTTAATGGGGAGCAACTCCCTGGTCGCCGCCTGACGCACCGAGGGCTGCAGCACCCAGTGTTTCAGTTGCAAGTAGTGAAAAGTGAAGTGAATGCAGCGAAAATGGGAAGCAAACGAAGAAAGGCTTTGAAGGAAAGGGGTGAGGTCTCTCAGGAAATAAAAGAGGGCAAAAGAAACAACGAACGAGAAAGAAACAAAGAGAAGGGAAAGGAATTAAAATTCGAAGAGGGAATAAAAGAAACAAGCTGGTACGTTAGAAGGGAGACAAGCTCTTGGCATTGCTGTGGGGAGGAGAAATGCGACACGGCCTGGCGGCCGTGAAAAGTGCGAAATGAAAGCTTTTGATGCAGCAGGGGGCGGAGCGGATCCCTTTCAAGTGAAGCTGCTGGCGGCGCCACGCTGGGGAAGCAACAGATGGCTGGCTTTCATGTGCACGCACTTTTTAGGTCAATGCGCTTGCGCATTGAGCTTGCTTTTCACGGGCACAGCATCAAATCGCCCGATGGTTAAGCTCTCGTTAAGCCCCAATATCTCTCGCAAGCTCAATGCGCAAGCGCATTGACAGGCTCAACCTAAAAAGGACCATTCTACGCGGTCAAAAGCTTTCTCCACATCTAGCGAGAGAAGCGCTGATGGAATATTTTTCTTGAGGGCTTTTTCAATCATATGGATGATACGCCGCAAATTATCGTGGGTTTGACGACCCTTAATAAAGCCGGACTGATCCGGATCAATGAGACCTGGGAGAATGGTTACGAGACGAGTAGATTTCGGAGTAAATTTTGGGAGCGAGGTTTAGAAGAGCAATTGGGCGGTAAGACGAACAGGCAGGGGGATCTTTCCCCGGTTTGGGGATTACTGCCACAATGGCTTCCCCCATAGAGGGAGTGACCTGTTGCATGGTGGCAATATTGTTAAATAAGATAGTTAAAAAGGGAACGAGTTCCGGTGCGAAAGTACGATAAAAGTGTGCTGAGAAGCCATCCGACCCTGGTGCTTTCTGGAGTTTGAGAGAATCGATTGCCTTCTGCACTTCCTCAGCTGTGATAGGCTTCGCCAATTCTTTGTTGGAACTCACCCCTACCTGAGGAAGGTCTAGAGAATCCAAGTATCCCGACGGTCAGACGACCCTGGAAGTTCTGAGGTGTAAAGTGTTCTATAGAAAGGGTTCTATAGAAATTCTCAAATGCCCCCGCCTTCCCCTCTTCGGACCTATTAGAGACGCCCTTCTCGTCGATTATGAGTTTAACATTCTCTTTCTCCGGTTTACCCCTCAACTGGCGCGCCAAAAGGGATCCTACTTTATTCCTGCCCTCATAACCCTGAGATTGCAGACATAAGATGGCTTTCTCTGCTCTGTTCGTATAAATGGCCTGTAGCTTTCCCTTTAGGGCTGTAACCCGCCGTAGTGCTGGTGCCGAAGGGTTGGACTTATGGGTCTGTTCTGACACTGTGAGGTCTCGCTCCAATTGAAGGCGCTCTGCACTTTGCTGGGGACGTAAAGTAGTGGCCAGCTCAATGCATTTACCTCGAACCACTGCCTTGGGTGCGTCCCAGGTAGTTGCATGGGAAGTAGCCTCAGGGACGTTCAGTTAAAAAAAGTCTCTAATCGCCATTCTTAGATCCTCGCTGAGGAGTCTATCCCTGCAGAAGAAGTTAGGGAAATACCATCGAGCATGTTTCGGACGCGGATTGGGCCAAGTGATCGACACCTTCAAAGGGGCATGGTCCGACAGGCAGATTGGATGAAATTGTGCTTGTAGTATAGAAGGGAGCAAGGATTGGCTCGTAAAAACATGATCGATACCGGAATACGTCATGTGTGAATGAGAGAAGAACGAGTAGTCTCTCGCCGTGGGATTGGAGTCCCTCCAAACATCTATCAACCCCATGAGTTGGAGCTGTGAACGCAGCCCCTTTCCAAACGCCCCTCCTGGTGCCCTGTGTGAATGTGTCGTGTCCAAGTCAAGATCCCAAACTAAATTGAAGTCGCCCATGAGAATTATGTCCTGTTGACCCGCATTAGGGGTATAGAGCACAGCGAACATACATTGGCGGCCTCGAAGTTCTCCCTTGACCATTAGGAACCTCCCATTTTTGTCTGTCTTTGTGTTAGAAGCCTGAAAGGGGACCCCTGAGTGAAACAACAAAGCCACCTTATTATGTTTTGAAGAGTGTGAAGATCGGAATATGAGGGGGTAAGCTTTGTGACGGTGCCTGTGATCACCAGATCTCTTGAGATGCGTCTCCTGTAGAGCCGCTATGTGGACGTTGTGATCTATCATATATTTCCAGAAGCGGTGGCGCTTGTTAGGAGAATTTAGACCCCGGGCGTTCCAAGAGACCATTCTAACCGCCATGGGTATTGAAAAAAGGATGTTTCCCTAGAAGCAGAAGCCCCCGCCGTTCCAGACCCAGCAAATCTGCCACCGCCGAGAGATCCACGCAATGCTATTGCTGGTTTTGCCACAGGAAGGCAATCCCGAAAGGGTATGTCCATCAATACGTGACGTTTTTCTCCCTGAGATGTTCAGTAACAGGTCTAAACTTCTAGCAACGCAAAACAGTGGCCTGGGCCACATCCTGGTGGAGGGTGCACGTGGTGTTTTGAAAGGTGAGTGTGTCAGAGGCCCAAGCTTTTTACTAGGCTAGTTCTTTTATCTTGAACGAACTAAACTTAGCCCGAACATCCCGCGGGCGCCGGTTCTCTCCCGGTAGGCGCGGGCCAACTCTGTGTACTCTCTCCAACAGGACTGCCGGGCCGTCCTCTCCAAGGGCAGAAGAGAAGAGGCTGTGAGGGGCCAGATATGGCCCCTCACAGCCCTCCTCCAGGCCCAGGACTCTGATATTGTCGCAGCGAGAACAATTTTCCAAATCCTCGCATTTGAGTAGAGAATCGCGTAGTTGCCGGCGGAGATCAGCTGTGCTTTCTTCCAGAGACGTAAGCCTACCCACCACCTCCTGTTGTTGCGCTTCCGGACCAAGTGCACGTGTACTCAAGGAGTCCATATCGGCCTGGACAGACACCAGTTTCTCACGTACCTCCGCGCGGAATGTTTCAAAGGAGGCTTCCATGTCTGCCTTGATATCTGCCCGCAGGTCAGTGCGCAGCTCTTGCTTGAAGTCATGCAAGGAAGATAAGAGATCCTCTCAGGTCTATGCCATGGCTGCAGCCTCCTCCGTCGTTCCCCTGCCGGCCGACGTAAAGTAGGTTGAAACCCTATTATTGAGGTTCTTCTTGGGTGGCATAGGGTGAACTCCGCTTGGTCAGCACTCTGCTGCCCCCTGGTACGTGGAATCTTCACCTTCCCAGCAACCGCTAGCCGGGTTCCCCCTGTACACTCCTTCGCGTTAGGCGCCACACTCCCTCCCGCTCCAGGTGCCAGGCCGAGTCTGTTGCCCGTGTGCCACTTGTCGTCTCACGCAAAACAGCAGGCTTAGGAAAGGATGGCACTGAGCGACCACCTCAGCTCGCTACTTGAACTCAGCCAGCGGGGTACTTATTCTCAGTTCCAAGCGCCTAGCCGGGGTCACAAATAAGCTAGGGAAGATGGCCCGGAAGCCATGCCGGGGTCAGGCACCAACCCAGGCCCGGTTCCAGGAATTTGTATTTGGGTGGGCCAAGGGTGCATTCGGGTGGGCCACTGCGGGCTCGATTTTGTCGCATATATGTCTAGGCAGGCCTGCTTCAGGGCCCTCCTTTATCTCTTCTTAGTCTTACAAGGCCCAGTAAAACTCACTCTTTCCCAAATCTCTTTCTAAATGTGATCACTCTCAAAAAGTGTTATTTCCATGTAATGTCCCTTTGATGGGAAGATGAGGTTTCTGAGGTGGGAGTATCAGCCAAGTGACACTTCTCTGGCTCCCTTTGTGCGAGCCGTCAGGGAGAATCCCTCTTCATTACTACCACCACCTGGCCACGGACTCTACTGTGAACTCCCTTACAGGCTTGATTATCCACTACTCCTCTCCAGTGCACCTTATCTCACAGCTGACCTTGGGCCCCAGCCTCATATCAGGCACCATCGGGCTCCACTTTCATTTTTCCAGGTAAAAACATTAGTAAAATCACCTTCAAACTTAAAACATTGAATATAGTAGTAAATATAATTAGCACACACTTTAAAGTATGTTCCACAGTAGACCTTATGACCCAACTGCTAATTAAATAAACAAAAACAGAAATGCCGGTTTCAGTGCTGATGCGAAAGCCTCTTTTGGAGCCGCACCAATAACCTCTTTTTCCGTAAATACCTTCACTCCCACCCTCCACCAGTGCCCCTCATCTTTCCCTAACTCCCCCCTCCAACCCATGACCTCTTCCTCGGATTCCCTCTCTACCACCCTCCACCAGTGCCCCTCATCTCTCCATAGCCCCTCCCACTACCTCCTCCTCGGATTCCCTCACTGCCACCCTCCAACAGTGCCCCTCATCTCTCCGTTAGCCCCTCCCACTACCTCCTCCTCGGATTCCCTCACGACCACCGTCCAACAGTGCCCCTTATCTTTACGTAGCCCCTCTCTCTTATGCATTTCATTTGTTGTATAGCGCTACTCGTATCAGTGTACTGTGTGTCAGTTCTTTACACCACGCACACATTATACAGAGACAATGAATCATACTAGTATGTAAATCAGTCTATAGGAAATGTCATATAAGCCAATGAGGATTACAAGGTGTAGGAATCACGTGTCATCCATACTGGTGGGCAGAATATTTTAAAAGGGTTTGGTCTGGGGAAACAGTACCTTAGGATTTAAAGAGTATTCCATGGGGGTCAGCTTTACTGATGAAAATGTATATCTGCCCAAACATACTCATTTTAGCAACAGTAGAATAATGAAAGACTGGAAAAGTTCTAACTATATCACAAAACAATAAAAGCGAAGTTCTAACGCTACCATTCATGTTTGTATGCAGCTCTTTGAATACAGTTCATTGGTTACTATCCTATGTTAGGATTGTAACTTCTGAACTGCAAGTAACATAAGGAGCTCTGTGACAAAGGCAGTAACCCACTGAACTATCCAGGGCTTTAAGTGGGCCGGGTCTCACCTGGTCTGAGCACCCGCAGTTTTTTTAAGGGGCCTCGAAGCGGGTCTCTATCGAGCTCTGTTTTGAGCCCTGGCACAGGTAGTCCGTTTTTTTCCGAACTGCAGTGACAGCAGTCTGCTGTCACTGCAGTCCAGATTAAAGTGCCAGGGCACAAAACAGAGCCTGATAGAGACCCGTTTCGAGAGAGCAGGCACATCGGTGTACCCTGTTCATACTACTTACATGTGTAAAGTTACGGCATGACGTCATGCCAGGTGAGCATTGTAGGGGGAAGGGAAATCCTTTAAAGAGAGTCATTTTCTCTCTGGATTTTCCTTCTCCTTTTGGAGCTTGGCAGCAGCAACATTGTTGTGATGTCACCAGTGCTTTAAGTGGAAGCTTTTGCAATGTTATATACAAGCCATAGTTGCTGTTATCTTATGCAACTAACAACCATTGACAAAGCCAATAGTCCTGACTTGTATGTAGGATGTTACTTGTTGCATCATATACCTGGATGCAATGACAGAAACAGCAAAATACAAGTCGGGCCGCACACTGCTAAACACAGATTTTTAACGTACTGTTTTTAAGCAACGTCCTCAAATACATTGACCACGCCCCTTTGAGAGACCCCCCCAGTTTTTTCATCCCACTTAAAGCCCTGGAGTTATCCACATAAAATACAGTTCATCAGCATTTAAAAACTACCAACATATAAATGATTGCTGTCCAGCAGGATCATTAATCACCAGCGTTATCTGGGCATTCTGTATTATTGTTGTCCTGCATTGGCCATGATAAAAACTGTTTAAATGAAGCACAGACGAAGTGTGTGTTCTGCTTGGCCTGTGCAGATTTAAAAAGAGAAAAAAAATGTATTAACACATTCTCTTACCTACTCCATTAGTCAAATTTTGTGTCACAGCCTGATGTGATAAGCCACTGCAGGGGTCAGGAAAGGTGAATAGAATTAAACAAACTTCTTTTCTCCTGCCCTGCATAGAAAATGAAATATCAACGCAGCAGGACAGTAGGCAAAGGTTACCAAAGGTTACCTTTGTAAAAGAAATGATTTGTTGCCTTTCGCCATGCAGAGAGGAAGGGGTGAAAAAAGTAAACATGTACATGGTCTTGTAACGACCTGTGAAGAACTCTGATGTGGCTGCGATAATCTCTAAAACTGTCTCTGTGTGTGCGCTCCGGGAAGCTGTCTCGGCCCGGGCGCACACACGATGGAGGAGGTTTGAAGCACTTTGATCCCAAAGGCGCTAGCCTTCAAGCCCTCACTGCGAGGGCCAACGATCCCTAGAACCGGGCCTGCACCAACCCCCTATGCTACTCCAGTGGAGATCATCTGTCCCCCAAGTAAGCAGTCTTCTCTCTGCTTAGCGTCCGTTTATAGGTAGCCTAGTGGGGAGAGGAGCAGCCAACTTCTCCAAATCCACCCCTGGGGCACTGCCAAAAACCGAAGGGGAATGTTGACTCACTCAGTGTGATGGGATCTTGACCTGCCAAATCCAGCTTCGCTCGGCAGTCCATGGCGTACTTATCCATGGGGGGGGGGGGGGGAGTAGATAATCAGCATACCGGGCGGCCGTTCCAGTTGAAGCTGCCAGAACCAGTCGGGCGCGAGCCTCTCGCGCGCAGCCGTCCGCAATCTTGTGGAGCTTCGCCATAAGCCCGGGCACACAGGCGCGCCCGGCCGCTATCCCGAGCAGCAAGGTCATCTGGAATACAGCCTCGAAAGCCACCGCAGGAGCTTAGAAATCCCACTCTCCCTTCCTCAGAGCCCGGAGTCCGCTATTGCCGTCAGTGCCTCGGTCTCTCCGTGCCTCGGTCGAGTGCGCACTGGGTCTTTGAATGGTGCAGCTCAAAGCGGCATTCGACAAGCTGGGAAAATGCCTCGTTGCCGCAGTATCAACCATGATGGTTTGCCACGCCCCTAAAACTATCACTTTTAATAAATAAATACTTGAAGCATGAAGCAGAACACACTTATTTGCAATCAACAGATTTCCCATTGAAATGGCCACAACATTTCCCACGGACATGGTTTTACTGATAAAAGTATGAAGTGTACAATGTTTGGAAATCGAGCTTCTGCAAATATTTGTGATTTGTACATCACCATGTATAGTGTTCTGATTTGTTTTGCTCCTACTTAAATCTTTATTGGCATTATACTTCTGAATTACAAAATAAAATATTCTTTAATAATTCCTGATATATTTTTTAATACTATTACTATTAATTTACAAGCGGTTTAAATGTTGAGTGTTAGAAAAAAACTGAAATCTTACAGCCTTTTGTTTCAGACAGCTCGCTTGACAAAAAACCTCTAACTGTACTAGGAGAAAGAAAAGTAAATACCATTTTCCAGGATAAAATAAGCAACAATTAGTAAAAAGAAACTAATATTTGACCTCGGTCCTCGAACAGACAGCAAATGTTTCAAGATAAAAACAAGATTAAAGGCGTCTTTATTGCTCATTCACTTTCTGAATGAACAGAAGACCTTCCAGCTTAAGTTAACTCACCAGAACAGGGAAAGTAGTTGCTAAAAATTGCTCAACCTGATAAAATCTGATTCGCCATAGCGACTAAGCGTGTAGATTTTTCAAGGTCTGAGTTGATATATGATAAGTGTGGTTTTGTTCCGTGCCATAAAACTTCACTCAACATATGGCGCTTTTATCAGATCATAAATGTAGCCTGTGTTCAGTTCCTGTTGGCCAGATGCCTTTCGCTAGATCTATGGCAGGCCTTAGATACCCTGAGATGGGATTTCATGTGTTCTGCCCTAACCAACTTTGGTATCAACCCCACCTACCTGCGTTAAATTACTGTTCTCTCATCCTCTGCACAGGCTAGGACGGGGCCACGTATCTCCTCTCTATGTCCAGTGTTCTGCGGCACCAGACGAGGATGTCTGCTTTCACCACTGCTCTCTGTTCTGCTGCTGCAGCCTCTGGTGTAGCGGCATAGGCAACATGCAAAGTGGTGGATGATTCCCCATGGTCCCATGATACATTCTGTAACATTGTACGCCAGTTATATGGTATCGTATGTATGGGATCTCCATGCGGATCTAGCTGGGGTCTATGGGCTGCTCTCCATGTTGGGCAATATATAAGGCCTTCAGTAAATTCTATGCCTTTTCTTTTGCAGACACTTATGACAGACCAATCCTGCCTTTCAGGGATCTTAGTATTCAGATAGCACCCCAGATATTTAGGCAAACAAATAAACTGAGAGGCGCAGGATCTGCTTAATGGCAATCTCTTTAAAACAAATGCGTCACTCAAATCTAAAATTGGCTTTTGGGTTACTTTACCGTTGTCAGTGGCAGGTTGACTGACTCTCGCCAAGATGGTTATGTTGTCCCGACTGCTATACCACTTTGTCAGTTTGCCGGTGATTGTGCTGGCCCAGGTTTTCAAATCGTTGAATACATTAATAATTGATCTGGTGTGGGGAACTGGGCGGCATAGGGTTGGTTTGGTCGAGATGTAGCTGCCCTCGATAAAGCTGGAATAGGCAGCACGAATTTCGAAGCCTACTGCTTAGCAGAGTAGTTGCAAGGCTATCATACTGGCTGGCAGGTCATAATTTGATTGAAATTAGCTATATGAACAATATGCTTACTCAGGGTAAACAATATCCCTGTTCTGCCCTGGTTCCTGTTCGCCCTCACCCAGTCCTCTTCTACTGTGCATGGCTTTTGTGTACTGGAAAGTGGCCCAGCGATATACTGCCCCATACATCCAGTATACGCTGAACATTCCTTTACAAGGTCTCCCGACGTCCTTGGGTACCTTGACAGCGAGGAGACTGCAGAACTGGGAACAGGTGGGGGTAACAAAGATTGGTGCGCTCTTTCAGGACCACGTCCTCATGACTCATCAAGACTTCACCTAGACTCATGGTCTTCTGGAAACGCTCTGTATGCCACACGCTAGTATTGTTCGTTATGTCCACCAACATTGGGCACATGCACCGAATGGCCATGAATTTATACAGGCAATTTATATTATGGGCAACAGCAGCCACTTGATTCGCTGGTTGTACCCGTCTGCATACACACCTGGCAGTTTCCTTAGCTCCTCTATGGACCAAGTGTAAGGAGGACATCATACGAGGTCTCCATTATATCGAATATCCCAGTAAAATTTCCCACAACTCCCGCTTTGAGTTCATACAGTTTTTCATTTTACATAGGGCCTATCTTATGCCACAGAGACTCCACTCTATGTTCCTCACAGTGTCCTCTGCCTGCCCCCCTTGCCACACAGCAGATGCAGATCTTATGCACATGCTATGGACCTGTTCTTTGCTATCCTCTTAATGGGCGGCAATCCGGACAGTTTTGGCAGGGAGGCTGAGTTGGAACACTGGAGTGCCGCACAGCAATGTGTTCAGGAATTATACTATAGGACTAAGGGTTCCAAGGTGGCAGCACTTTTTTTGTCTGTTTAGCACTTTAATTGGTGAAGCGCCTCCTAGGGAGACGCTGAAGCCCACAGCGGGATTCTTACTCCTCAGTGCCGGGAGGAGGTAATGCAGTGGAGCAAGGATGAAAGTGGCACTTTGTGTAGGGAGAAGTATCAGGGATTGCAGAAGCAACCCTTAGCTATGGAATGGGAAGTACTGATAGAATCCTTCAGGGCTCAGGAGACTGATGATGACTAATTTTGCATAAGGTGGGCGTTTTATAGTGTATGTCCATCCCCCATGGTTTTGCGTCATTTACCGGTCCCGGGTTGGGATGCTCCTATGCTAACCTGTCACATTTCCCCTATAGGCCTTATGGCTTGCAAATAGCTCAAGACACGCCAAGACACTTATAACCATTCTCGTTGGCATACATGGTCCCACGAGTCATATGCCCACAAGGATATCTTCTCCCAGTTACACAATGCATGTTTACATATTGATACAATGATGATGATGATGATGAGTTCAAGGAAGGGGAATGGGGTAGAGACTACTGAATAGGTATATAGATTATTTTGATTGCATTCCAGAGGACCATGAATATAGCAGATTGACATTTCTTAAAATTCTTGCTCACTGTACTGCAATTACAAAACTTTTTATTATCATTTTAATCGGCTTGAAGCTTGGCAATTATGCATTTTTATATTGTCATAAGTGGCACGTCTGTATGTGAAAATGCAATAAAGTTTGCGTTAAAAAATAAAAAAATACTGAAATCTATTTGAACAAGTACGCGGTAAAATACTGCCTTTTAGGGGTTATGTTTTAGCTGAAAAACCCATTGAAAATCTCCAGAGTGATTTTTAATATACATTTTCGATCAGTTTGTTTTCAAATCCTGAGTTGTGAGTGTGATGTTATGCATGTTTAAATTTATGTAGTCCAATACTATGTTATATGGTCTTTCAGGTTTATTGAAACCAGAAACATTTCAAAAGAGGTAAGCAGCATATGCATTCATCCTTGCTTCCTGTTAGCAACACAACTAGCAAAGAGATGTGTGTTTGCCCTGAAATAACTCCTATCACAATATGAGTGACTTGCTCCATGTTAGCAAATAGATTCAATAAACATGAGATTCATACTCAGAAGTCAAATGGGGAATAGACTTTTATCAGTCGTTTGCTTAACAAACCTACGTTAACTGGTGCTCCTTATTTAATGAGTAGGAAGTCACACCAATATTACGCTGGATGGTCCGGACATTCATTTTAAGCATAAAATTGGTCTTTTTATGTGCTATTAGAAATTCCTAAAAAGTTTAGAAAATCCAAACTTTGAAGCACCAATGTTGCGTAAACTGAGTCTCTGGCTCAGCTCTATTAGGTTTGTTTTCACACCCAAGTGTACCATTTAGTTAAACATGAAAAGGTAGAGTTACTTACCTTTGGTAACGATATATCTGGTAGAGACACAGTCTAGCCGCAGATTCTTTAGCTTAGAATATCTCCCCAGGCGTCAGACTGGATCCGGAAAATCTTTTTTCCCCAGCAATACCTCTGCACGCCAGGAGGCGGCGTCGCCCTGCTACGTCCTGACGTCGTCCACAGAAGTGACGTCAATGAAGCCTTATAAGCCCCTTCCGGCGTGCTGATGTCCATTTTCTACAGGAAACTTTTCCGCGCCACAACGCGGAGCCATGACAAAAACTGCAATAGCATAGGAACAGAAAGTGATAAAAGATAAAAACAAAATCGTTGAAACAACAACGATAAATAACATAAAAATTAGTCATATCATGTGGAATGATAAAGAATAGTAAATTGAGAAGCACCCAGTACCATGAGGGAACCGAAGGGAGCCCACAGAGTACTTGCTGCAAGCAAGGGCATACGTGCCATGCCGTGCCACATCTAGAAGGGTCACCGGCTGTGGCAAGAAAGATATGACAAGCCAGTCCCAGCCCGTCACCACAGTAAGTAGGGTAAAAGAAACACTACATTGAAGCGACAGGTTGCAAGACAAGGGCCTAGAAGTGAACGACCCGAAGAAAGTACACTACACCCACACTTGTGGAATCGAGGGACTGTATTACCAAAGAGAACCCAACCAAACCGACTGCCATAGAGGAAGGAGGCACAGGCGTGGGCGGTGGGAAGGAATGAAAAACATAAGAACTCCACGCATGAGGAACACAGGTGGAGCAACTTAAGAAGGCAGTGAAAAGCAGAACGTGAACCGCTAAAAAAACGTGGACGGAGTGGCGAGTCAAATGCCTCGATAGCTGACCAACACCCCCCTGCGCCGTGGAAGGTGCGAGAACATGCCATCAACCAAACACCAAGACGGAGGGGAGGCCAAAGGGCCCCAGACAGAACAACACACCCTACCCCAGAGGGAGGTGTGAGAACACACCTCCGCAAGACCAAGGCCACCGGA